>NW_017732699.1:114215-129212 GCF_001890085.2 Hipposideros armiger | reverse complement strand
GTTCAGCATCTTAGCTGTGGAGGGCAGTGTCACTGGCCCTCATATGTGGGATCCAAACTGGGGCCCTCTGGCGTCCCAAGCCAGTTCTTAACCATTGCGCCACTCGGCCAGCCCCATTCTTTTTTTTAGTAACAGCTATTTTGAGATCTAATTCATATTCTAAAACTTTTATAGTGTGTAACTCAGTGTTTTTCAGTATGTTGACAGAGTTGTGCAACCATCGCAACTACCTAATTTTAGGAACTTTTCATCACACCCAAAAGAAACCCATTTATAATCACTCCTCGTTTCCCCTTAGCCAGCCTCCAGCAACCACTGACGTACTTCTGTCTGTGGATTTGCCTATTCTGGACAGTCCATAGAAATAGACTCTTACAATATGTGACCTTTTGTGTCAGTTCTTTCACTTAGCATAATATTTTCAATGTTTTTCCTTGTAGCATGTAGCAGAACTTCATTTCTTTTAAGGCCAAATATGTTTGGATACACATTTTGTTTATCATCAGTTGATGGACATTTGGGTTGTTTCCACCTTTTGGCTGTTATGAATAATGATGCTATGAACATTCATGTACAAGTTTTTGTGTGCACATATTTTCATTTCTCTTGGGTATATTCCTAAGAGTGAGATTGCTGGGTCATAAGGTAAACTTTATGTTTAATTTTTTGAGGAACTGCCAGACTTTTTCCCAGTGATTGTACCATTTTACAACCGGACCAGCAATATTTGAGGATTCAATTTTTTCACATCCTCACCAACAATTGTTATTTTCCCTTTAAAAAAAAAATCATTGCCATCCTAGTAGGTGTGAAGTGGTATATCATTGTGGTTTTGATTTTCATTTCCCTGCTGACTAATGATGTTGAGCATCTTTTCATGTGCTTATTGGCCATTTGTGTTTGGGGGAGTTGTCTAATCAAATCCTTTGTTGATTTTTAATTGCATTATTTGCCTTTTTGTTGAGTTGTAAGAGTTCTTCATATATTCTGGATATAAGTCTCTTATCAAATATATGATTTACAAATATTTATTCCCATTCTGTGGGTTGTCTTCACTTTCTTGATGGTATCAACAGATGTTCAAAATAATTTGAGACTGTGATAAGTGCTATGAAGAAAAAATAAAGCAGGAAAAAGGGCTGGAGAGTGATGGGGATGGCAAGGGTTATCATATATGGGTGCACAAGGAAGGTCTCTCTGAGGAGGCTTTGAGCAGAGTTCCAAAAGAAGCGAAGGGGTGAATCATGCAAGGATCTGGGGTGAGCACTTCCAAACAAAGAGCACAGTACTTGCAAAGGCCCTGAGGTGGAATATGCTTGAGGAACAGAGAGGCAGACTGGAACCTATTCACACTGGCTTGCACTGACTCACAGGAGACAATTGTGCACAACTCTGCTTTCAGTAATGTCATGTTGGTGGCTTGAAATCAGTCATGGAGAGAATATTTACACTGTGGAAATCAGCAAATGCTAAACTCGGGCTTTTGAATATATATATATGGAAATTCTGGGAATGCCAAAAAATATATACAAGTGGACACTTTGGTCAACATTGCTCAAGCAGTAGTTCACCGTAATCAGAAGTGATTATTTGGGCTTCCATTTAAAAAAATTATCTCATTGCTTACCAGTACCGATATTTGCTTTTAATCTCTTCCATTTGGAGCATTTCCTATTTTTAAAAAATGGAACGCTTCACGAATTTGTGTGTCATCCTTGAGCAGGGGCCCTGCTAATCTTCTCTATAACATTTCAATTTTAATATATGTGCTGCCGAAGCGAGAATGCACATGCTATTTCTATTGGCCCAGTATCCATCCCACCATCCTTAAAGCCCAGGTTTCCATTGGGAAAATGGCCCTCAGCCATTCTGTCTGTGGAGTTTCGCTGGGGCTGGAGTCCCAACCCCTTCCAGAGGTGGATAGGTGACTCAGGTCTGGCCAATCAGCATTCTCCCTCCCCTGGCTAAGCCTGTCCAATGAGGGGCCACCTTTGCTGGAACTGTTGACAACAAGGGAGCCCCCTAAGGTTGTTTGAAGTAATCTGACATTGGGAGCTTTCTGATGCTCCTGAAATGATGAGGGTTAATAACCTCATGAAGGCTTCCATGGTAACTAAACGAACCTCAAAGCATCGACCACTGAGCTCATCACCCATCGCCCAACCTGGTTCTCTTCTGGGGTCCCCATCTTAGTGACATCTCCACTGTCAGCCCGGAAATTCTGACATCACCAAACTTCCATGCTCTGTGGTCCTGCTGCCACTGCCTAGTCCAGACCCCTATCAGGGCTGTCACTTGGACTATCACAATAATCTCCTGCTTGCCTCCAGTCTCTCTCCTTCAACTACGTCCTCCACACTGTTTGCCAAAGTTATTTTTTAGGAAGTCAATTCTGAAGGGTGTTTTCCTATTCACAAATCTTCAGAGGTTCCCAGGAGCCACAGTGGTCAGGTAGGAGACAGGAGCCTAGAGAGCTGAATATTTGTGTGTAACACATGTGAAAGTCTTCATTCCCATAGAGAGATGTGCTTGCACTCCCCACCCACACCCCCTTTTTGAGACACATGTCCTCTCAGCTTCTTTTGTTTCCTGGCTTTCAATAACATTTTGAAAACAGTGGTGCAAGTGTAATGATGAATGGCATCTGACACTTGGACTGTGCTGGAGAGCCATCAGGGAGGGGTAGGGACTGCGGTAAATGGCAGAGCTCTTAACTGCTCAGTTACAGCCCATTATTGCTACGTGGGAATGGAAGTCTGACGTTGACAGATTTTTCCAATTTTCTGGCTGGAATCTGAGGGCACGCAAGGCCCAACCCTGCAAGTGTCTCCCAAAGACCTGCACTCATTCATGCTGTCATTGGATGAGCATTTAGTGAGTGGCTCCAATGTGCCTGCCCTCCATGGGTACTCAGGGAGTCCTGAATGTGGTTTGGGAGAGTTGTGACTGAGGGGCTGAGGGACTCAGAGAAAGGCCCTGGACCAACATGGGGGGAGGGAGCAGAAAACAAGCAGTCTGGAGGAGATGATATTTAATTTATCTGGATCTTGAGGTTCAATAAAAAGCTTTCAGGCAGGGCCGGCCGAGTGGCACGATGGTTAGGAACTCGCTTGGGACGCCTGAGGGCCCCGGTTCGGATCCCACATATGAGGGCCAGTGACACTGCCCTCAACAGCTAAGATGCTGAACAACAGCTCAACCTGGAGCTGGGCTGCCGTGAGTCGCCAGCGACGGCGTAGGCTGCAGTCCCTGTGGCAGTGGGTTGCCATGGGCTGCCGTGTGTAGCCAGCAGCCAGCGTGAGCGGCCAGCAGCTGCAGTGAGCGGCCATCCAGAAGCCGGTGACTGATCTGCCTCGCCCGGGAAGAGCGCAATGATGGTGCCAGCTCGGGCCAGTGAAGCAACGTCCTCCACAACTAGATTGAAGAACAAAACGACAGCAACTTGTCTGTTCCCCTTCCCCCAATTCCCCAGCACTGTTCCCATCCCCCCAATTCCCCAATTTAAAAAAAAAAAAAAGCTTTCAGGCAGCAAAAGTGGAAGGGATATTCCAGTTGTGAAGGAAGAGCTATTGTAAAGGCAACATGATGTACTCAACACTACTGAATTGGATACATAAAAACGGTTGGTCTTGGGCTGGCCAAGTGGCTCAGTTGGTTAAGAGTTGGCTTAAGAGTGCGAGCTCTGAGCAACAGGGCCGCCGGTTCGATTCCCACATGGGCCAGTGACACTGAGCTGCCAACAGGTGGCAGGATGGCTCAACTGATGTAACAACAAGATTGACTGTTCGATGGTGAGGTACGCCCACCCGCAACTAAGACTGAACTTGGCACCTTGAGCTGAGCTACTGCCTGGATGGCTCAATGAATAGCGTGTGCGCTCTTAACAACAAGGCTGCTGGTTTGACTCCTGCATGGGATGGTGGCTACACCCACCCACAACTAAGATTGAACACAGCACCTTGAGCTTAGAGGCCACGAGCTGCTGACAGGAAGCCAGATGGCGACTGGCGCCCTCCACAACGAAAATTGAACAACAACTTGCTGGTCCCCTTCCCCAACTCCCCAATACTGTTCCACTCCCCTAATTCCCCAATAAAATCTTAAAAAAAAATAGGTTGATCTTAGGCCATGTGAATTCCACCCCAATAAAAAATAAATACAGCGGGCCGGCCGAGTGGCACATTGGTTGGGAGCTGGCTTGGGACTCCAGAGGGCCCCGGTTTGGATCCCACATATGAGGGCCAGTGACGCTGACCTTTAAAAAAAATAAAAAATTAAAAAATAAAAATAAATATAAATACAGGGCCGGCTGAGTGGCGCATTGGTTAAGAACTGGCTTGGGATGCCAGAGGGCCCCGGTTCGGATCCCACATATGAGGGCCAATGACACTGCCCTCTACAGCTAAGATGCTGAACAACAGCTCGACCTGGAGCTGGGCTGCCGTGGGTTGCTGGCAACGGCATAGGCTGCAGTCCCCTGCTGCAGTGAGCTGCCATAAGCTACCATATGTAGCCGGCAGCCAGCATGAGTGGCTATCAGCCGCTGTGAGCGGCCGTCCAGAGGCCGGTGACTGATCTGCCTCGCCCTGAAAGAGCACAATGATGGTGCCAGCTTGGGCCAGTGAAGCAACATCCTCCACAACTAGACTGAAGAACAAAAAGAACAGCAACTGCAAATTGTCTGTTCCCCTTCCCCCGATTCCCCAGCATTGTTCCCATCCCCCAATTCCCCAATAAAATCTTTAAAAAAATAATAAATAAATAAATACAATTTTTAAGAGGATGGTGTGTGTGCAGACATCTAGTACTGCAAGGCTGAGGGGCAGGGAAGGCCGGGCAGCAGCAGGAGGGGCCAGAGGGACCCGACAGGCCAAAAGGGCCCTTGGCTTTGTGTCACTTGTGAAATTCAGCTATGGGCCTGGCCTGTGCCCCTTCCACAAGGAACCAACAGGCATTTCTGGTGTGGCCCCTGCACTGGAGAGCTGAGAGGCTGAGCCAGGAAGAAAGCCCTGTAAGGGCTGCGAGAGGGATAATCTGGGGACTTAGAATCACAGCAACCCTGGTTCAAATCCCAACTCTGGTTCCAACTCATTGTGATCTTGGGAAGTCACTTCACTCCCCTGAGCCTCGACTTCCCCATCTGTAAAAGGGGATGGTAGCACTACTTTTGTGGAATTGCTGTAAGAAGCCCGTAGTATGGGTGCTACAGAGCTTTGTGGGTTGGGAAGAGGTGGGGGGAGGGTTATTGTTGTTGCTGTTGACCTCAGTCAGCTGGTCTCTCTGACACTCACCTGAGACAGGGGGTAGGGCAGGACTAGGAGACTCCTGGCCCCAAACCAGGAGGGGTCAAGGTCTGTAAGCAGGATGCCTGCATTATGGTTCAGGCCCTGCCTCACAGCTTCCTCTTCCCTAGGCCAGTTCCCCTTTGCCCCATGATGTGGGTCTCATGGGCATTGTAGGGAGGGGCATTGGGGTGGTTAAATTTCCTGAGCTAACAGGGAGGAGGCCACACCCAGTGGAGACAAGACTCAGGGCCTCCTCTACAAATGCTGCCACTGCTTCTGCTCCTGCTACTTGGTAAGGAGCTCTGGGTAGGGAGCCTGGGGAGCATAGGGGAAGGGATCCATCCCTCGAGGGCTGAGAGTCCAGGTCTCCTGGGTGCCAGGCAGAGTAGGTGACAGGCGGTGAGGGTGTCTGGCCTGCAAGGAGGAGTTTCATGTAAACAGTGCCTGACCTTCTAGATTAAGAGGGGGTGGGGGGGATGTCTAAAGGAGGCCCCACTGCCTCAGCAATGACTGAGGTCCTGTGAGAGAAAAGCAAGCAGAGCTGGACCCCCACCTATAATGAGCTGCTGGGCAGCAAGGGGAGGAAATCCTCCCAGAGGGCAGATTGTGGGAGGGTGGGGAGAGATCGAGAAAGACTTCAAAAGGTGGGGTTTGAAGGCTGAATAGTTCTCTAGGTGGAGAAGGTAGGAGATGATATGCCAGGTAGAAGGAACAGTGTGTGCACACCTGGAGGCATAAAAAAGCATGAGTATTCCAAGAACCATCTTTAATAAGAAAAATAGCTAAAAATGTATTGAACTACAGCCTGTTTTAAGTATTTGACATATATTATCACATCTAATCCTCACAACAACACTGTGGGTGTGATGAGGAAACTGAGGCTCTGGGGGGTTAAGTTGCTTACTTCAAGTCACACAGGATTCCACTGCAGGGCAATGCAATTTCAAACCGGGGGTGGGGTGGGGGGGTGGAGAGATGGAAGCTGGGACTGCAGAGGTTAGAAGAGACCTGGATGGAAAGATGGGGGCACAGATAGGAAAGAGATGAATGGTAAACATCCAGGATCCCGAGACGCAGCTGAGCTGTGAGGCCTCATTCTCCCAAGGTGCAGGGCCAAGGCTGGCTGAGGCCTATAGCAGAAAGGGCCCAGACACGTGGCCTTGGCAGGCAAGCATCTTCCTGGATACCCGGTACCGCTGCGAGGGGGCCCTCATCTCCCGAGAGTGGGTGCTCACAGGAGCCAGCTGCTTTAGCAGGTAGGTGCAGGGGCAGGGAGGGTGGTGGAGGGGCTCCAGGAGGGAAAACCCCAGCCTCATGACCTCCCACTCTCCATAGCTGGCCTCAGTCCCACTACAGTGTGACCCTGGGCCCAGATCGACTGGCACCGGACACTTGCAAGAGCAAGTCCAGCGTGGAGGAGCTGCTCCTGTTCCCAGGAGGGCCTAAGGGCTCTGAGTCCGGTGGCCTGGCCTTGGCCCGGCTGGCAAGGCCACCATCTCTCAGCAGTGTTGTGCAGCCTGTCCCTCTGGCTACCTGGCCTCAGCCTTTACACAAATGGCAGCTCTGCTGGGCCCAAGGGTTTGAGCCTGATTTTGGTAAGGATGGGAATAGATGACTGGGATGGCTGAGGGTGGTGGGGGATGCGGAATGGGATGAGGGGAGCCGCCAGCGTGTTGCTGGGACCCTGTAGATGTAGTAATCCTGAGTCTCTGAGCCCCAGAGGACAACCTCGCTCTGGTCAGCTGCTGGTCAGCATCATGGACACAGGCTCACAGGGCAGAGATGGGGCCCTGACATCCAGCTTCCAGCACCACTCAGCACAGATGGCTGGCACTGAGCACTCTCCCCATCCCTTCCCCAGGCTGAGTGTGTCTTAGATCTCAGTAGGCTTGAAGCTTTCCTGAGGGAACTGTGAAAGTCTAACTGAGGACTGTTTAAGAGAGAGGTGGGGGTGAGGTGTGTCAGAGAGGACTGGAAGTGCAGGAGGGGGTTGGGGGTAGGGAGACTTGGGGCAGGTAGGGAAGCTTTGCAATATGTTAACAACTGGCAGGGCAGGACTGGTGCAAACCTGCTGTATGTCTGTCCCCACTCCCCTGCAGATCCCTATGTGCCACCCCAAGAGCTGCACAGTGTCCCCTTGAGACCGCTCCATATCAGAACCTGCAAAGATGCCTTTCGTCTGCAACCTGACTGTCCTGACCTGAAGGTCTGCCTGTCCAAAGGCTCCCGGTGCTCCAGGCCCCTCACCGGCACACTCAAACTGGTGGTGAGGATTCCAGCTGAGCACTAAGCAGGTCCCGAGATGCCCCCTCCACCACAGTCCCACCTAATCCCACTAGACTTGATAGAGTTAGGCCTGGTCACCCTCTCATTCTGCCTGGGGTCTCCCTCCCATTCCACAACACCCAGGGAACCGGCTTATCTGTAACCCTGATGGCCACCCCAGAGCTTCCCGCCCCTTGGGTTGTTTCCCTGTTTAGGCCCTATTCAAATGTGAGGCAGCCTTTGACACAGCCAGCTTGTGAACTACTGGGAGGCTCCTGGTTATTTGATAATCACGAGCATTTCATTGAAAACTGACTTTTGTGTAATACTGAGCCTCAAAAGCCACGAGGAGGAAAAATGTGGGCAAGAGTGGTGGAATTTGTGGGAGAAAGCATTTTAACTGGGAAGAGTGAGTGTGAGGGGTGGGGAAAAGGAAAATGAAATGTTCCAGGAGGCAGAACTCTCTCGCCTGAGCTCCTTGTGTTGCACTGAGCGTCCCCTCATCCGGTATCCCCAGCCTCAGCCTTTCCTGTCAGAGGTATGAACACTGGCTGCCCAGGCTCCCCTAATCAGGTCTTTGCTCACCTGGAGGGAAAGTCAGTGGGTCTGGGCTGGCTGTGACCTGGCCTTTTCTCCCCTGAACAGGTGTCTGATGGGACCCCCCTCATCTGCTCCCAAAATAGCAGCTGGTTGCTGCAGGGTGTGATGACCTGGAATTCCTGCATGGGGCCTGGCCTCCCTGAAGTCTACAGTCCTGTGTATCCTTTCATTTCCTGGATCCAGGATAAGGTCCCTAAGACCACCTCACCACCTTCTACACTTCAGCCAAGAGGCACCCTTGGGCCTGGCCCAGGCCCAGGAAGAGGCAGTCAGGGTCTTTAGCCTGTGGAGTCCTGGGTTTGAATCCTGACTAAGCTTACCAGCTGTGACTGTCCCAGTCACCTCGCCTCTCTGAATCTGCTTCCTTCTTTGTGTAATGGGGATGGATTCAGTTATTCACTTCTCTAACAAGCTGTTACAAGATGTGCCAGGGAGCCACAAGATCAGGGTGGCCCTGAGTTGGGGGGAGGAGGGAGGCTAGCATTAGTCCAAGTTATGACAATAATAATAAATGTGCGAATACAAACCATGAGTGCTAAGAGCAACTGGATCAATGTGTTCATAGAAGCTGCGACCAACTCAGGGCAGCCACAGAGTAACTGTCATTTGAACAATGTCTTGACAGAGCCGTGGGCTATATGGCTCACTCTTCCCTTGACAGCTGGGTGACTGGGATGCCAGGTACTGCCCCTCCGTGTGCCTCAGTTGCCCCGCTTCACACTGAGGAGCAGTGACTTGTTTTTAAGTGGTCTTGAGAGTCCTCCTATTTTGTTTAATAAACTTTTGGAAATGACGGTCTTAAAAGCCACAAGGGAGGAGCATCTCCTTAACCTGACGCGGGAACAGCTTGGCCCTAGCTGGGGACTCTTCAGAACCCAGGCGGCTCAGACCCAAGTCTGAGCTCCCAGCCTTCGCTGTCGCTGTCCGCCCACGTCCGGCAGGCTCCTCCCTCCGCACGCCCCCGCCCCCGTCCTCGCGATAAAGCCACAGCGCCGTCTCCTGGCCGAGGGTTGTCTATATTACTTGGCCTGCAAAGGGCTCGAGTCAGGGGCACGTCTCCGCGCTCGGGGCCGGGTGGGACTGACTCCAAGCAGACGTACACACTGCGGGTGTAACGGGATCGGATGGTGGGCTGGGTTCTGCATCCAGGGCCCACACTCCCGCCCCTGCCTCGCGTGGACTCTCCCAGCATTCCTGGGGAGGGGAGGGACCGCTGGTTGCGCCTGCGCACCGCCGCCCACGTACGCTCGCCTTTTTGAAGGTCCGGCTTCCAAGAAACGTGTCCTGCGCGCCACGCCATCTGTTTCCAGGGCAACCCAGGCGCCACTGAGCAATCGCGCGCGCAACCTGAGTGGTTTCCTTGCGCCCCCTGCCATGGCGGCCGCGGGTCCCAGCGTCTTCCTACTCATGGTCAACGGGCAGGTGGAGAGCGCCCAGGTGAGCGGCCGTGGACCCCGCCGGGGTCCGACCCCCACTCTTCCCTGGGGGCCTGCCCCGCAACTTCCTGGGCTGCTGTGTAGCCCCAAAGAGGCTTATCATCCCTCGGTTAGGCGGGGGAAGTGAGTCAGCATTTAAGAGGCTCGGCGCGAGTTTGCTGGGAGTCTTCAACCCCGATGCGCGAGGTGTGGAAACTGACCTCGAAGGATTGAGCTAGTACTGAGGTCACGCTCCGCCAAGCCTGCGGCCCCGGGTGCGGGTCGTGCCTGCGCACTTTGTTGAGTCACAGGGCACCTAACACGGGTTTAACCGGAGGAGCGGTGGCGCGGCTAGTTATCCTCTAGTAATGGAGCTCGAGGCGTCTGTACCGTGTCGCGTGCTCAGTGAGTGCCCCGCACTCTGAACCCTCAGATCTTTGAACTTGGGTTGGAATGGAGATGATTTGGTTAATCTGATCCAACGATGGTGGTGGCATGGAATGACCCTGGGAGGGTGTGCCTGTCAGACACAAGGGATGCTACTCTGCATTACATTTTATAAACCGTGTGTGCGTGCGTGTGTGTGTGTGTGTGTGTGTGTGTGTGTGTGTGTGGTGTATAAAGTTATTTTAAGTATTCGTTATGTGCCAAACTCGATGCTCAGCATTGCTCACTCAATTCTCACAACCCTGTGAAGTAGATCTTACTAGCTTCCCCATTTTACAGATGGGAAAACTTGCCCAAAGGAAGTGGCGAAGCTGGAATTTGAAGCCAGGTCTTTCTGACACCAAGGCTTTGCTACACTGCCCTTCCAGGCTGTTGGAGATGGTGTTTATTATTATATTATTGTGAAGATTAACAGAGATGGGTTAGGTAAAGCTCTGCCAGGGCCTGGCTCTTAGGTGTCTTCCTGCCTTCCTGTTTCATCAGGGATGCTCCCCCATATTCCCACCCTGTCCACCTGCCCCTTGGCCTAGTGCCCAGGACCATCTTCCTCTCTTCTGTCCCTACTGGGGCTCTCAGCTGTGCTGGGTCACATGTGTCTGCACTCAGCACCCTCCCCACTCCCACTCTGCCTCCCCCTCTCAGAGCTCTGGGCCCCTCCCACTCTTCAGACCTTCACCTCCAGCTGTGCGTATGCTCTGTGTCCTGATAGCACCCTGGTGTCAGACCTTTTACTTCAGAGCCATTCCCTTAGACCTCCCCCTGTGTCAGGTGCCAGGGACACAGAAAGGCACCAGACTTGTTCCTTGCTCACAGTCTAATGGGGTTGACAGAAATAAACACAGGCAAGTGCTTTGGTGGAAGAAAGCACCAGGGACTGACTGAAGGAGCCAGGCGGTGGCCCTTAATTCAGCCTGGAAGTTAGGGCAGGCTCCCTGAAGGGTAAGTTTTGAAGGATGAGCAGGAGTTTGCCAGATGAAGGAATGGGAAGGGCATGACAGACAAAAGGCAGAGGCTGAGCAAAGGCCCAGGGACGGTAACAGTTCGGGACTCCATTGGACCCCCACATCTGGAGCCACAGTGCTGAACTCCATGTCCACATCCCTGGGTGTCACTTAGATCCCAGCCCAGGTGTCTCACGTTCAGAATTACTGTTGGCTACACCTGTCTAGCCAACATGTTGGCCTCAGCATGAGTTCCCATAAACAGATCCTGTGTATGCTTGTTTCCACAGTTTCCTGAGTACGATGATCTCTACTGCAAGTACTGCTTTGTGTATGGCCAGGACTGGGCCCCCACAGCGGTAAGCTGGACTCTTGGGCCTACTTTACAGCCTTCATGACTGTTGGGGTTTCTGAAGGCATCCATCATACCACTTCCCTTCCCAGTTCAGAACCATTTGAAAGGTGTACACCGAGTTCAGGGGGACCCATACATGAGTTTGTTCCTCATAAAGCTGGAGTGGAGAACGCAAACATTATTGGGCTCACTGATCCACCATCTAACGCTGTGCTCACGTACCCTACTGCACATGGCAGCAAACAGAAATGTATGGGCAGCTCAGGCAGGCCCCAGAGAGCCAGCCTGGAAGTGGCTGAGTGGTACACATTCTGGGTCAGTCCCTTCATTGTTTGACTTCTCCTCAGCTTTTGGGGAGGACTCAGGAGCTTTCCTCATACTTCCCAAGGAACAGTCTGTCTCCACCAGGAGCGTGACTGTGATGACAACTTTGGTTTGCAGAGCTCTTATTTAATCCTCACAGCAGTTGAGGAAATTGAGACCTGTTTCCTCATCTGTACAAGTGAAATGACAATACTTATTTTCTATACACCCATTTGACTGAATAATTATTAAAAGTTTTCTGGGTGCTGGGGATACAGTGGTAAACAAAATCAGATAAAAGTACCTGTCTTCCTGGAGCGCACATTCTTGTTGGGGGAAGACAGACTAGTAAACATTCTAGTATGCTTGCTACTGGTAAGTGCTAAGGAGAAAGTAAAGTCAGGAAGGGAAGATATGAATAGGTGGTCAGGTGAGACCTCCCTGAGAAGGTAGCTTTTGAATAAAGGCCTGCAGGAAAGGAGGGAATAAGCCATGTGAAAACCTGGGGAAAGAATTTGTAAGGTAGAAGGAGCAGAGAGTGCAAGGGCCCTGAGGCAGGATTGTGCCTGGCATGTTTGAGGAACAGCAAGGAGGCTAGTGTGGCCAGTGTGCAGAGTGAGCAAGGAGAGCGGTTGGGGACGAAGCAGGGCGGGCACAGACAGGCAGAATAAGGGCAGAATCATAGAGGGCAGAATAAGGAAGATGACCTTTGCTGGGTCGGCATGGGACTCCCTCAGAGAGTTTAGAACAGAGAGAAAAGGTAATCTGACTTGTGTTTTTAAACGATCCCTCTGGCTTCTTTGTTCCCAGTAGACTGTGGGGGAGCAGGATCAAAGCAGGGAGACCATGTTTACATTAAACAGATGGGACAAGGTACAGCAGTAGGGTGGGGAGAGCTGGCTGAATTTCAAGTATTTTTGGATGGAGCCAACAGATTTTTCTGTTGGACAGATGTGGGGCCTGAGAGAAAGTGGAGGTAAGAATTTAATGCCTAGCGTTTTAGCCTGAGAACTAGGAAGCAGAGTTGCTGTTCAGTGAGAAGACTGTGGATAGAGCAGATTTGGGCGAACTCCCCAGAGCTTGGTCTGGCATGTGTTAAGGTTGAGGTTCCTACTAGATAGCCAAGTGGAGATGTGGAGTCGGCAGTGGAGACAGGGCAATGTTGACCTGGAGTTCAGAAGTGGGGAACAGGCTGGAGATACAAGTTTGGGAATTGTGAACACAGACCACATCGGAAACCTGGAGACCGAGGCGCTCCCAAATACACATAGCGAAGCAGCCAAAGACAGCTTCAGATGCTGCTGCATGAAGGAGGGTGTGCGAGAGCTACAGAGTAGGAGCCACCGAGAGGAGGAAAGACCCAAAGATGTGGGGTCCCCCAGAAACCAATCGGAGGAGGGATGTCAGGAAGTGACCAGCTGTGGCAGATTCTGCTGGTGGGCCAAGGAAAATGAGGGTGGAGAAGTGACCATAGATACAGCAGTGCCGATGTCACCGGTGTTATTTACAGAAACACTGGTAGAGTGGGGGCCAGTAGTTAGCTTGGAGTGGGTTCATGAGAGAAAAACAGAAGGAACTGGAGCCGGTGAGTATTGACAGCTGTTTCAAGGAGCTTTGCTCTAAAGGGGAGCAAGCATGGGTTGATGGGAGGAGGAAGAAGTAGAGCCAAGAGAGTGGTATTTTGTGGTAGAGAAAATAAAACACACATACATGCCAATGAGAAGGATCGGTTAAACTGGTGCCATAGGAGAGTAACAACCTACTGGAGTCATTTATTTCAGTAAGGCAAGAGGAGATGAGATCGTACATAGGTAGAGGTTGGCTTTTGAAGGTCCCAATTTCTAATGAAATAAAACATTAAAAGACCTAACAGCTGCTCCAGTATCTCTTAGTTCCCTTTGTTTGGGAGTTAGTGTCTTGGCAGAAGGTAGTGAAGAAAACAATCCTCTTAACTGCACGCCCAGGTAAGGGGAAAGCGTGGCAGCCTGGAGTTCGGACGCTAGCTGTCAGTGTCCTTGTCCTCACAGGGTCTGGAGGAAGGGATCTCACAGATCACATCCAAGAGCCAAGATGTGCGGCAAGCGCTGGTGTGGAACTTCCCCATTGATGTCACCTTTAAAAGCACCAACCCCTATGGCTGTGAGTCTGCAGGGGCCCTGCAGGGATGGGGAAGAGGAGGCACCCACCCCAGGTCAGTCTTGGCCTTGTCCTGCCCACCACCGCCTGCACTCAGATCTTCATTGCCTATCACCTGGGCCCTTGCACCAGCCTTGGAATGTGCTCTCGCCACCTGGCTATTTCCCTCCACTTCTTCCTCGTCCTACCCCAGTTCATCTCCATGCTGTGCAGTTAACCTTTTGGGAGTTCAGAGTGGATCAGGTGAGGCCCCAGCCTGAAGTCTTGGACAGCCCCGTGCCTGTGAAGGGCAGAGTCTGGTGTCCAGGGCTGCAGATCTGGAGAGCTGATCCTGATGTGTCTCAACTTTCCATCACATGTTGTGTGTGCCAGCCAAACCTGAACCACCTGCTCCTGTGCAAGTGCTTAACGTCTATCCCCTCTTCTGAACCGCGCGGTTCATGCCATTCCCCTACCCAGGATACCCTTCCCACATCCTACCTCCTTCCCAAAGGCTTCCTTGCTTGCAGTATTTACTTTCTACCTTGTGTGATAGTTATTCTTCACACTCACTTAATAAGCACCTACTATGTGCAACAACTGGGGTTAGCTCCATAGGGGCTATGAATACTGTTTCTATGTGGGCTTGTCCAATCACCCTAATCCTATCTGGTGGAGATTTCTCTCTGTTTCTTTTTCCATATTAGGACACTAAGACTCAAAAAAGACATCACTTGCCTTCAGCTTTACACCTAGTAGCTGAGTATGGATTTAATTTCAGGATCATCTGATTTCACAGTCCAGGTCTTTCTGCTGCATGTGGCCAATCCCGGGCTTACTGGGTGCGGGGGGTCTGGAGCAGCGGCTCTCTGGCTGTTTTCCTGGGCAGAGACTGCCATGCTACTGTCATCCTCCATGAGTAAGAAACTTCTATAGGCCTCCTAGAATGGGGCACTAGATAATAACCAACTTCCTCCTGCTGAGGACATCTAGGAGAGGCAAATAAAATATTAAAGGTTAAAACAAAAACAACTACTTGAGGGTATCAGAGAACTAGCAAAACAGTGGTTTACCAGGCCAGGATCCAGGATAAAACCAATCCTGGAAAACCAATTCAGGGTCGGCCGAGTGGTGCATTGGTTAAGAGCTGGCTTGGGACGCCAGAGGGCCCCACTTCAGATTACACATATGAGGGCCAGTGACACTGCCCTCTACAGCTAAGATGCTGAACAACAGCTCAACCTGGAGCTGGGCTGCTGTGAGTCGCCGGC
>NW_017732699.1:83572-112925 GCF_001890085.2 Hipposideros armiger | reverse complement strand
GGTCCCACACCTGTGTGTGACCATTAAAAATTGGGAGGGGGCCAGCTGAGTGGCTCAGTTGGTTAAGAGCGCCAGCTCTGAGCAACAGGGTTGCCGGTTCGATTCCCACACGGGCCAGGGAGCTGTGCCCAAGCTGAGCTGCCGCTGAGCTGCCAACAGGTGGCAGGATGGCTCAGCTGGTGAGAGCATGTGCTCCTAACAACAAAGTTGCCTGTTCGACTCCCGTGTGGGATGGTGGGCTATGCTCACCCACAACTAACATTGAACACAGCACCTTGAGCTGAGCTGCCCTGAGTTACCGTTGGCTGGCCGGATGGCAACTGGACTTGGAGCTGAGCTAGCTGCACCCTCCACAACTAAGACTGAAGGACAACTTGGTTGTTTTCCTTCCCCAATTCCCTAATAAATTAATAAAAATTGAGAGGGATATCTTAGCTGCAGAGGTCTCCCCTGGAGAAGCAAGAGGTCCCAGCCCCACACCAGGCTCCCCAGCTCAGCAATACTAGGGAGAGAAGTCCTCATAACTTCTGGCTGTGAAAACCAGAAGATTGTGGCTGAATGAGATGGAGGATGGGTGCAGTCCCAGGTGATCCTCTTAAAGGGCCCACACATGGACTTACTTGCTGGTGGACTTACTTGCTCTGAGCTCCAGTGCTGGGGCAGCTGCTTGAAAGGCATTAGGGACATATGGGGAGGAACTGAGTTGTCTGGCTGCAGGATGAGGGCAAGAGGGGCAGCTTTCTCCCAATTTCTTTATTGAGTCTTCCCCCATCCTGGCTTGCTGACACAGGCAGCCACCATATCTGAGTCTCCATCAACCTGGGTAACACCATTTATTCACCCTGCCCTGGTGATTCTGATACCCCCACCCCACCCAACTTTTGGGCACAACCAGACTGCTTCCAGTGGCTTCTTTGTACAAACTGCCTGCCTTGGCTCATGCTGCAGACTTTCCTAAAGTCTCTCAAAGAGTAACAAAACCCAAACAAGCAGCATGTGGCTTCGACGTGTCCCGTACCTCTGGTTGAGCAACCCTAGCCTGGCACTAGCGGCAGCTGGTCTTGGTTCATAACTTGGCCTCTTAAGTCATCTCCAAGCACAGCATGGGTGACGGCCATCTGTGGATTGCTTTGTGACTCATGCCAGGTGGCCCCGGGCAGGGCACAGGCTGTGGCTGAACTTGGCCTGCAGTGGGTCTCCTCCCAGGTTGCCCTGGAGCTGGCACACCCTTTGGCCAGCTTCAGACTGAGCCAGAGCATAACCTGACTGCCTCTAAGGAGGACACACCCAATGGGCAGACGGGGCAGGCACCAGAGCCCCGCTAAAGCAAACCCTGCGCTGTAGGGTCATCCACTGTAGTCACAGCCAGTCCTCACAACCAATCAGCCCAAGGGTCAATCCTTCCCATGTATGTGCAGATAGCCACCAAGGCTCAACTACAACAGGAGGGCACACACAACCCACACAAGGGACACACCTGGAGCACCAAAGCTCAGGTCACCAGAAAGAGTGTGCCACTGGGTCCCACAGGACACCTGCTACGTAAGACAACTCTACTAAGACTGGAAGACATAGCAGCTCTACCTAATACATAGAAACAAACAGGGAGGCAGCCAAATGGGGAGACAAAGAAACTTCTACAAAATAAAAGAACAAAGGTCCAGAAAAGGAACTAAACAAAATGGAGACAAGCAATCTACCAGACACAGAATTCAAAACACTGGTTATAAGGATGCTTAGTGATCTCAGGGAGAACGTCAACAAAGAGATAGGAAACATAAAAATGGAGATAGAAAACAAAGAGGAGCCAGTCAGAAATAAAGAATACAATAACTGAAATGAAGACCACACTAGAGGGAATTAACGGATTAGATAAAGCAGAGGAACAAATTGGCAATTTAGAAGATAAGGTTACATAAAACACCCAATCACAACAGCAAAAAGCATCCAAAAATATGGAGAGTTTAAGGGGCCTCTGGGACAACATAAAATGTACCAACATTCACATCACTGGGGTACCAGAAGGAGAAGAGAGCACAGAATTGAAAACCTAGTTGAAGAAATAATGACGGAAAATTTTGTAATCTGATGAAGGGAATAGATATACAAGCCCAGGAAGTGCAGAGTCCCAAACAGGATGAACCCAAAGAGGCCCATACCAAGACACATCATAATTAAAGTACCAAAAGTTAAAAAAAGAATCTTAAAAGTAGCAAGAGAAAAGCAATTAGTTACTTACAAGGGAGCTCTAATAAGACTGTCAGCTGATTTCTCAACTGAAACTTTGTAGGCCAGAAGGCATTGGCACAAAATATTCAAAGTGACGAAAGGAAGCAAGAATCTACATCCAAGATTACCCATCAAAGCTATCATTTAAAATCGAAGGACAGGTAATGATTTCCCAGACAGGAGTTCATCATCACCAAACCAGTTTTACAAGGAATGTTAGAGGGACTTATTTAATATGGAAAAAAAAGA
Organism: Hipposideros armiger; assembly: GCF_001890085.2. NCBI lineage: Eukaryota > Metazoa > Chordata > Mammalia > Chiroptera > Hipposideridae > Hipposideros > Hipposideros armiger. The sequence continues at coordinate 110,447 of NW_017732699.1, read as the reverse complement.
TGAAAAATATGAATAATGGCAATAACTACATATATATCAACAATTACTTTAAATGTAAATAGATTAAATGCTCCAAGCAAAAGACATAGGGTGGCTAAATGGATAAGAAAACAAAACCCTTACATATGCTGCCTACAAGAGACTCACTTCAGATTGAAAGACACACACAGACTGAAAGTAAAGGGATGGAAAAATATTTCACGAAAATGGAAATGACAAGAAAAAAGCTGGGGTAGCAATACTTATACCAGACAAAACAGACTTTAAAAGGCTATAATCTGGGTGTTTGTCCAAAGAAACTCAAAACGCTACATTGAGGGGACATGTGCATCCATATGTTCACTGCAGCATTATTTACAATGGCCAAGATGTGGAGGCAACCTCCGTGTCCCTGAATGGGTGACTGGATAAAGAAGAGGTGGAAAGGCCGGTTGAGTGGCTCAGTTGGTTAAGAGCTCGCTCAAGAGTTTGAGCTCTGAGCAACAGTGATTTGACTTCTGGCCTGAGCTGAGCAGCCGCTGAGCTGCCAACAGGTAGCAGGATGGCTCAGCTAAAAAAAAAAAAAAAAGAAGAGGTGGTACATATACACAATGGAATATTACTCAGCCACGAGAAAGAATGAAATCTTGCCATCTACAACAACATGGATGGACCTAGAGGGTATTGTGCTGAATGTAGTAAGTCAGAGAAAGACAAATGTCATATGATTTCACTTATAAGTAGATTCTAAAGAAAATTAAAAAATGATACAAACTGATAGATACAGCAAACACTTTGATGGTTACCAGATAAAAGGGGGAGTTGGTGGTGGGTTGAAAAGGGTAGGGATTAAGAATTACAAATTGGATGTTCCACAGTAGTCATAGGGATGTAGGGTATAGCATAGGGAATATAGTCAATAATATTATAATAACTGCATGGTGTCAGATGGGTACTAGATTTATTGGGGCAATAGATGGGATGAAGGGTTAAGGGCAGGGTGAAAAGGTGAAGGGATTTAGAAATACAAAATGGTAGTTACAAAATAGTCATGGGGATGTAAAGTAAAGCATAGGGAATATAGTTAATAAAATGGTACTAACTTTAGTGTCAGGTGGGTACTAGACTAATCAGGATAATCACTTCTTAAATTATATAAATGTCTAACCACTATGCTGTCACCTGAAATTAATATAAAATAATATTAAATGTCAACTATAATTGAGATATTAAAAAAGGGGAAAATGGTGAAGGGGAATAAGTTCAAATTTTCAGGTATAAAATTATGGGGATGTAATGTACAGCATAGGAAATGTAGTCAATAATATTGTGATAGTGTCGTATGGTGTCACATAGTTGCTGGACTTATCATCGTGATCACTTTTTCAGGTATATAAATGTTGAATAACTATTGTGTACACCTGAAACTAATACAAGGTTGGACAATTAAGTTTGTGAACTCATCCTAGCAAAACTGCTACATACCTCATTGTCAAATATCACTATGGTCACCTTCGAAATACTCCCCTTGGGAAGCTATGCACCAATGCCAGCGCCTAGCTCAATTCACCCTTCAAGGAAATTTTGGAACTCTTTTTCTGAAATGGCTATCAGAGCTGTCATCGCATTACCCTTGATGTCCTGAATGTCATCAAAATGTCTTCCTTTCAATATTCTCTTTATCTTCGGGTAAAGAAAGAAGTCATTGGGGGCCAGATCAAGTGAGTAGGGAGGGTGTTCCAATACAGTTATTTGTTTTACTGGCTAAAAACTCCCCACAGACAGTGCTGTGTGATCTGGTGCGTTGTCATAATGCAAGAGCCATGAATTATTGGCGAAAAGTTCAGGTCGTCTAACTTTTTCATGCAGCCTTTTCAGCACTTCCAAATAGTAAACTTGGTTAAGTGTTTTCCCAGTTGGTACAAATTCATAATGAATAATCCCTCTGATATAAAAAAAGGTTAGCAACATCATTGCAACAAAGTTCGCGAACTTAATTGTCAGACCTTGTATAATATTGTATGTTAGCTATATTTTAATTGTTTGAAAGAAATTCAACATCCATTCATGATAAACACTTAGCAAACTAGGAATAGAAGGAAACTTCCTTAATTTGATAAAATCTATCTACAAAAAACCTAGAGCAAACCACTTTTCTTTAGCGAACTGTCAGAAGATTTCCCTCTGAGATCAGGATGCTTGTTATCACCACCAACATTGTACAAATAAAGGTATAAAAATTAGGAAGAACAAAACTCATTATTCATAGGTGACATGATTATGTAGAATTTCCAAAGTAACCTACAGATAAAGTATTAGAATTAATACATTGGCATGAATGCTGGATATAAGATTCATATACAAAAATCAGTTGCTTTCTGTATGAGTAAATAGAATATGTATTCTGTATAAAAAGTAAATAGAAAATGGTATTTTAAAAGTAAATTCTTTATAATATCAAAATATAACTTGTTCTGCAAGATATCAAGCCTAATTATAAACCACAATAACTAAGAGTGTAGTTTTGGCACAAGAATAGATAAACTGATTCATCGAGAGGCCCAGACCTAAGCCTGTGTAGAGAGTTGACTCATGACATGAAAGGGACACTGCCAAGCAGCAGAGAAAAGGGTCTTTTTGATAAATGGTGCTGGGACAATCAGATATGCACAGGGGGGCAAAAAACAAACTGTTATCATGTCACCCACACACAAGTCAATTCCAGATGGGTATATAAAAGCAAAATAATAAAGCTTCAGGAAGATAGCATGGGAGACCAGAGCCATATCAGAGTAAGGGAAGACTTCTTAAAGGAGAAGATTCATAAATTTGACTATGTTAAAATTAAGGGGAATTCATCAGAAGACATTAAGAGTGAAAAGACGAGCCACAGAATTCACACACTGCAAATCCATGAGAAACAGGCCATCCTATAGAAAAAGGGGCAAGAGACCTGAGTAGGCACTTCAGAAGAGGACCCTTAAGTGACCAAGAAACAGGACAAGTTCTCTATTTTAGTAAGGACAATTATAACCAAGGAAAATGCAAATGAAACCTAAGGTGGGCTGCCCTGTGCAGTCCCCGGGATAACTGAGGTTAGATTGAGACACCGAGCTTTGGAGAGGACTTGGGTAACACTGGGGGAGCGTGAGGGGTGCCACCCCTTTGGAACACAGCTTGGCGTTACCTTTGAAGACTGAACATACATGTACTCTGGGCAGTTCCCTCCTGGGACGTGTGCCCAACAGAAATATACACGTGCGTGGCAAGAGCTTGTACAAGAGCAGCAGTGTGCTCCCGGCCTCCCCACCTATGAAAGCCCCAAAGGAGAAACAGCATATGTGCCCGTCAACCATGTCCTTGTAGCCTAGCCCCAGATCTGATGTCCAGCACTGAAACAGGCGAACCCCCATCTGTAAAACAATTTGAATGAACCTCACAAACAAATTGAGGTAGCTGGATACAAAAATACATGTACTGTATGATTCCATTTATATAAAGTTAAAAAAGTGGGTAGAACCAAAGTACCCATTTGTTTGGGAAGCATTGTATGGTGGTAAAACCTGAAAACAAGTGGTTTCATAAAATTCAGACTAGTGGTTTACCTTTGGGGGGACAGTAACAGGGGGACATGCTTCTCTAACACTGAGCGCTTATTCTGCATCAGACCCTATTCAGATGTCTTAGAGATGAAGAGACTGGGGAGCAGAGAGGTGAGGCCAGTGCCACTGCTTCACCCATCACCTGGGCCAGTGATCTTTCCCCCACATCCAGGTGACAAGTGTACTGATGGAGGTGAAAGGACCTGAGATGCCTTGATGTGAACAGGGAACAGCTGTAATTGTTAATAGTTTAAATTATTAATAGTTAGAAGGCCTTTCGTTTCTCCCACAGACACCCTAAAACCAGCCCCTCTGGCCATGTGTTTTGCACTTGAGTCTGACTGCTTCCACCAGAAAGGAAGCTCCAAGAGCAGACCCTTGGCACAGTTCACAGGATCCTATATTAGAGCCTCTGGAGGCACTTCCTGTGTTTGTTCAATGACAGAATCGGGGCAGCATCCAAGCCAAGCACGGGGTCTGGTCAGCAGGTCCTGGTTCTCTCCCCTGCTTCCCCCCACCCCCAGCTCCCTGGATTCTGGGAAGCCCTTGATACAGAGGGGATCCGATGTCCCCACCTGCCCTCTGTCAAGCCCCTGCCCCTAGGGCTTTGAGCCCCCTCCTCCCTTCTCTGCCCTGCACCTTCCCTGAGTTCCCCACATGCTGACCCCTGCCTTGTCCTTCCCCAGGGCCACAGATTGTGCTAAGCGTGTACGGACCAGACGTGTTTGGGAATGACGTGGTCCGAGGCTATGGGGCGATGCATGTGCCTTTCTCACCTGGCAGGTAGGTCCTCACTCCAACCTGCTCCCTGGCCCACAGCCCGTCCCTCCCTGGGCCATGCTGGCTTCCGGATTGGGCATCCTCAGCACGGCTTTTCCTGAAGAGACTTCACCTCTAGGCCAGGAATATGCTGGGATCCCCAGGGACCTGGGAAGCTTGGCCTTGTGGTGGGGGCACAGCCCATATCTGGGAGGAGACCAAGTGGATGAGGTTCATGCTGCTGCCCAAACACCAGGTGGGGTGGGAAAGAGTGCAGTGCCAGAGGACCCAACAGGGACCTTGGGGGCATCCTGAGAGGGGCTGGGTCTGCTGCAGAGAGTCCCGGGCAATTAGGGCCTGAGCTTACACACTCAATCCTTCATCTCTTCCCTCCCTCAGTGTCCTGCACGTCCTCACCAATGCCCCTTCTGTGCCCTACCCTGCTGGCATCAGAGGACACACGTGTCAGACACATTTTTGACTCTGTGGGCCCTGCCCTCAGAAGCCCCTAGAGAAGTAGACACAGATGGAGAGACACAACTCTTTTGCTAAGCATGGTTGACAGGGTATAGATGTGGTATTCTGGGGCACAGAGGAGGGCCTGGGTCAGCCGGCCTTAAAGGATGGGAACCCATCTAGAGAAGGCAGAGGGAGAAGCAGGAGCCGCAGTGTACTGAAGGCTCCAAGTGTCACTGAAACAGAAAGTGCAAGATGCCAGGGGAAGGAGTGCGGAGGGGAGGAAGGGATGGGGGGGGGCGGACCCCAGGCTCTGAGGATAAGACTGGACTGGAGTAGGTGACCACAGCAGGGGTCAGGGCAAGGGACTTGTCATGAGCTTCCTGGAGGAAGGGCATCCAAGCTGGGCCTTGAAGATGGCAGAGCATTTGTACATTTGGAGAAGGACATGGGCTCTCTGAGGAGCATAGTGGGAGCCGGGACCTCAGGTTTGAGGTTTGTAACCCTCAGCATCCTCCTGACCCCGCAAAAGAAATAAAAGTCTCACCAGACTCTGAGCTCTGGATGCTGGGCCCGGTCTACTGCATCCACCATGCTCCCCCAGCACATAGCCCCAGCCCAGGCCCAGCAGCTCAGTCAGCTTGGCCTTGACTCTGACTGGGCACCACCTGGTCTGTGAGTTCTCCTGCTACTGCTTGCTGGAGATGCGGAGCATTCCCTCACATCTGTTAGCACATCTGTCTATGAAATATTTGTTTCAGGCACAAAAGGACCATTCCCATGTTTGTCCCAGAGTCTGCGTCTATGCTGCAGAAGTTTACAAGGTGAGTTTTCTACACGTCACCCCAACCCTTCCTTCTGACCTAGGTAGTTGGAGAAGAGGGTGAGATGTCACATTCACTCCTCCTGGTGCTAGGTAACCTCGCCAGACCTTCCAGCTGCTCCATCTTTTGGAGACAAATGGAAACAAATGGGTTGCTGAGGGGTCACTGGGTTCCCTTTACCCACAGTTTCCTTTACTCTGTGCCCTACAAGTCTTTGTGTCAGACAGAACAGAGGAAACACTCGTCAGATAGGAAAGTGCTCATGACATAGTGTGACATTAAAATGTAGGCTATAAGAGGATACAGCAATAACAAACAACTTAAAACAGTAATAATAATCATAATATGTAACTTCTATCAGTTGCTGAATGCCTTCACACTTGGGAGCCTCTGTGAGGAGGTGACATCTGTAGAGCCGAGGTAAGGGACCAGCATGGACCATCTGGGGAAGAGCATTCCAGGCACAGGGCACAGCATATGCAAAGCCAGAAGAGCATGAACTTAGCCTGTTAGGAGCAGCCAGGAGGTGGGTGATAAAGGGGAATGTGGGGGGTGGTGGGAGCTAGCAGGGAGGCACAGGGACCAGGACACCGGCCTCCAGGGGGTGTCTGGCCAGATGACAGGGGAGACTGGGCCAGCAGTAGTACAACTGGGCCCTAGCTGACCGACTGGGGTTTGGGGACAGAGGCCTCCATCAGCTCAGCTCAGCCACAAACCACCACTTCTCCCCAGCAGGTCAGCCAGGAGTGGGCCCTGGACTCTGTTCACAGCCAGGACAAGGGGAAAACGAAGATTCCAGGGCGAGCTGGCAATCAGCCCCCTGCAGGCCTGGCCAATGTCAGGATGAGACCTGGGCAGAGGGACAGTGTTGGGGCTGAACCAAGGAAGCCTCACTGAGGCCTGGAGAGGGGAGAATTTGGGTGCCCACTGCCCCAAGAAGCCCCTCTGGGAGGCCACCACAATGGGAAGGGGTTTATTAGCCCTGGGCCAGTGTAAGTTCGAGGTGGGGCTGTTGGGGAGGCAGTGCCCGTCAGTGGGCGCAGGGAAGGTCAAGGGCTGTAAGTCCACATGCCACCTTGACTGGGATGTTGGTGCTGCTGCACACCCTACAGCGCTGAGGGAAGAGCTTAGGCCCCACGTGGGGTCTCCCCGAAGAGAGGGTTCTGTTGCTGAACAAATTAGACCTTACAGCTTGCAAAGCAGTCGAGGTCCTTGCCAGTGCCTCAGTGCAGGGGTCGGGCTCCCACCTTTTGCAGGGGCTCCCAACTGGGCACTGCCATATGTGCTTGGATTACAGAGACTGGGGAAAGATCTGTTAGTGAAGGCAGTTTGAATGACAAAATCTTCCCAGACTAGGGGTCCGTGGAGGCCACTGAATAACTGGCTCCAGGGGCCCCCTTTGCTCAGGCCAGAAACCTGGGGTCTCTGTCACCCCAGTCACTCTCTCCCTCTGTCCCAGACATCCTCCAGTGCTCCCTTCTTTTTTTTTTTTTTTTTTTTTTTTTTTTAGCTGAGCCATCCTGCTACCTATTGGCAGCTTAGCGGCTGCTCAGCTCGGGCTGGCCTCGAACCGCTGTTGCTCAGAGCTCAAACTCTTGAGCGAGCTCTTAACCAACTGAGCCATTCGGCCGGCCCCCAGTGCTCCCTTCTCTGCTCTCCCACTGCCTCCCCAGTTCCTCCCTCAGCCTAATTGGCCTGCCCATTTCCACTCTCTCCTGTGTTAGTTTCCTGTGGCTGCTGTAACAAATTACTACAAACCCGATGGCTGAAAACAATAGAAATTTATTTTTGCACAGTTCTAAAGGCCAAAGCCCGAAGTCAGCATAGCTGGGCAGTAACTAGGGTGTCACAGGGCTGCACGCCCCCCTTCCCCATGCTTTGCGGGAGAATCTGTCCCCACCTGGTCCACCTGCTGATATCCACGGCCTTCCTTGGCTCAGAGCTGCGTCACTCCATCTCTGCCTCTGTGGTCACGGGGCCGCTCCTGTGTGTGTCAAATCACACTTGTGATGGCATGTAGGGCCCACCTGGATAATTCAGGATCATCTTCCCATGTTAAGATCTTCACCTTAATCACAGTTTCCAAATAAGGTCACATTTGCAGGTCCCAGGGCCTAGGACCTGATATCTTTGGGGACATTATTCAGCCTGTGACAGTACTTCTGATCTAGTCTTCACTTAACAAAAAGGGTTTTCCTAAAACAACTATAGGAATTCCTCAGGCCCGTCTCTACATTTAGTATTAACTTTAACTATTATAGCAGGCTTCTAGGCCCGTGTTCTCTGGCCCCGCTGACCTTAGGCCTTCTCCCCTTCTCACCTCTCCCTACCTTCTGGGTCCTTCCCTGCCTTGGGCCCTGACCTGGAGCACTGTCCCCTGAATAGTCTGCCTCTTCCACCTGGTCCACAAGCAAGCAGCCCTCACCGACCTCAGGAGAGAGAATTGCAGTGTCTGTGTCGTTCTGTAGATTCACGCTTCAGGTGTGCAGGCTTGTGGGGGCTGCTGCTCTGCCTCGGTCCTCACAGCAACCTGTGAGGTGGGTGCTGTTAAAGCCCCCACTCCTCGGGATGGCTGAGTAGCTCAGTTGGTTAAGAGCATGAGCTCTGAGCAACAGGGTTGCCTGTTCGATTCCCACATGGTCCAGTGAGCTATGCCTGAGCTGAGCTACCGCTGAGCTGCCAACAGGTGGCAGGATGGCTCAGTTGGTGAGAGCATGTGCTCCTAACAACAAGGTTGCCGATTTGACTCCCACATGGGATGGTGGCTACGCCCGCCTGCAACTAAGACTGAACACAGCACCTTGAGCTGAGTGGCTGCGAGCTGCCTATGGGCAGCCAGATGGCAACTAGACTTGGAGCTGAGTTAGCTGCGCCCCCCACAACTAAGACTGAAAGACAACAACTTGGCTGCTCCCCTTCCCCAATTCCCCAACACTGTTCCCCTTCTCCAATTCCCCAATAAAAAAATCTTAAAAAAAAAAAAAGCCCCACTCCTTGGATGAGGTAGAGCAGAGAGGTGGTGACTCCCCATCCAGCCCCAGCTGGAACCTGGGTTCCCCACGTCCTTGCTGTCCCGTTTCTCAGGGTTGGGGGTTCGGTAGCCTCTCACTGCGTCTCCATGCAGCCTGTAGATGGACTGGGCGTTTTGGCCTGCAGTGGGGGCCGGCAGATGGGTGGGCACTAGTGCCCTTCTCGAAGGGGGCCTGGTGTGTCACGGTGGACTGGGCCAGGAGGAGACCCACCCAACCTCCTGCAGGTCAGCTGCTCTCCCAGGAGAGTGCTAATGGCACTCCCAGCTGCAGAAGCCTGGCCTCTCTAGGACGCAAAAATCTCTGAGGCTCATGCACCTTTCTTCCTACACCTGGGAGGTCCCGAGACCACCCAGACCCCTGCACTGCCCGGGTAATCCCTGAAGCAGCCTGAGAGGTGACTCTGGGACTAAGCCCAAGTGTGCCTGACCCACCCAGCTGGGACTAGTGTACCGTGTTTGTTTCTGGCTCAGTGGGTGTATAGGAGGTGAGGCTGCTGCTCGAAGGAGCTGCCTGCCTCAAGGGTAGGGTCTGGAGCCAGGAGGGCGGGGACAGTGTGGAGGTTGGGTCCTGCCCAGCTCTGCTGCCCACTGCTGTGGCCTTGAGCAAGTCTCTGGACTTCTCAGCCTCTATGGGCTCCTGGAGGGGCAGGCAAACAGTGGGATATCAGGGCACCTTTCCAAGTGCTGCACCCCTCACCAAGGGGACGAGTTAGAGGATGGTGTTTGTCAGGGCAGAGCAAGCACATCCTTGTTGTATTCCAGAGCAAGAATCCTAGATAGTAAGGTTTGTGTTCTCTATGGCTATTGACAGAGTGCCTTCACCTCAGAGCCCCATGAGGTAGGTGCCATTATCATCCCCATTATAGTTGAGAACACTGGGGTTCAGAGATGGGAAGTGACTTACCCTAGGTCCCACACTATTATGAGGACAGTGGATAGCCCAGATCTGGCCCGTCTTTTGCTGGACTCTGGGATGGGGCCCTTTTTCCTGGGTCACACTGGCCCCAGGTCCCCCACCCCTCTTCCACCTCAACTTTCTGCGATTTCCCCTGGGTTCAGGACATGGCCCACCCTGACTCCAGCCCCAAACCCCTCTCAGCTTTCATCCCCAGTGAATCAAGCCCATGGATAACTGATGGGAAGGCTGGCATCTGGCTGGGGAAGGGAGCTGCAGAGTCCTGCAGGTCTGGTGGGTGCCCCGCCAGGCTTCATGGGCACCGCCTGGCCTTGCCTTCCAGACTAGCCGGGGGGAGGGTGGTGTGGGGAGCCTCTGCCCAGGGCCTGGCCCTGGGGGAAGACTGCTGGTTTCTGAAGCCTGGAGAGAGCCCACGGCTGGTGTTTGTCTGTCGGGTACTTAGGCCAAGGCCTCGCTCACCGGCTCTTCTCCTGTCTTCCCAGCTGGTTCATGGGACGGCGGCCCGAGTACACAGACCCCAAGGCCGTAGCTCAGGGTGAAGGCCGAGAAGGTAAAGCTGCATTCCCCAACCCCACCTCCCATCCCACAAGCAGGCTGCAGCCTGGGAGGGACTAGGTAGGCCCCTGGAAACAGATGGGGCGGGTGCCAGGGCCTGCTGGGCATGCAGTCACCCATGCTGTGGGAGCACCGAGGGTTTGCCATGTCTGTCTGTCCCTGCTGCAGTGAGGGGTAGGGGCCAGGCACTGTCATCCCCGTTTTACAGGAGAGAACACTTGAGACAGATTCCCAAAGTAGCCTGGCTCTGTCTCTGCCCAAGCCCAGCTGACACCCCCTTCTGTCCCCAGTGACCCGTGTCTGCTCCCAGGGCTTTGTCACTCTCCTCTTCAATGTGGTGACCAAGGACATGAGGAAGCTGGGCTACAACACTGGGCCCCTGGATACACAGGGTGTCTTGGGGTCCAGCCCACCCCAGGGCCTCCCCTGGTGAAGGCATCAGCCCCTCTGCCACCCAGCAAGACTGGCTGAACAGCCGTGCAGGCCACGCCGCTGCCCACCGTGCCAGGAGTTGGCCACCGATACATCTGCCTGACTGAAGTGCGCTTGGGGGTGGGGAGAGTATTTTCATAAAATAAAAAGATCGCCTTTTCACAGAGCCCAGGCCTGGGGCTGCCTCCTTTCCTTTCAGCACCTCCCCCATTGGAGCAGGCCACCACTTGGCCCGTAGCCTTTCCTGAGCTGGGCCAGGTCCTGCCCTTGTCCCACACTGCCTCTCCCAGCACTGCCTGCGGGATGTGAGCACTTGTCATGCCAGCCATGCTCCGTGACCACCAGGTCCTTTGGCGCAGAGAATACCGTTAGCAGGAGCTGGATGGAGAGGCCTCTGGCCGGCCCCCTGCCTGCCCCTGACCTCCACAGCCCAGAGGACAGGGCTGACATCTCCGAGCCCAGGGAAGCCACTGGAACTCCAGTTTTCTGGCAAGCCTCACAGCATGAGAGGAAGCTGAGCCTTACGGCCCTGCACTCTGAAAGCAGAGCCCTCTCAGCACTCAGGTCCTTCCTGTGACACTGCTTGGAGGGGTCACTGCTTCAGCCCTCAGCCCAAAGCTGGACCTTCTTACCTTCTCCCCACACACACCCTGGGCTGGGCAGAGGCAGGGTCCCACCACCACCTGTAGCTTCAGATGAACCCTCTGGGGATGGGACACAGAGCTTGCCCATTGTCCTCTTCAACCTGCACACCACCCTCAGCAGGATTTAAGAGAGGCCACAAAGTGCCTGCCCTGGTCCCCTGGCCAACCAGCCATGACACTGCCCCAGCTGTAATCGGAAGTTGCTCTAAGAGACCACAGGAGCTAACCCTGTTCTGCCCTTTATCTCAGTTCTCTCAACACCAGAAGTTTAGCTGCTCAGGGCACCCCCCCCCCCTGAAACCCCTGCGCCCAACTCACTGTGCGCTCTGGAACTCATGGTCTGTCATCAGCAAAATCCCTATAATTCCAACCCTCTCTGACTGGAAAGTTCCCTCCACCTCTGGCCCTTACTAAAACTGTCCCCTGTAGCCCTGGCTCCCAAATGCCATCACCATGGGCCTAGAGATGGGGTCTGTGTCCTTAGCCCCCCACGAGCATTCCCTCCTTCCCCATCCCAGCTCCCTGACATCCGGGCCATCAGACCACACTTCATAAGTCCACCCAAGACTTGACTACCTTGTCTTTTCCTCTAGCTATTCATGGCAACATCACTGTACACATGGATGATCCTTCCCACAACTTGGCTTCTTCCTCAGCCTTCTCCCTTGCAATGACCTTGACCTGTGCCCCTCAACAGCTGCCCACTCGCATGGTCAGAGCCTGTTTCTTGTGACTAATGACTGCATCATCTCCAACATGTGCATCCAAGCGGCCCTCCCCTAACCACGCCCTCCCTGCGTGCAGTTCCTTTGCTGTGGTTCCCACTCCAGCAGTCCTTCATTCCATCCAGGTCCTCCCAGCCACTGACCAACCCTTTCTGTGCTAACCATCAGCCCTTATCTTTTCTTTCCTGCCCAGTTTTGAACTTAGCAGTCATTTATGCACCTTCTCTGCATTCACCCTCAGCTCTTGTGCCTTGTCCCTTGCTTTATCCTTGGCTGGCCAACTTCAGCTCTAGGGAAACCTAGCCATCTGCTAAGGGCCAGGGCCCGGTCAGTGTGTCCAGCCCATGGCCAGGTCTCCCCCAATGCTGCCAAGCAGTCCCCCTTATTTCCTTATTGAACCCCCTCATACATCCTCAGAAAACTCATTCAGACCTTTCCGTCCCTCAAACCTCCAGTCCCCTTTGCCCCTCACCTGAAGTGCTCATGAGGAAATGGAAATGATGAGAAGTCCGACGTTCCCACCAACCGTCGCTCCAGACACCCGGGGTCCTACCTGAGGCCACCTCACGTGTGTACGTGATCCCATGGCCTCTGCCTTCTCCTGGGTGTCACTCCCACAACCCCTCCTCTGCAGAGCACTCTCAACAGCCCCCATTGTGCTTCTGGGTTATGGACACCCCGCCCCCCAGCCTCATTCTGTCGCCACCTCACAAGGGCCTGAACTCTGTCTGCTTCCTCACCTCCGCATTCCAGGTGGCTGTCTTCCCTGTCACGGCCCGGAAACCACCATCTTGTCAAATCAATGTGCAAGTCTCAGGCTGTAGCTACCCAGTCTGTCAGCACCTTGGACATAGTGGGTCACCCTCTTATATTTAAGTTTCTATTCCTTTTTTATTTTTCAACATTAAAATGATTAAACATAGAAAAATTGAAATAATTTTACAGTGAGCACCCATATGCAAACCACCTGGAGTCTACCATTACCACTTCCCTAGTGTTTTCACATCTGTGCAACTCTTTACTGGTCCTTCAAGCCATCCTGCTGCTAGTGCATTTCAACATAAATTGCAGACATCAGTGTGCCTTCTGCACGTTTCCGCATGCTTACCATTAACTAGAGTTGTTTTAGGTGGTTTTTCTTCTGAGGGACATTTACATACAGTGAAATGCATCAGTCTTACATGGACTATGCACTGAGTTTTGATAACTGCATGGCCAAGCCCCTGTGACTGTGCAGAATGCTATCATCACCTCGAAAGCTCCCTCTGCCTCTTCCCAGGTGAAGTAACAGAACAGTCGTTAAGAACTTTGAAGGTTGAGGGCGTCTGTGCCTGGGAAGTAGGCAGCAGGGTGGGGACTCATGACCATCTTCATGAAGAACAGTCAAGGCGTACGGTCCCCAAGCCCACCCCTCACTTGTTCATTCTGTCCTCCACTGCGACAAAGCTGTGTGTCCCAAACCACTTCCTTTTTCTCCTGGGCTTGCAGAAGGATTGCATTTCCCACCCCCTGTATCTCAGTGGATCCATGGGACTAGCTGGTTAAGGACATGTGGGTTGAAAGATGTTCATCACACAGAGATCTGATCCATTTAAACCTCCTGAGGTGATCCTTCTTGCTCTGCCTTCCCCGACAGCGTCCGAGGCCAGGGGTTGAAGATGGGTCATTGTAAGGGAGCCACTAGGAACATCCCCACTTGGCATTTTGTGAGTGAGAAACTTGCTGCGTTCAGCCACAGAGTTGGGGTTGGTTTGTGCCTGTGGAACCTAGTCTATTCTCATATGGAAGTTGGTATCAGGAGTGGGTTTCTGCTATAACCAAAACAATGTTGGTGCATTGGCTTAGCACTAGGTGGCAAGCAGGAAGAATACAAAGGCTGGACAGCAGGACAGCCCTATTATGTGAGCTTCAGGTGACACACCTGTGCTGAGCTGGGGGGCAGGCTACGTGCCTGCTGAGCCATCAGCTCCGGGGGAAAGGGACAGCTGCTAGGAGGTATGGTATATGTTGTCTACTGTTGGCTGCATGTGGAAAGCTATCACAGTAAAGAGATGAGCTCAGTAAAGAACTGGCCAGTCTGCAATCAGAAATGACAGGAAACAGAATCCAAAAGTATGGTCATCAAAAGGCTGCAAAAGGTAACTTTCTAAAACTCATGTGGGAAGGGATAAGATTGAAGAATAGTTTGAGCCATAAAGGCCTATTAAAACGTCTCATTTTGATAGTAACTCAGCCTTTTGGTAAATATCAGATTAAGAGATGGCCCTCTTGCTATGATTCCAAATGGCCTCACAGGAGCTACCATCAAGTTGAAAGCAGCATGGGGATAAGGCAGCAGGGAAATAAAGCAGGCTTATACAGGGAAGAGTTTTGTGTGTGTGCTCATTATCTAATGCTGTGTAAGAACTACCCCAAGGCTTTGTAGCTTAACCATCATTTATTATGTCATGATTCTATTGGTGACTGGATGGGACCTCATGGATGTCTCCCTTGGAGGGTGGGTATATGGTCTGTGTGGGGGAAAAGAGTGAAATCAGTATCTGGGGACTCGAGGGCCAGCTGTGACAGAGACTGGCCATGTGTTAAGCAAACCCACTTCCCATCCCCCTGGGCACAAAGGAGGCCTGCACTTCCTCATTCCCCTGCACCTAGGTGGAGCCATGGGATGGGTTTTGGTGCTGGGACAAGGGTGGAAGTCATGCACTTCCAGGCATGGCTCTAAGAAATCTCACACACGAACCACTCTGCTCACTCGTTCCCTTTCACGGCAACTTTCAAAACTGTGTGTTGAATGTAGCAGTGTCACGAGATTAAAGCAGCTGGGGTCCCCGATCGCTGCATGGAAAGCTACCTGACCAGTATAATCTAGAGCACCCTAACACACCCCTCCTGACCTGAAAGTGGCCCCCTGGCTTCTCCAGGCCCTGGCAAACCCTCCCCAGCCCCACACTAAGCCCTGCTCCCTGAGAGGGCACCAGAAGGCCAGGTCTTCAGCACAGAAAGATGGATGGGCAGGGCAGCCCAAATACAAGCTGGAGCTCAGGGCCCTCACAAGAGAAGCTGCAGGCCTGTCTCCCACCTCCCTCTGCCCACCTCCACCCCTACCTTTGCTGTACACTCTCCTACAGTCAGAACTCGGCTCCCACCTCTGCCTGCAAAAGCATTTGTCCTTGAGATTCAGCACTGCCTCTGATCACATGTTCTGAGGGGATGGGGCCCCTGGACCCGTCAGCTATTGCCACAGTAAAGATGCACAAGCCACCCAAGAACCAGCAGCTGTGACAATCACCATCTTCAGAATGTGCAGGTTGGCTGGGCAGCTTCTCTAGGAGCATTTCTCCTGGTGGCATGGACCCAGGAGAGGAAACAGAGCCCAGCAGGCTGTCACACCTCATGCAAAGCAGGCCTGTGGCTAGGGTAAGCCCAAAGCACACAGGTGGTGAAGTGCACCCACTGACCCGACGACACAGCCAGGGATAAGGGACTATGGCCAGTACCTCCACGCCCCTGCAGCCCAGCAGGCCCAGTGTCCTGAGGCTGCCTCCCAGCCCTCACCCTTCCCTGACATTCAGAGGCTCACTCAGGTGCCGGGACCAAGTCAGCGGCCTCATTGACCACAGGTCAAGCTGGTTCCAGGCAGGACCCAGCTCCCTCGCCTGCCCATCCCTCCTGTGTTGTGGGACTGGCAAAGATGGGGTGGGGGAAGGACACAGCCAGAGACCGCATCATGATACAAATGATAAATTATATTTACACAGTAAATAAGTATCAATAGTCAACACAAGTTCAAAACCAGCCACCAGCCTCTGGGACTGAGAAAACGGCTGAGTGACAACCCCTATCATGGTGCCCATAGGAGGGAGCATGGTGGCATGTGTACAACACGCGTGGCAGTGGCCAGTGGCTTTATGATCAGTGCAGCGGGCAATAGGGACGAGGCGCCTGGGGACAGGCCTGTGCTGGGGGGGTGGCATGGGGGTCTTCTTGAGCCTTGGTGGCCCAATGGCTATATTGCTGGGGCTGCAAAGTCTTGGCAGGAAGGACTGTTATAAAAGAATCACTGACCCAAGAAGTTGAGTTTGGTCTGACCGGGAGGTGGCCGGGCCACATGGTCTGAGTGAAAGCACCTGCCTGGGGAAGCACCCTGCCAGAGTCGGCCTGCCTTCACTCGCCCCCCCAGGCCGCAAGAGGCAGGAAGCAGCCTTTGGAGCCCAGTGCAGCCCCAGGTCTCCAGCTCTGGCAGAGGCAGCTGGCTCCTGGGATTGAAGGACGGCTTCCGGGAGCACCAGGGCCAGCACTCTGAAGTAGGAGAGGGTGAGGGGCCTGAGCGGGCACTACTGAACCGGCCTGCACGCCTCCTGGCATCTTGTATCTCTCCCATGCCCAGTGCTAAGGGGCAGATCTCCTCCTAGAATCAGAGAGAGGGGCAGAGGGGCCCTGTCACCCCCGGAGGGACGACTCGGTGGTCGGCTGCCCTTGGAGTGAGCGTTGAGAAGTCCATGGTGGAACGAGAGGTGAGCTGACTAGACAAGAGGTTCAGGGAAAATGTCCCTTCCGTAAGGAGGAAGTCTTTTCTGGTCTTTGATTAGGGACCTAATACTTTTTTTATAGTGGTGGTTAGGGTGAGGAAAGCAGGAAGTGGGGGGAGGGAGGTAATATTAGTGCATGTTTGTTAAAAATCTGTTCCCTGTGAGAATGTTGTTGTTTTTTTCTTTCTCTCCAAAGTTAGAGATGATTTTTAAGTCTGCCGTGTGTCTGGAGTTAGCAGGTGGGTGGGGCAGGGCCAGCCCTGGTCCCTCACCCCTTCTCAGCCATGAGACTCCCAGGGATCTAGGGGCGCACACGAGCCATTGCCCCCAAGACAACTGCCGTATCCACACTACCCCCAGCTTTACCCTGAGCATGGACTAAGACAGAGGAGATTACAGACACACAAGGTCCAAGACATCTCTTCCATCTCAGATCTCTGTCATAAACAGAAACCCTTGCTAATCCGTGCATGCCTTCAGTTGCAAAAAGGAATTAGCTGATAAAAACTGGTGAGACACATTCATACATTAGATTTTTTTCTTTAACTTTCTTGAGGTTGGTATATCAGTAAGAAAAATAGCCTCTCTCTTAGGTTCTAGCCAAAAAGGCTGAAAGTTGATCAATTTGGTAATTCACCAAAAAAGGGAGTTAAAGAAAGGAAAAGGCAATTAAAGGTAGGATTTTTGTTCCTGTTGTAGTTTTTTTTTCTCTAAATATCATCTTTTATGTGTAATCAAATTCCCATATTTTTTTCTGTAAAGAATTTGCTTTAGTTTTTCCATAAGGCATTTTTTTTGTCTCTTCCTATTTAAATTTTCTTACAGAGTTAAAACCATAAATAAGAGAATTTAAACTACTAACATGACATGTGCCAGTATCTTAATTCAGCCAGACCTGGTAAATTCTATCAAAACTAGACAGTTAAATAAGAACCACGTTATAAAAATATTAGCCAAAAAAGACTATTAGATAATTCTGCAAACTCAAATATGAAACTGTACTAAACAAAATATGTGCAAACGTATACAATCATAGAGCCACGTGGCAGGGTTATGCTCAGATTAGTTTAAAGCTTGCTCTAGTGGATTTAATTCAAGAGTTGTTCCACGGTGGTAGTGTTTACTTTGAACTCACATGCGAGTCAAAGAAAAATAAAATATGCATAACCACTTCCCCAGAGGAGCCAGCACTTCATTCTGTCCACACCTGGAACTGCCTGGGGTGACACTAGGGCTGGGGTGAAGGGAAACGGCGAGGCAGTGTCCCCAAGAACCTCAGGCTGAGGCTAGGGCAAGGGCAACACTGAGGATTCCTGCCTCCTCGTCCAAAGCCCCCAAGGACCGGCTGATCCCACAGGGGCTAGGACCCCATCCTTGGGAAGGAGTAGTGAGGTCAGCCAGGCTGGGGCAGACCACTCCCTCGAGACATGGGGCTACAGGCTGGGGACATGTGAGCAGGTGGCCAGAAGGCTTGGAGAGCCGCATGCTGGGTCTGCGGTCTCAGCAAGCCTGCCGCAGCTCCAGCCTGAGGGTTGGGCTATAAAGATAACCCTTCCATCAGGATGCTGAAACTGGAAAGCCCTAATGCCCACCTTAGGTCTCAGACACCATTCCACAAATGAGAGTCCCTGCTCGGTGTCCTCGGGCACACGCTCAGGGCACTCGCTTTGCAGCGGGTCCCGCCCAGGCCCGGGCACTACAGAAGGAAGGGGTTGGTTGTGCCAGTGGCCTGAGCGGCCGATGGGGGCATGCCCACACTGCCCACCATGTTCATTGTGGCAGGGCCCAATGGTGTCAGGGAGGAACTGCTGGCCCCCAGAGCCGGGTGTGAGGCTGTGGAGGTCATGGAGGCCATAGCCATGGGCTCCACTCCTGGGCCAGGTCCGAAGGATGTGCTGGTCCCCAGTACCGGGCTCCCCCGCAGCTGGTTCAGTGTTAGTGGCTGGGGCTGGTTCACCTGGAAGGGATTGACAGGGGCCGAAGCCGTAGCTGCACCTGGGGAGAGAGGAGGGACAGTGGGTAGAGTCAGAACAATATCCATCCCCAAGTCCAAGGGCTGGAAGACCACAGCCACCAAGAGCATGTGTACTCAGGCGGCAGGCCCTGTAGGGACTGGCTGCATCCCAGTCCCCACCGTGCCACAGAGCCCACAGCAGCACCAACTAACATGCGGCAGACACGTCTGCTAACTCAAATCTCTACTGTTCGGTTGATGAGACGAAGGCTGTGACTTGGAGAAGCCAAGTGACTTGTTCAGGGTCACAAAGCCTAAACAAGGCAATGCCAGGGATGTGCCAGGCTCATAGGGCTCTAGCTCCTCTTCAGGGCTGACACCCTAGGACTCTTTCAGCAGTCAACAACTGGCATTGCTCCCGTATTCTGTTTGCTGACCTCTGTGACCACAGGTGCGTGGGAGACAGGAAAGCAAAGGGGGAGGAAGGAGCTGCAGTGTGTGGCTTGAGAGAAGCAATCCTCATGCTGTACCCTGGGACCCTAAAGGCTCTGAGAAGTCCTGCAGTCAAGCAGCAGATGCAGCTCTGCCTTACTCAGTATTTCCAGAATTTATGTCACATCAGAAAGCCTTTACCCCTTTGAACAAAAAATGGGAGCTGCCAGCACTGAGTCGTCAATGCAGCCCAGCCCCTGCTCACAAAGGCTGCCAGCAAGGGCACCCCCACAAATCACCACCAGGAGATGCTGTGCTGTTCTCTGCACCACTGATGAGGGCACAAGAACAGTCTTGCATCAGCCCCTCAAGTAACCCTAGGAGGCAGGTGCTGCAGATCACCCCGTTAGAGATGACCAAACTCAGACTACAGAGCAGGACAGTGACTTGCCTGAGGCCACCAGCCTGTAAGGGTCAGAGCCAGGACCCCACAAATAAAGACAGCCTGGAGCCACCTGTGTGGCCCAACAGGGATGCCTGAACCTCATCTTGGCCGCAGTCCCCAAGGACCAGGACCTGTTTGCAGACAGAACAGCTGCCCCACAGCCTCGACATGCCCCTGGCCCAGAAAGCCTGGCGGAGGCTGCTGATGGCAGCCCCCCCGCCCGCCAAGGGCTCTCTGGACAGAGGTGGCAGGAGCCGCCTGGGCTAGGGACAGGGCTCCATGCTGGTTTAGGAACCTGGGTTTTGGTCTAAGCTCCACCCAGTGAGCAAGGATTCATGGAGCCAACCTCCCCTGTGGGTGACCTCATCTTTACCCATCTCAAGACCGTCAAGTTCAGCAGGACCCAGGTACTCCATACACCCCACTTCTGCCCTAGGGTCCTCAACCTCAGCCCCCTAGTTCCTTGGGTCCTTCTCTGCAGGGTCCTATCACGGGCAATGGTCCAGATCTGCAGATCCCTTCATCGTGGGGCAGGTCTGGGGCTGAACACTTTGAATGCCACACGTTCCTACTCTTGGGGAGCCCAGGGCCCTGCTGGGAAATCTGTGGGGAAGGAGGGCAGCTTCCTAGAGGAAGAGGGTTGTGTGGGCTGAGTGCTAAAGGACCGATACAATTTCCCACTGCACAGAGGTGGCAAGGGGGATGTTCCCGGCAGAGGGGCAGTGTGTATGCATGAGGGTTAGGAGCTCGGGGCACACAGGGAGTGGGGCGGAGGGGGCAGGCCACAACACCCCAGGCACCAAAGCAAGGGTTGGGGCTGGTCCTATAATCCATGTGCAGCCTGAGGGTGCAGAGCACATCTTTGGACAGAGCCCATCAGCAGGGAGGGTGGAGTCCCCAGCCCCAGGAAGGCAGACTCCTGCACCAGGGGCGAAGTGAGGTTCCGTGAGTTTCTGGAGGATGGCCCAGCTCAGGGCCCAGTTGTACTCCACTTGACAGGGTCTGGGATGTTGGGCAGCAGAGCCTACCGTCCCACACCCCAGCCTCGCTGGCCCAGAACTGGTGCCCACTCGAGGGTCTCCCTGGTTGAGGGACCTTCTGTCGGGCAACTTCTGCTCAGTGATCTCAGCTGAGAGAAGAGCTGTTTTCCATCCTCCCCCAAACTGAACAGCGGCTTTCACACTTCACCCCAGGCCCTGTTCAGGCCTCCCAGCTGGCTCCACTACTTCCCAGCCCTGAGGTGGGGCATGCCCATCATGCATGGTGCTCACGTGGGAGACGGTAGGAGAGCCACCCAGCAGTGGAAGAGAAATCAAGGCCCGGAGGCCTGCCACAAACCCCTTCTCAGCAAGAGCAGTCAGCTAGAGGAAGCCCCGGGAGAGAGCATACCTGGTGCCAGGAAAGGGTTGAGGGACTGGGCTGGCGGGGCTGGCCTGGTCACCAGCGAGTCCAGGTTCACCAGGGCCGCGTTGGGGCCCAGGAAGGACTCCGGTGTTTTCCGGGCGCTGCTGGGCTTGCTTGAGGCCATGGTCAGGGGCTGAGACTCAAAAGGGTCAGGGCTTGTTGTTCCATTGTTCTGGGATGGCGGAGAGGCCACCACCTCGGCTATAAGACAAGGACACACATAGGTATGGTGAGCGTGTAGGGTGGGCCCCAGACTAGTGCATCCAGTGATGCCAGCAAACCCCGGGAGCATCCCGAGCAAAATACAGACATTCCCGGACCCACAAACCCCCTACTACCCCCATGACTGCAAAGGGTGGGGATGTTTATTGCAGTGTTGTTTCCAACAGCCCCAGAGTACAGGGGCAGAGACTAGCCGAGGAGGAGAGAGAGCTGTATCAATGTATCAGACGAGAAAAGCAGGGACTAAACTGTACGTAGAGCACAATCCTCCAAACACAGTAAGACATTGTTTTGGGTGGTAGTTAAGCACGGGTAATTTACTTTTTTTATGTTTTCATTTTTCTATATATTTTACAATGAACATGAATGAACATGAATGTATTGATAGTGAGAAGAAAGCAAATTATTTTTTAAAATTCAGCCAACAGAGGGTGTGCTGAGACAGGCTGCTCTGCCAAGATGCAAGGTGGCGATGTGGCATAGAGGTTCTTAAAAATGGTCATACTCTCCACTCGGTAATCCCATTTCTAGGAATCCAGTCTCAGGAAATAATGCAAAACATGAATGGAGATTTAAGCACAAAGATGTTCACCACAGCATGATTTACTTTAGCAAAATTTGAAATCAACCTAAAATGTCCTCCCAAAATTAGTCATTGTTGCTAAGCATAATGACATTGCTGTGAAATATTTTCTAAAGAATTTTTAATGTCATGAAAAAATATTTTCAATCTGTTATTCCATAAAAGGGGAGGTGGGGTCAGGATTCAACTCTGATAGTACGTCTGACCGGTAAGAGCTCAGAAAAAACACTGGAAGAAAACAGTGGCTGACTACAGGTGGGAAGATTAGCGATGATTTGCCTTTCTTCCCATAAACTTTCCCAAGTTTTCTACAATGGGAATACTTCTAGGCTTGGAGGGAACACTTTGCAAGTCCACAGAAGGAGGTTCGCGTAACAAGCCATGCTGCCTTCTCCCTGAGGCACCGAGGGTGGGTAAGGACAGTTAGGTTGTACTTTGGCCTACAGACGACACACATGGACACTTGTTGCTTTTTTAATGCAGCAAAAGAAAGACCCCGAGAAGCAGCACGTTCTAAGTTGCCTCTGAAACCCTAAGCTGAGAAAGGTGGGCCGGGCTGCGCGTACCTTTGACCAGGGCCAGCCAGGCCTGTGGCTGCAGCTGCGGGGAGAGGCAGATGAGGTAGGAGGAAGGAGGTGGTGGGTAAGAGGGAGGGCAGAGAGAAGCCGAGAGGAAAGAAAGGAGAGAAGTTGCTCTGTGTGACTGGGAAGAGCAGCACCGAGATGGACAGAGGCTGCCTGGCTATCCCCAGTGCTACTGGTGCATGGATGCATCCCAGGCCTCCTCCCTCTGTGCCCCACCCTGAGACCCTCCCAGCCCAAGGGCTCTGACAGGCTCCAGGCAGGAGCCATAACCTGGGGTGAGGAAGTGGGACAAAGCCAGGGTTGTCTGGAAAAGGTGGCACCTTTGGGGAGTGGGAAGTTGGGGGAATGAAGGTGAGCGGAAATCATGGCTCAGGCCTGGGGGTCTGCACTGGGCTGGGGAGCCAGGGCAGCCATTGGCCCTGGGGGGAATGAGGCCAAGACACAGAAGTGACCCAGACAAAAAACACGGGGCCCTAAATGGGGCCCAACACGTGGAGGAATTGAAAGGAAAACTCAACTGAATGACTTCACTGTTAATGTATGAATTCCTGCGATTAGGCGCTTACGGATCTCAAGAGCAAAATGCAAAGAAAATACATGAAATTGCTAGGTTTTTAAAGTTGATTATTATTTCTGCAATAACTGGGCTGGTCCAATGCATACACGTTATGGAAACCACTACCATCTTTACATACCTGTTTTTTTGGAAGTTCGGAGGTTGTCAAATTCAGAAAAGTCATCTTTAATTGTCCCATTCAAATTACTGAAGAGATCAAAGGTCCCTGGGTGAACATGAGAGCCGGTGACTGGGTGCTGGGTACATCATGACTTCCCCACGCTTCCGCCTTCCCAGTCCACAACCCGCGGGGTCAGTGGGCAACAGGCAGGGGGCAGATGGCTACCCCATGTCCTGGGGGAGAATGCTGAGAGCCGGGGGCACAGCTTGGGCTCAGTCACTTGGTGGGCTGGGAGGGGCACCCTGTGCAGAGCAGGGTGCTCGCCTACCACTGCTCCCACCATCCCTACCCCAAACTGGAGGGGCTAATGGTGGTGGAGACATGTGAACTGGGTCTGGAAATGGGGATACAGCCATAGGAAGTAACCCAAGGAGTGTTTGCAGGGCAGCCTGCCCAGGGGCCCTGAGGAAGCTCCCTCTGGAGGGAGGGGCAGCTCCCCAGAAGGCCTGGGAGCTCACCCCCCACATTGGGTGTGTGGCATGGGGGTAGAGGGCAAAGGTTGCAGGCAAACCAGGAAGGCCCATGCCAAGGAGCCACAAGGGGGAAAGTGGCAGGGCCCAAATGGGCTCTCGTGGCATGGGCAGAGCAAAGTCTCACCAGAAGTGGGCACTGGCTTGGTGGCCGAGGCTGCTGCCCAGGCATCACTGGAGGCGGGCTGCTGCGGGGCTGCCCAGGGGTCTGAGCTCTTGGAGACAGAGTGTGAGTTGGCTCCAGAAGGAGCTCCCCAAGGGTCAACAGAGGCAGCTGGCTTGGCACCTGTAGGAAGGCAGGGTAGGGCTCAGAGATGCCCTCACAAAGTTCTACGCGGCTGGGGCGAGAAGGGAAATGATACTGTGGGCCATGTAAGCTACACCAGGACCTGTGCCCTGCATCAGGAGAGGCGGCCACCCAAAGGGTACTGTCCCACACTGGCAAAGCTGGACAGGGCCAGCAGCCACCTGGGAGAGGGGGCCCTCCACCTGGGAGAGTGCTGGATGAGGCCTGGCCGGGACAGCCCTCTGGGAGGGAGCCAGAGAGGACACAGCCACGCACAGGTTGTGCAAAGGGCTCCCGGGGCTAAACTCAAGCCCGCCGCCCCAGTCCACAGGCTTCCACCTCAGACAGCAGTCTACCCAAGCTCGCACCTCCTGCTGAAGTTTGAGGCCCAGCAGCGTCCTCTCCCCACTGGCTTCGAATGGTTTCTGCTTTTGACAGAAGGATGACTAAAGCAGATGGATGCAGCATAAAAAAAAAAAAAAAAAGTAAAGCAAACGCATGTGTGCTGACCTTCCAGCTTAAGCAATAAAGTTCTTCAAGTTGAGTGACAAATCAATTTGGCAAGTTACCTACTACTGGCTGTTTTTATTTTTTTTTTAGGATAGAACAGAAAATACCTGAGTGAACTAATGTCAAGAGGCCCGTCCTGTTGTGTGTGTCTCCCCCTTAAGGTAGTGTAGATACACGTGTATCTGCATACATGTGCATGCACACGGAGCACCTCATACATCTCCTTCCCAGGGAGCATCACAAGAAATGTTTACAAGCCACTGCTGTTTCTCAGGGACAAGAAAGTGCCTCCCCCAACAGCACCTGAGCCCTATCACTGTGGATTTTGCTCGCCCTTCTCTTGATTTTCCTTGTGGTTTTACCATGTAGAGGTACCTTTAAACAATACATTGGCTAGCTGTGCCTATTTCACGAACTTTATATAAATGGAAACATATTGTACACATTCTTTTGTGACAGGCTGTGTTCACACCACACTTTATCTAGGAGGTTCCCCTGTGCTGAGGTGTAGCTGAAATGTGTTCATTTTCACTGCTGGATAGTATTTCATTCTATGAAAAACAAAAGCCACAGCAGACTAGTCTGTTGAAGACGCTGGCCTGGTTTGGGTTTTGCTGTGCACCTCTGTTCTCGCTCCAACCCAGGTCCACATGTGCGCCTGCCCTCGCAGAGTAATGCTGGGTGATCTCCATGGGGTTGGCCCAGCAGCCCCACCGGCCGTGGATGCAAGTCCGGGTGCTCTGGGAGCTGCTGCCTTACCACTTCAGATGCTCAGTGCCATCTCCCTGTTTCATGTGTGCCAGTATGGGGCGTGTGAAATGTCATTTTATCATGGTTTACTTAGTTTGTTCCTTAATGAAGCTGTGCATCTTGTTATTTCTGTGCGGGTCCTTCAGGACTCCTCTCCTCTCCTATAAAGACTGTTTCAGTTCTTATCCACCTTCCTTTGAAGTTGCTTATCTGTTTCTTATTGATTTGACAGAGCTCTTTCCATGTTCTGGATACTGACTGTTTCCTTGTGTTGTAAATATCTTCGCCCAATTTGTGGCCTTTCATTTTACTCTCCTTTGGGTATCTTTTTATTTGTTTGTTTGTTTGTTTATTTTTTTTTAGCTGAGCCATCCTGCCACTTGTTAGCAGCTCAGCTTGGGCCGGGAATTGAACTGCTGTTGCTCAGAGCTCAAACTCTTGAGCGAGCTCTTAACCAACTAAGCCACTTGGCTGGCCCCCTCCTTTGGGTATCTTTTGATGAAAGATAAGTTCTTAACTTTAATGGAGAAGAACCTATCGGTATTTTCGTTTGTAACTTGTGCTTTTCCTGACATTTAGGAAATCCTTCTCTATACCAGGGCCTCAAAGCTATTCTTCTATAGTAATGTCTGAAAGATTTATAGTTTGCCTTTCATGTTTCCATATTGGGTTTTGTATATGGTATAAAGTAAGAATTACCTCACGTTTTCCTATATGAATGATGAACTCACAAAGTGCCTCCTATACTATTAGAAGTCATATCTCCATGGATTCATTATGGGGTTCTCTGTTCCATTCCACTGACCTATGTCTGTCTCCACCCCTGTACTTTCTGGATTATCCTCACAGTTATTATTAAGATAATAAATCTTGGTATCTGGTACAGCAAACCCCAACCCTGGTCTTGTTCTTCAGGAGTGTCTTGGCTATTCTTGGCCCTTTGCTCTTCCATATTAATTTTTAAATCATCTTGTTAGGTTAAAAAAAAATTAAAACGTTTTTGGGATTTTGATCAGAATTGCACTGAATCTCAGATCAATTTGAGGAAAATTGCTATTATAACATGTCTTCCAAATCAAAATCATAGGATATCTCCCCATTGAAGTTTTCTTTAGTATCTTTCAGTAAAATTTAATTTTAAAAATTTTACCCTTTATTTCCATGAGGGATTTATACAACTTTTGTAAAATTTTTTCCTAGGGACTGGTATATTTAAAATTTTTCATTTTCTATTTATTTATTGCTATGCAGAAAACAATTTTGCATACTGATTTTTGAATCCAGAAATCTTGCTACTCTTAATTCTAATTAATTGAAATTCATCCTCATTATTTATTCTTATAATTCTAATAACTTTTAATTCTAATAAACTCATTTGTAGAAATTTTTTTATATTCTATGTACATGATCATATCACGCAAATGATGATGGTGTAGTTCTTTGTGGTCCTTACACTTTTTCTTTAATTTTTCTTCTCACTGTGCTGGCTGCGATCACCAATCCCAACAGAAGCTAGAGTGCCGAGAGCCCACATCCTTGTCTTACTCTTAACGCATCAACAACTTTCAACATTTTACCATTAAATGGCACCATTTGCCCTGATAGATTTGTTTTCCTTTTTGAAGCCCTTCATCAGGTTACAGAAGTTCCCTATTATTCCAAGTTTGGGTCTGTGAATATGGTGCCATTAATACATTTTCTAATGACTTGGTCCTTACAAATAAAGCTTTTCATGGTGGATTTGGGGGTGATGGGGATCTTAAATAACTGACTCAGTTTCTTTAATTATAAGATTATAAGATTACCCCTATTTATAGGTTTTCCATTCTTCAGTCAGCTTTGCTAAGTTGTCCTTTTTTTTAATTAAATTATTTTTTATTATGAAATACACATTTTTAGAATTGGTTTCAGCTGTACGACACAGTGCAATATACTTTTTACCCCTCGAAGTGACAACCCACCTCCCCCAATCCGCCGCCCCATTTCCCACCAATATCATACATATCTATTACAAATCCCTTGACTCCACTCCCACACTATACTCCA
>NW_017732699.1:80774-81412 GCF_001890085.2 Hipposideros armiger | reverse complement strand
AGTGGGCAGCCTTGTCTTGTTCCTGATTTTAAGGGGAAAACTTTTAGCCTTTCCCCATTGAGTACGATGTTTGCTGTGGGTTTATCATATATGGCCTTTATTATGTTGAGATATGATACCACTATTCCCACTTTGCTAAGAGTTTTTATCATAAATGGTAAGTTGTCCTTTTTAATTTACCCATTTGCCTAACCATTCAGATTTGTAAGCACAGAGTTGTTCAAACAGCCTCTACTCTACTTTGAATCTTGGCAGTAACTGCAGTTATGTTGTTTCAATCCTAAAACTGTTTGTGCCTTTCCTCCATTTTTTTAAGTTAATCTTGCCAAAGATTTGTCTCTTTTATTACTCTCTTCAATTACCAACTTCTGTCTTTGTGGATGTTATTATTCTAATTCATTTCTGTTCTTAACCTTATCATTTCATTCCTACTACTGAATTGAGTGTAATGCTATTGTAACCTCTCATGCATGGTACCTCGTTAATCTTGTCTTTCTTCTAGACCAGGGGTGAGCAAACTGCGGATCGCGAGCTGCATGCAGCTCTTTGGGTACGTACATGTGGCTCTGAAGTAAAATTGAAAATGAAAATAAAACTATCATAGTTTCATTTATAAAATTTTTAAAGGATATTATTCA
>NW_017732699.1:73585-79879 GCF_001890085.2 Hipposideros armiger | reverse complement strand
AATCACGGCAGCCCAGCTCCAGGTCGAGCTGTTCACCATTTTAGCTGTAGAGGGCAGTGTCACTGGCCCTCATGTGGGATCCGAACCAGGGCCCTACTGCTCAGAGCTGGCGTCCCAACGTGCCACTCAGCTGGCCCTATTTCCCATTTCTGAAGTTCTTCATTCATTCCTGAAGATCTGAGTTTACGCCTGGCTGTCTTTCCTATCAGCCTGAAGAACTTTCCTTAGTGCTTCTTGTGGGGCAGGTGTGCTGGCAACAGATCCTCTTAGTTTTCTGTCACCTGGAAGTGTTATTTCACCTTCACTGCTGAGGATGGAATTCTGGAAGATGACAGGTTTTTTTTTGTCGTTTCCAAACTTAAAATATCTTTACTTCACCATCATTCTTGGAAGAAAGACGATTTTGCTAGATTGAAGTCTATGTTAACAGTGCTTTTCTTAGTGCACTGAAGACATCATCCTGCTGTCCTCTGGCATCTGTCATCATTGTTGAGAAGTCAGCCATCAGTCTATGAAAGGAAACTATGCTTCCTTTGTTCCCTGTAGGTTTATTTCAGAAATCTTTCTTTTGTTTTCTGATGATGTGCTTAAGTGGGCATTTCTTTTACTATCCTGCTTATAATTCACTAGGCTTCCTGGATCTGAGAAGTAGCACCTGACGCAATTCTTAAAAAGCCTCAATATCATCTTTCCAAATACTTTTCCAGAACTCCAAACAGATGTGTGTTAGATGTCTTCATTCTGCCTCCATGCTTCCCCAGCTACTTCGACCTCCCCACTGCTCCCAAACACACCAAACGACACAGCCACCACCTGCCGCCTCTGGCTTCCAAGTCCCTCCATCTCCTGCCTTCTTTTCTTGCCTTCCTGATTCCTCCCCTTGGCTAACTTTTAGAGCACTTATTATATAGACCCTAACTATTTATGTGCCTAAGAGTCTCCCTTGGACTAGGGGCTAGGGCTATCTCCTCCCTCTGCACAAGGAAGTCTTAGAGAAGAACAGGGAATGCTCCCCTAAGCCTCCCGGGCCCCCATTCCCACACATGCCCCTCTTAGCAGCCCAAGTGGCAGTGCACAGGAATGGACATGTAGGTAGGAGGTTCCCAGGCTTTCAGAAAGACGAACCCTCTGCTAAGTTGTTCGACCATGCTGGCTTCGTCATTGCTCATCTCTGAAATGCTGACTGGCGTTAGAGTGGGCTATCAAGCCCATACCAGCTAATGCCTTGACTGCCTTTTAACTTTGGCAGGGTTAGCTGACAGAGTGCTGGGAACAGCTCAGAGAAGGGGAGGGGAGTGCTGCTTTCACTACTTCCCAGCATGCCACAACAACAACAACTACTAGGTTGTCGGAAAAGTCGTGACGTATTTTTTCTATTTTTCGTTGCAAAAATGCATCATGACTTTTCCACAACCCAAAAGATGTGAGCTAGAAATGGACCAGGGTGGACTTTGCCGTGTAAGCTTTATTCCCACATCCCTTGGACACGCATACCTGTCATTTACTCATGGCCTGTCAACTCCTGTGTGGACTCAGGGCTTCTCCTGCTGTTGCCCCCCCAACCCACAACCCTCCAGAGTCCTGCAGAAACACCTGTCTCCCTTCATAAGTTTCCCTGGCCTTTCATTCATGGTCTTCGGCATCTCATGCAGAATAACCTCGCCTGTCACTGAAACTGCTCTCCCCAGGCCCACTTTTGCCGGATGCACAAAGGACACTGAACCTGGGCCCTGCGGGAATCAGTGAGAACGGGCCCTTCCTCTGCCCCCAACACAGGACCTTACGGGGTCTCAGTTCTCCATCTCAACTGCAGGGAAGCCATATGATGGAAGCTGCACCAAGGAGACCTGGACTGCAAGTCAGAAGAGCTGGGAAGTGTCTTCAGAACTGCCCAAGATGCAATGGGAGGACACAGGATTTAGTCCACAGGAAGATATGGGCCCCATGTCATGCTATTCTGGCTCCCTGTATGACCACACCTTCCTCAGCCTCCTCTTGCTCACCAGCAACCATGAGAAATAAACAAGCTCACATCAGAAGGACCCTGCACCATGGCACACACCCCCGAGCTCGTGTGCCCAGGGCACACAGGCTGAGAGTCTCATGGCCTTTCCCTGTAGCCCTGGCCACACTCCCCTTCACCCTTGCAATGGAGAGCTCCTGTCAGTCCTTCCTCCTTGCCTCCATCAGGAATCACTTTCCAGCACCCACCCCCCTTTTCCTGAAGGATACCCCAATTTTCCTTGGGAGAATTAGCCCCTCGCCCACTCTAGTCCCAGTCTGAGTGGGACTGATCCTGCCCTGGCAACAGGGGAGGGTTTTCACCAGCTAAAGTCAATTTGCAAAGTCCCCCAGTCCCAACCCCCCCACTCTCAAATCCCAGAATGGCACAGGAGCTGCAGAGAAGTCCTCCTCGTCCCCTGAGCTGGGAACTGGGAACACGAGGTGGGCACTCCAGGCAGCAAAACCTCGCACTCTTAAGGCTAGAGGGGAGAAAAGAAGGGCCCACTGGCTGGGGCAGTGCAAAGAGGATCCACGTCTTGCTGATACTGTCTGAGCACGGGATCAAGCTGGCCTGAAGACAGAGCTACCTGTCTCTGCTGAAGCTATGTGCAACATAGCATCCTGACCAGGCTGCTTCTCCAATACAGTGTGTGTGTGTGTGGGGGGGGGGGGGGGGGGGGGGCTTGCTGAGAGGGCATGGTCCCCATCCTGTAGCCTCCAGGTCATCTCGTCACACAACCATCTACTCTCAACCCAGCCTAAAGCCCTCACGAGGCACTCACCCCGCTCTTGCTCATGTAAGAATCTGTCCATCTCCCCAAGTAGAGCGAGTTCCATGGGAGCAGGGGCTGGATCTGCTTTGCCCATGTTGCTCCCCTAGAACTCAGAATGGAGCCTCACACACAGAAGGTGCTTGATAACTAACTGGGGACTGACAGGAAGCAATCAAGACAACCACAGGCACTCTGGGCTGGAAGGGGCTTTGCAGCTTATCTGTTCTAATGCCCTCTAGGGAGGCACCTTTTTTAAAAAAAGATTTTATTGGGGAATTAAGGGAGGGGAACAGCACTGGGGAATCGGGGAAAGGGGAACAGACAAGTTGCTGTCCTTTTCTGTTCTTCAGTCTAGTTGTGGAGGATGTTGCTTCACTGGCCCATGTTGGTATTATCATTGCGCTTTTCCTGGGTGAGGCAGATTGGTCGCCGGCCTCTGGACGGCCGCTCACGGTGGATCTTGGCAGCTCACATCAGCCGCCAGCCACTCATGCTGGCTGCCAGCCACACACAGTAGCTTATGGCAGCCCACTGCCACAGGGGCTGCAGCCTATGCCGTCACTGGCGACTCATGGCAGCCCAGCTCCAGGTTGAGCTGTTGTTCACCATCTTAGGTGTAGAGGGCAGTGTCACTGGCCCTTATGTGGGATCTGAACCGGGGCCCTGCTGCTCAGAGCTGGCATCCCAAACCAGCTCTTAACCAACCCACCACTTGGCCGGCCCCAGGGAGGCACCTTTGAACACTGGAGTCCAATGACCACCTCTAGAAGGTTCCAGGTAAATGTATGATTCAGGTGCTAGAAACACATACAAATAAAAGCTATTACTAAATTCTGACAGCCTGCACAGGAACCTTTCAAATATCTTAGATTTAGTGAGACTTCACTCACCATGCAGTTTAGGGAGCACCAGATCAGTGGGTCTCAACTGTAGCTGCCCCTGGGATCCCCTGGGAGATTTTAGTAAAATACTAATGCTGTCCCCTCGCCACATCCCCACACAGATTCTGGGGAGGGCATGATCATCTGGATTTTTAGAAGCTCCCTAAGTGACTGGAATGGGCGGCCAGGATGTGTGAGAACCACTGAGCTCCTGGAGCACTCCTGGCCTTGGCTGAACCCTGCTCAGTAGGGTCCACTGTCTGATGATGTCCCACCTTGGAAACACAGGCCTGAATAGAGGACACCTGGTGGGGTCAAGTTCTGCCTCCCACAGACAGGTGGTCCTTGGAGCCACCTTGATCCATCTGAGCAGCATTTGGATAGCATTCACCAGGCCCAGGCCTAGGACCTTCCTCTGACAGAGAAAAATGGACCTAAGTGACTGCACCCAGCATGGGAGTCACAAGCAGCTAGCAACCACAGGATGGGGTGACATGGTTCTGAGAACAGGCTGAGCCACGTCTCCCAAGCAGGAACACCTGGGCCACATTTTCAAGAATGAACAAGTTTACTAGGCAGACAACAGGACATGATGTAAAGGAAGGGTCAGGCGTTTAAGGGAATCTGGGTTGCCCCACCAAGCAGACAAGTCTTGCAGTTCTCTTTGGCCACCCACTGGCCTTGGACCCCAGGTACTGCCCTCCTGACTCATACAGGCAAACCCCTCAATGAATGCACACGTGTATGTGTACAAAAACAAACGGACACTTGCTTCTCCATCCAAACCTACTCTTGGGCCACGAGGATCTAAACACATGAGTTTTCCCCAAAACTAATACACTCACATCACTAAGAGTTAAAACAAAGTATTGCAATATTGCTGGAAGGGCTCTTTCCGTATGAGTGCTATGACATGTGAAGCTGTGTAAAATGCTTTCTCCATGAATTGGAATCACGCTGAACCCCCATCATCCCAGGCCCATAAGCAAGGCTTCCACCTAGAGTGCCCCCACTGCTGTGCACCCTGAATTGTTCAGAGTCTCTCCTGCCACCTCCAGATATTTTCATGGGCCCTGGGTCTCCTTTAGAATCTGCTGAAACAACAACAGCAGCAGCATGGCCCAGGACTCTAAAAATCAGCATCCTATATGATGCATAATGTTGGAATTAATCAGCTCTGGCCTGGAAGGAAACCCTGCTCCTGTACAGCCATTTGCAAAGACACGTCGGTCACAGCTCGAAGAGCTCTGCACGTGGAAGAAAAGACGCATTCAGTTCAAACCCTGGTGACCCCCAAATCAGCCAGATGACCGTAGATAAACTGCTTGGCCTCAGTGGCTTCGTCAGATTTCTATCCTGCAAGTGGTAGCTGGGGATGTCCGTGAGTACGTACGTACACTATGCCGACTTTCTGCTCCACTGTGTGCCTGCTGACAGAAGCAGCAGCACCGCACTTTCCTGAAACCTAACCTAGGGACAGGTGTTTCCTCCACCTTCCCATGGGTGCTGCTGGCCACGTCAGCCAGCCTATGGGAAAGTGGGCAGCGGGGGCGGATGAGTACATCCCAGTGAATGCCAGCTGACAGGGCTCCATCCTCCTCCATGAAGGAACAGTGGACATGCTGCAAGGCTCCTCTGTACTCTGCCCTCAAATCTTCTGCAGGGCCCACACCAAGCCACACAACCAATAAATTGTTGAAAGTACGAGTGAATGAGAGGAAAGGAGGATGGAACCAAGGGCGCCAAGATCAAGCAGCTTCCGGCCTCCTCCTCTGTGGGCCCATTCATAGGGAGCACGCAGCCTCTCATCCACCAGCCTGGTTCATCCTCAGCCTCACACATGAATATTCATGTGCACAGGGAGGCCATCCCAGAACTAAGCCACTGGGGCACTGGGGGAGGGGGGGTGTCACCTGTTACCACCAGAGCGGAAGACGGCCTGTGTCCTGGCCCAGAGAGAGGCCCCGAGCTGGCCAAGGCCTTCTGAATCACCAGGCTGTGAGCCCTGCTCATACCAGGTGGCTTCTTTGTGTGTCTAAACAGTGGAGGAAGTGCCCCACTGACCTGGCAGGCTCCAATTTCCCTCCCCTCAGCCTTAGCATTTCCTCCCAAGGCCACTTGGCCAAGCTGCCTCCAGTGCTGCTTGGAAAGAACTGGTAATAACAGGGCTCGCTACAAGCAGTGGCTTTCAAAACAGCGTTTCTTTCATCATCAGGGTGCAACCACGGATGTTTGAAAAGAGACTCTCTAATCTCTCTAATTTAATAATGTGTTTCGGGGCAGTGGGGTGGCCCTGAAAACACACATAGCGGATTTTACTTGAGACTAATCGGGAACCTGACACCACATCTTGCTCAGGAGCTATGTCCTGGAAGATGGAAGCAAGGAGACTGTAGCCATGCTCCAGTGGACTTGGGAGCTGGTATCAGATCATCCCCTGCAACACAGTTGAAAGCAGCATGCTAGACGCACAAAAGCACCTTGTGTACAACAGGCCACTGGGTAATGGTGGCACAGCCCTGGCCCGCCCACTGGAGCACGCTGGTCAGTGCGTCATGCCTGCAAATGCTCATCATAGAGTGCAGGCAGAAGTCTCTCTCTCTCTCTCTCTCTCTCTCTCTCTCTCTCTCTCTCTC
>NW_017732699.1:19443-72705 GCF_001890085.2 Hipposideros armiger | reverse complement strand
TACCAACATGGGCCAGTGAAGCAATGTCCTCCACAACTAGACTGAAGAACAAAAGGACAGCAACTTGTCTGTTCCCCTTCCCCCGATTCCCTAGTGCTGTTCCCCTCCCCCAACTCCCCAATAAAATCTTAAAAAAAAAAAAATTGGATTCATAATAGCCCTGAAGTGGAAATAACCCAAATGTCCATCAAATGCTAAATGGATAAAACAAAATGTGGTGTTATCTATAAAATGGAATATTATTCAACCATAAAAAGGAATGAAGCAGGGATATAAGCTACTATGTAGATGAACTTTGAAAACAAGCTAAGTGAAAGAAACCAGTCTCGAAGGCCACATGTTGCATGATTCCATTACATATATGAAATGTCCAGAACAGGCAAGTCCAGAGACAGAAAACAGACTGTGGTTGCCAGGGGCTGGGGGAGCAGCAGCAGGGAGTAACTGTTTATTGGGAACAGGGGGGTGCAAACTTCCTGTAATCAGCACTGACGACAGCACAGCAGCAGGAAGGGCTAAGAACCACTGAGCTAGCATCTTAGAATTGTTAAAATGGTGATTTTTATGGGATGCGACTGGAAGAGTAGAGACACATGGGCAGCCCTCCCATGTGATGCCCATCTGCCTCTGGACACCAGCTGCCTTCCCTAATTGCGCCCACCTCTGGCCAGCTCCTGGTCTATGACGCCTACAGGTGTGTGAGAACCCCACCAGCAGGGGACTCCCCAGCTCCCTGGGAGAGTCATGTCACTCAACAGACTCAGTTCCAGGGCACAGCCTTATCCTCCAGACAAAGGAAACTTGTTCACTTAAGAAGTGTTTATTTACCTCTCCCACCCAGGTAATACAAGCAGTAAAAAAGGGGAGAGGGAAAAGTCTGTCTGCCTCCTACCACCCTGGTCCTCAAAGCCCCTCCCCAGAATCAACAGCTGACTCAGCATATTTCAATCATCTTTAAACTCATCTGGCTCCCAGAGTGACCACATTCTTTTCTGGGCACTGAGAAAACTACCCATCGGTTTAATGATCAATTACAATTTTGAAAGGGACCGATGGTTCCAGAAGGACATTCTATCCATAACTTAAGGTGGCCTTCCCTTTATAGAAGGACCGTTTCCAGATTTAAAAAGAAAGTCTAAAACACTGTCTGGAACGGCCCGCTATCCCCTCGGCAGTGCCATGCTGGCATTTCCAGTGGACTTGCCTTCTCTGTCCCCGCCTGTACTCAGCAAGACTTTATAACGCAGGCTCCCTGGAGGCACAGCACATAGGCCGCGGACCAAGTGCCCCAAGCTCCTGGCAGCGCTGGTGCTGGCCCTCAGTGAGTGAGAACTGTGAACCACTTGGCTTCACCAAGGGCCCAGAAGGCTCCTGCCAAAGGAGATGTGGGGCTCTGCCCAGGTCCCTGAGGCCAACAGCATGGCCAAAGGATATCTGGGGCCAACACTGCTCCCTGGACAAGTCCAAGGGGAAGGCTGCCAGGACATCTCCTCTCCGCACCCCAATCCCACCACCTTGTCCTTCTCACCCCCACCCCACTCCCCTGCTGCCCAAATCACACCGGGCAGGTTCCTGTCCCTGTACCTGCTGCACCACAGCATGTCCTCAGGCCTCTCCCAAGTGGTGCCTACTGCTGGGTACACCCTTGCCTCTTCCTAGCCTGGCCACTCCTACTATTCTTTGAAGATTCCTACACGATGCCTGCTCACACCCGCTGGACTCCTGAGCTACACCCTGCCCCAGAGTGCTCTCAAAGAACCACCACGGAGGCCCAGCCCACACAAGCTGCCCCTGCACAGCTGTTCCTATCTTGCCTACACCTGCCCAGGACCTTGAGTGCAGGACCATTACCTGTTCGTGTCTGGGTCCCTGCATGGCAGGACAGAGCCTGGCATTTAGTACACTTCAGCGAACATCCAGGGAACCGAGCTGAATACAAAAGACGATTCCAGTTGGGGAAACAGAGACCCCAAGAGATACAGGCAAGTTGCCATAAAATATACAATTCAAAGTTCCCAGACATTAAACTCACAGACCCATGGCCGGCAGGGTTCAGAGTACCCAGAGGGGCCTCCCAGAGTGCAGGGTGGGCAGGAAGCCATCACAAAGCCTGTAGGCCAAGCCCCATGTCCAGCAATCTGGAAACCCATGTGCCCAAGATCTCCACCCAGACTAAACCAATCAGGTCACATTCATGTTTCAATCTCTTATCATAAATTCTTTCACTTTTGGCATTAAACAGAACTTTAAAATATTCATTTAGCCTAGTAAACTGATTTACTATTGCTTTAAATAACAAGAAAGAAGAATTACAGCAAGTGGATCCCCTTTTTTCATTAGTAGTCATATTAGGTACATCATAATTCCCAGCTAATTAGAGCAGCTTGACTTAAGTTTCATGTGGTTATCCTAGTTTCTTAACCTGGGTGCTAGGTGCCATTCTGAGACTGAGAGAGTTGACAGGTGACCCAGAGGAGGGACAAGCCATTTCTGATGCGCATGGGAAGCAGAGAGGAAGTCAACTTTCCCTCTACCAAAGCAGAAAACCATTCAAAACAGAAGGAAAGGGAGCGCTGGACCACAGTCCACAGGAGGTAGGCAGTGGCCTGGTGGACGTTCCAGTCGGGACCACAGAAGGCTGATTGACTCCCTCCTCTGCCAGGTGACAGAGAGCAAGAGGTTCTGCCCTGCTGCCCCTCACCCATTGAACAAGCAGGCATGGGAGACAAACGAGCGGGAACTTTACCAAACGATGGCCAGGGGTCCGAAGTGCCGGCGGGGGCTCCCTGCCTGCCCCAGGGGTTGGTCTGGTTAGCTGAGGCTGCAGGGCCCCAAGGCTCTGCTTTTTGGGCAGCAAGGCCTGAGCCAGGGAGGGCATCCATTAAGTCCAATAGAGTGGTCTGCTGTGGGTGGGAGACAGGCTTTTGAGACAAAGAGAAGGGGACAGGTTTTACTTTGCTACAGTAACAGCAAGTATCCCTGTGTTAGCCATTAACAATCGCCCGTGCCTCCTACTAGAGTCGAGGCCCTGTGGGAGGGGCCGAGAGAACCTTGGAAAGTAAGCTGCTCCACACCCCCCCACCCTGTCCATGCCCCCCACTGCCTTCCCATGTCACCAGAGCCACAGCAAGCTATTTACAATTCAAAGTTCCCAGACAGAAAACTCACAGACCCATGGCCGGCAGGGCATATGTGCCAAATGCATTGCCCACTTTCAAACAGTCTGCAGGGCTTTCCAGGAATGCCAGGCTTTGCCCTGACCCTCCCCCCCCCCCCCCTAATGCTGTCCCTAGATGCTGTCCCCCACACCCTCTTCTCCTGGGGCTGCCTCACCCTCTCACTCCCATGGCTGCCTTCAGGAACGCCTCAGGGCACTGTAACACAGAAGGCCACTGGGTGAGGGGAACCTGTCTCCTGACTGGATAACGATCTTGTCAGGAGCAGAGCCAGGTCCCGGTGGCCTTGAAGTCGCAAGCAGCAAGCCTGGCATAGGGTTGTAATGACGGTGAGGCAGACCGGCACAGTGAGGGCTGGCCCTGAGCCAGGGAACTGTTCCAGAGCACATGACACTCAGCTGATGGGACAGCTGCCATAACCACAGGAGGTGGGCTCTCCTATCTGTTCGTTTTATGGAGGGAACTGATGTACTGCTCAGCGGGGGACATGGGAACCCAGGCACTCAGGCCTCTCACCCATGCCTATCTTCTCTCAGGGTGGTCTCAGGAGAGGCCAATGATGGCCGAGGTGCCTGTGTTTTCAGTTCCATCCTCACCTCACTCTTGCTTATCACGGGCCCCAGGGTTATTTGTTGAAGGAAGAAAGAAACCAGCATGTATAAGAGCTCCCACACATGTCACATGCACAGTGTAGGCTGGGTTTGGGACACTTGAGCAACAACTGTGGGACAGCCTCAAATACTTACCTTCCCAGCAAAGCACTCACCTCTTTCTTTTTTGGAACTTTAACTGTGTCTCTTCGGCTTTCTTCTAAGGCCATCTGTAGTCTGAGGTCATCGCCCCGCCTGAGGCGCTCTTCCTGTGGAGGACAATGGGACTTGAAGCTGATGGCAATTGTAGTGACATCACTATACAGAACCAAACAATCCCGGCCTGAAGCAAGAAGTGTAAGCTTGTATTATGAGTTATTTCAAAGGCGGATTCGGAAACTACCTGTGAGACCAAGTCCCTCTCCCGGACTCCCTGCTCCGCCCTCTCCACCTCCTGTGGTCCCACCTGCTTGGAGTCCAACCAGGGAGATGGGCACAAGCACCACCAAACTGAGGAAAGGAAATACTTATTCTAAAATGTTTCTTCTCAAAAGGAAAATGGCTGTATAATTCCATTTATAGAAGCAATATGTCTCTTTATAAAATCACAAATCCAACAACCCAGAAAGGAACTCGAAAGAGTATGAAAATCACATATCCCACCTCCCACTGTGTACACTTCCAGAAAATGACTGTATATTTATTTCTATGACTTTGTGGATGGAAAAGGCACCACATGTTAAACCTGACAAGCTCAGGAGATTGAAAATAACCACAGAGAATGGTGTGAACATAAAAATTCCTAACAAAGGTGGACCATGGCGGGAAGTCACATCCTTGGCCTATAGCTTCCTTGACAAAGCTCAATCTTTTTTAAGCCTGCCTGTCGGCTTTTTGCATCTAAGACAACATACTCTTACAATATCAGAGTACCGTATTTCCCCATGTATAAGACACGCCCATGTATAAGACGCACCTTTAATTTGGGGGCCCGAAATTTAAAAAAAACAAAAAATGTAGTATTACATAAAGTTATTGAACTCAAGTTTTTTTTTTTGTTTTCAAGATTTTTATTGAGGAATTGGGGGATGGGAACAGCGCTGGGGAATTGCGGGCAGGGGAACAGACAAGATGCTGTCCTTTTATTCTTCAGTCTAGTTGTGGAGGACGTTGCTTCACTGGCCCAAGTTGGCACCATCATTGCGCTCTTCCCAGGCAAGGCAGATCAGTCGCCAGCTTCTGGACGGCTGCTAATAGCGGCTGCTGGCCGCTCACGCTGGCTGCTGGCTACACACCGTAGCCCATGGCAACCCACTGCCACAGGGGCTGCAGCCTACGCCACTGCCGGTGACTCATGGCAGCCCAGCTCCAGGTTGAGCTGTTGTTCAGCATCTTAGCTGTAGAGGGCAGTGTCACTGGCCCTCATATGTGGGATCTGAACCGGGGCCCTCTGGCCTCCCAAGCCAGTTCTTAACCAATGCGCCACTTGGCCGGCCCGAACTCAAGTTTTTTTCATCATAAAATTCATACAACTCCTCATCACTGTCAAAACTCCCAACCATTAGCTTGTCCTCTTCTATGTCTGATGATGAATCACCCAATTGCCCTTTGCTCTTTAATCCATATCTTCAATTCTCTCTTTAAATCTGGCCATTTTGCTGACTTGCCTCTCCATGGCCTTCTTCTGCTGTGGCGTTTTCAGTAGGGTTTCTTCTTCCCGTAGCCCGTCTCGGATTGTTTTCTCAGTTGCAGGAGGACCAAACTTATGTTCCAAAGCACGATTTCCATTCGCTTTTACAAACTGGATCGCTTTTAACTTGAATTCAGCACTGTATGAAAATCTTTTCTGAGCCATTTCTGGGCAGAACGTGACAAAATGTAACCTACTGTAATATACTGGTAACAAGTGCGAAACAATGAGCAAAGACAATAAGCACGAAAAAGTGGGAAATGCAAGTAAAAAAATCTACAACAACGAGCGCAAAAACAAGCGTGAAAAAGGCAGGAAATGCAAGTAAAAAAAAAATCTACAACCACTGTATAAGATGCATCCAGTTTTTAGGCCCCAGTTTTTTGAAAAAGGGTGCATCTTATACATGGGGAAATATAGTAATCTCCTTTTCCAGAGCCCCCAATTGCACAACCCACCATACCAGAGCAGGAATCTACAAAATCCCTCACTGTTACCTTGTTCCCCAAATAACATCTCTATGTGCTGTAAAATGCTATTAACTATCCTGTACTAAACAATGTAAAAGAAGTGTGTGTCTCTTCATTTTACTTTTTATCAAAGAGACTTCTCCACCATGCTTTCTCCCACCCCCTTAATCTACAACCAATGGATTTCATGTAACCTTCCTCCTTTGATTCTAATGTATAAAATAAGTTGCAAAACAGCCATTTT
The DNA here is from genome assembly GCF_001890085.2 of Hipposideros armiger. NCBI lineage: Eukaryota > Metazoa > Chordata > Mammalia > Chiroptera > Hipposideridae > Hipposideros > Hipposideros armiger. The sequence goes on along the minus strand of NW_017732699.1, from coordinate 66,535 downwards.
CTGGAGCATTTTCTCAATCTATTGAGACTTTGCTTCCCAGCAATTGTCGTCAGTTTGGCTTAGGTAAACTCTTATTAAATTTTCTCTTAGGCTGAATATTTTTCGTTGCCATTACCTAACAGAAATAATTAATTATATTTAATTTACATTTATTTAAGGCAAAGCTACCATATGCAAAAAACTGGGTCATCCTAGCTTTTTAATATGATTAAATATATTAATTATATTTTATTTATTATCAATATAATAAATCATAGATATGTTATTAATAAAAATGGGCTCAGACCATCCATCTGTACTTCCATTGAACTATCTCTAATATTTGTCTCTGGACACCACTTCTAAGTGAGAGGGGGCCCCATGCTACACTTGACTCCATCTACCCTTTTAAACCAAAGGTCAGCGGAGACAGACCTAATAACTGAAACTAAAGGGTTGATAACTTTGAAAGGTCATTTCAATCACTCCTTTCCCTCCTTCTCCATTTTGAAGAAATTCATGTTTATTAAAGAAAAACGGAAACTGAAAAAAAATTAAAACTACACACACTTCCATCATCTACAAGGTGTGATCAAACAATACAGTGAATGTTTAAATAAAAATATATATATATATTACAGTAAAAGACACATTACTATTAATCCCCTCCCTCAAAATATTCCCCCCTCGCTTCGAACACATTTATCCCAACATTCTTGCCACTTCCTGAAGCAGTTTTGGAAGTCCACTTTCGTGAGTGTCTTTACTTGTGCTGTCGTGGCTGCCTTGATGTTCTGAATCAATTCAAAATGTTTACCTTTCTTATTCATTTTGACTTTGGGGAAGAGCCAGAAGTCACATGGTGCCAGATCTGGTGAATAAGGTAGATGAGAACACACCGTAATGCTTTTATTTGACAGACTGCTGTACCAGAAACCATATATGACACGGAATGTTGTCATGATGATGATGTACAGCACACTTTAAAACACACCTTCTCTCAATCGTAGCTCACTCCCAACTGACTGCACCAAACAAGCTGAAACTTGTCACATACTGTTAACTAAGGTTCGAGGTGCCCCTTCCCGTGTTGAAGATCCCTGCCTTTCCATTGAATGGCACTCAGCAGCAGCATTCACTGCATTTTGTGATCACAGTGGAAAGGCTCCGTGTCACACACCGCTTCTGGTATGGCAATTTCTGTCAAATAAAAGCATTACAGACTGTCCTCATCTACCTTATTCACCAGATCTGGCACCATGCAACTTCTGGCTCTTCCCTGAAGTCAAAATGAACAAGAAAGGTAAATGTTTTGAATTGATTCAGGACATCAAGGCAGCCATGACAGCACAAGTAAAGACACTCACGAAAGAGGACTCCAGAACTGCTTCAGAAAGTGGCAAGAATAATGGGATAGGTGTGTTCTAAGCAAGGGGGAGTATTTTGAGGGAGATTGATGGCAATATGTCTTTTACTGTAATAAACTTTTTTAAATTTAAACATTCACTATTTTATGATCACACCTCATAAATATAAGCACTCATTTCCTGGAGCATTTCCTGCTATCTCTTTTTTTTTCCTGTTGATTCATCTTACCAAACTTCCCAGGGCGAAGCCTGACTGTGGCCCACAGTGCATCGAGGAGGCTGTGGACACTCTACTCGTTCATGAGGTTTGGCCATGTCTGCAAAAGTATTTCTGGGAAGCACTTTTGACTGGTTTGTCCTTTGGCAATGACTTCCCTGAAAACCTTTTCTAAATGTAACTTTGCATAGGACCCCTCCCTGACTGGGGACAGTAGGTGACACGAACACACTTGTGGCAACACGAGTCACATCCAAAACATGCAGGAAAGAGCACACGTGTGTGCCCCCTGTGATCCGTGCCCTGTCTGCACCCCCACACAGGGCAGTCGCTCAGTGGCAGACCCACGTGGGCACTGACCTGCTCAGCCACTTCTCTGCTCATGGCAAGTGCCAGCTGCAGCTGTAGCTCCTCTTCTCCGCTAGTCTGGGGCCGGGCCTGCTCCAGCTCCGAGGACACCCGAGGGGAAGTGGCTGTAGAGGGGAGGCAAAGTCACCATGTGCAAAGGAGTTACCCAGTCAAATCACACCCCACCCCCATCTCACACCCACAAGGTCTGACAATAGCCCAACAATAGGGGATTGAAAGATTTGCAAATATTTCAACATTCAAATCAAGAAATGTCAAATGTGCTTTCCTAACTGCCACATGGCACCGACCTAGAAAAGATGCCTTAGGGTAGACACCCAGGGGTCAGGCCTCACGGGGATTAGAACAGTCTTCACTGCAGAACTGCACTGCTTCAAAGAAAGGAGCTCATTGTTTAAAACACTCAGAGTATAGTTCTTGAAAAGCTGGATCAAAGAGCATCATTCAGAGAAGAGGAGGGTACCTGTGACCAAGAACTCCACTCGAGATGCCCCCAGTATTTAAGAGCCTCACTTTGTATCTTATGGTGATAGGTATCATGGAAAGTGAAGCCCAAACATTTCTGAAGAGCCCTGAAAGGTTTTATTTTTTAAGTAAAACTGTGTATTGACCTGGAAATTAAAAAACCACACATGCAGACATTTTTTGCTGTAAGTAGTTAGCTTGTTTAAACCCTTGTACACGGCTCCTGGAAAAAGCTTTTATTGAAGGGATGAGATGTGAATTCCTAGCTGATGTAACAGAGTCCAAAGAAAGGAAGGAGTGATTACAATTGCTCTGTAAGCCAAGCTGGGCCTCCCCACATGAAAATGCTGGGGCGCACAGGCCACCAGGATGTTTGTGCCCCAGGGAGCCTGGTGCCTCCAGGAATTAGGCGTAAGATTTTGGGAGCTTCTGCCTAAGTGTGTGCCGCTTCTGCCCGTGCCCCAGGAGAGGGTCCAGAGTGTCTCTGAAATTCTCCAAGTGAGGTCTGCCATCTGAAAGAGGGGTGGACCCACGTCACAGATGACTCCGCACATGGTCCTCCCTCTGGGCCTTTGTGCACGCTGTTCCCTCAGCCGCCCAACTCCTCCTCTGCCTTCAGAGCTCAGTTTCCCCACTCCAGGTCTCCAGGATGCCCTCCCTGCTGGGTCCACATTCTTCTTCTCTCACAGCACTCACCCCTGGCTGCAATTCGGTAGGTATGCTCCTTGGGGAAGGCCCAGGCCTGTCTCCTCACCATTATACCCACCCCCCAAAGATTGACAGAGCAGCTGTTGAATGGATGGATGGATACATATATGCACAGATGGACAGACAGATGGAGAATTCGATTTCATGGCTGATGGGTAGTTGTTTGAAAATGCTCTAATTATGTATTTAGTTCACTTCCTTTTTTCACTACATCCATTCTAAAGCCAACCATCAGGACTCACCAAAATCCTGCTCTGCCTCAATCTCCAATCTGAACTCGCTTCTTAGGATCTGCCTCTTTGGGAGAAAGGAAAAGGTGGGGAGTTATTCCTGACAGATGAGGTTTCTAGATGGCTGGGCTCTGGCTGCAGTGAACAAAATAGGACAAGAGGGCTATATACAGTTAAGAGTCATGGAGGTAACCCACAGAAACAGGTAAGGCTGCCAAGGGGCTGCTCTGGGCAGAGGGCTGGGGCAGCGCAGGGCAGGAGGCTGTAAATGGCATTGCTTTGTTCCACAAGTTTTAAAAAACACAAAACACTTATAGTAGCAAGATTTCATTTGGAACAATTCAGTGATATGAAACACAGTGTGTTTGCTATGATTTATTTTCAACCAAAGAATCATAAAAAAAAAAAGCCAGCAGCCAATTGCCTCATCTCAACTCAAAGCTACACGAAACAGCAAAAATGCTGCTGTTATAAGAAACACAAACATATTTTTCTAACAAAATCAAGTCAAATCCCAGCCTAGTACATCACTACAATTATATTTTCCAAAGCATTTCTTTAGAAATAAAGCTAGATGGTAACAAAATGTCCTCAAATCCATCTTAATCATTTGATTTCTTAGTAATATACCAAAACAAGCATACATTTTTTTTGTTAGTTTTGTCTCAAACATCACCTATGTCCACCACAGTACTTAGGTTTGGGCTTTTTGTGCTCTAGAAGCAAAGACATCACCATCCAGATTGGTGGAAACAAAGAAAGCAGGGTGGTTCTGGGGATGCTTGTGGGAGATGGTTCTGGGGAACGGTTCTGGGGGGCTGTTCTGGGGGACTCTCCTCAACTGAACTTGGCTCTTGGTCCAGACCACTCAGACCGCCCATTCCCAGCCTCTTTTCTGATACAGAATCTCTGAGGCTGGCTTTATAAAACCCTCCGTTTATAACAAGCACAGCACATCTGACATCCTTCATTTACCACCAAATGGAAATCATGAGTGAATAAAGGAGAAGACCTTGTATCTTACCCCACACCACAAAAAGTGCTCTGAAAACTGAGCCCCAGCTTGGCAGGGAAGGCTGCTACTTGGCTGCACCACCACAAGGCCTGATTCAAACAGGGCCGGGATGAATGGGGCAGGGCTCTGCACAGGGAGCCTCTAGGGAATGAGACCGCCCTTGTCCTCCGAGCCTCTCAGCACATCTGCAAGGCCACACTGGCTTCATATGCAAATGTCCATGTTTATATCTACCATAACCAATGATGTTAGAATGAGGCATAGCCAGCATATACGGAAATAACTTACCACATCAATGTGGAACTTAAACACAAAGGGTATTCCCCTAAATGCTGTGGTTTTTATCAACGGAGGTACAGTACAGCTCTCAGTTCCACAGATGGCAGAATTCACAGCCACCAGCCCTGAGTATCAGCTGAGCTGCACAGAGGTCTTAGCTGTGAGGGAGGATTCCAGCAGAGATGCTTTGGCCTTAGGGACAGTATCTCGGCCCCACAAAGGGCCTTTTGTGCCGGTGCACATGATAGTGAACACAGCCGTGGTTGTGAGCTGGGCATGAATCAACCCTTCTGACCACCTGAGCGTGGCCCTGGCCCTGCTCTGAAGAGCTGAGGCTCAGAAGGCACCTGTGGAAAAAGCAAGCGCCCTAGAGACTGCCGGCTCTTGGGTCGGTCAGCTGCTTTCGTACCCCACTACCCTCTGGAGGGAAGAACAGGAACTGTTGGCGTAAGCTAATCACTAAAGGAACATTAAGTGCATCATCACCCTCCTACCACTAAGATACCCTTTTGCATATGATGCCACCTGGAAGAGCTCAAAGTCTTCGCTTGCTGTGGCCTCACTGTTATCCTCTCCAGTCCGCTGCCCTCCTGAGAAGGCCTAAGGGAAGAGGCTGAACAGAGAACCTGTAAAAGCCCCACATTTCCTCAAAACACAGGCAGATGGACCTGCCGTGTTCGCTGTACTCCACCTGCTCGAGGGGCTAACTGAACTGAGCCTGCATACCTACACTCTGTGTTGCACAAAGTCCCTTTCCCAACTGTGCTCCCACAACAAAGTCTGAAAGACGGCCTGACAAAGTTGCTTCCGCTGGCCGATTTGGGGTAATTCTGGAAGAAGACAGCAAAGCAGTCAAGGTAACAGAAAAACAGGAAATTGCTTCTTCTCAATTTTCCTAGAAAGTACTTAAGCAGCTTCTGCAATCACATATGCTGATTAAAAGGGAAAAGACACTGAGGGGCATGATTTACCAGCAAACAGCTCAGTGAGGTGACTGGCATGACTTCTGGTAAAGCTCTCTGGTACGGGGGCCTCATGCAGGGTGAAGGTCTCATCTCCGTGTGTCCCCAGCGGATGTTGGGCACACAGGCACATCTGACATCTTGGCAAGAATGCAAGGTTGCCAGGCCTTTGGGGCCCGAGAAGACCCCATCTCAGTTCAAGCACTGCTGCCACTTCCAATAACCCTGTTCCCATCAGCTGACAAGCATAACAGAGTTCAAACCCTGTTGCCATCATTCACTAGCAGTGAGACCATATGCAAATGGCCTGACCTCTCTGGGTTCCTGTTTCCACAGCTGTGAAATGGAGCCCAATGGGGCTTTTGGGAGGGCCAGAAGGGCCTAAGACACAGCTGCTCTCCCCAGAGAATGTGCCTTGCCCCAGGTCACTGCTCTAGGCCCCATCCCGTGACCACCAGAACCCCTGGGGGCCAGAGCTCTTTCCATCTCACGCAGTAGAAACCATAAATGGGTGGCCTACAGTGAACCAGGCCGTCATGGAGACAGGACTATGGCCCCAGCCAGGCCATGGTCTCCACCCTCCTCTTTCTGCTGCTATGGTCCTTTGCGAGAGGGGCTGGGAGCCCACACGAAGCCCAGGGCCAGCGACTGCCTCCGATGACCAGTTCCCTGGACCAGCTAAGTTCCTTCCTCATTACTCAACTACAGCAAAATGCTTACTGGGTCTTCCTCAATGTGGTGACATCTTCCTGTGGTTCCATGGGCCATTTCCTGAGTCAGTCTCCTTGGCCACTGTGGACACTCCCACCCAGCTGAGGCTTCCAAATTCATTCCCTATGGGAGACTTTCCAGGGTCCTCACCTTACAAGTTCATAGGGAGGAGCAGGAAAGACTGCTTTTCGTTGAATGAGGCAAATGATGAGAAAATACGCTCAGGTTACCCCAGGTAAAATTAAAAGAGAAAAAAGATATAAATATATGGTGAAAAAGCCAAAAATGTACAAGATGAGAAGTGTACCATACCATCACAGCCAGATTACTGTCAGGCTGCAGGCGCAGGCGGGGTGAGGGAGTGACTTCACAAGAGAGTGACAAACCACAGGCACCTGGTGCTACGGCCAACCTGGTTGTTACGGGACATCACCCCACCACCCATGATGGTCCTGACAACACCTCTGACTTGATTCCAATCCAGATTCTAGATCTGATTCAGTTCACAGAAGCACAGGGTGAGGACTGAGCTAAACACTGCACGAGGTATGCACACAGAAGCCCAGACCCATGGACGCTGTAGGACAACTGGCCCGGTCTTGTGTGTATTAGGGTCACAAGAAGAGGAATTCACTGCAATAAGAGTACAGGGACAGGCCAACCACATGCAACACGTGGTCCAGGGTGGTCTCCATTTGGACAGATCAGGTGAAAGACTGTCAGGACAACTGGCAAAACTGAACATGGACTGGGTATTAGATGATGGTGGTAAGACTGATTCTGTTAGGCATGCTAAAGGCTTTGTCACTCACTCTTCAGGACAAGATACATACTGAAGTGCTGATGTGTAGAATGTGATGGTGCCTGTAACTTATTTTTAAATACTTCAGCATAAAAGGAAGTGAGGGCCACTCCTCTCCTAAGAGGAAATAGCTGTTGACATTTTCTTGTACTTCCTACTTCATGTATAGATGAGTGGGTGCACTTTTGAGGCATTTATCCACAGGGAACCACATCCATTCCTTGGGGTGTGTGTGTGTGTGTGCGCGCCCGCCCCCGCACATGACCTAGGCTGAGTGTGTTTGGCATAAGAAAGGCAGCCCAGCATGGAGGGCAAGTCTGAATACCTGGGCTCAGATGTGTTCTGCCACCTCTCATCACAAGACCTTGGGCCAGGCAGGTAATTCTCTGTGCCTCAGTTTCATCATCTGCAGGAGCACCTACCTGCCTCTTAGGATGACTCTGAGGATTAAATGAGTTAATATGTGAAAAGCACTTAGCCCAGTGCCTGGCACAGGACACTTGTACAACACTTACTAGTGTCTCAGTGAACCCTCAGTCTAGGTGGGGCACTGCCCCCCCCCACACACACACACCTTACAGACCATGGCTGAGGGATTAGAGATGAGGGGACTTGCCCAAGGTCACCTAGCCGGTGAGAGGCAGTCTGACTCTGGGGGTCTTGCTCTTACTATCAGCCCTTTTCATAGAAGAGGTCATGAGGACCCCGTGAGGTTAAGTACCTGATTCACAGCAGGTAGAACTCAAAGCCAAGTCTTACAGCCAAATCTCAGGCTTGTTCCCAGCACCCTAAAGAGCTCAGGGACCCTCAATCCTTGACACTCACACAAGCATGCCTTGCACTTGTGTATGCCTGAGGCAAGTCCTTGTTTTCCTGCAGCTTATGTTCCAGTAAGGAGCGACAATGCAGAGGAGGGGAGGTGCTAGGGCAGAGGGAGCTTGCTCTATATGTTCGGAGGTCAGAGAAAGCCTTTCTGATAAGAGATACTGGAGCAGAGGCCAAGGAGTGGGCAGCCAGAGAGCAGGTGGGAGCTTCGCTCATGGGGTGGAGAGCTCCAAGGCTGGCATAGGTAGGAGGTGCCCAACAGGTACAATGGAAGGGCCACAGCAGTTCCAGGGGCCCTTGAGGGAGGGGTGGAGGAGCTGCGGGGAGGTCTAAGCAGAGCAGTGATGCAATCTGGCCGGTCCAGGGAGCCACGGTGGGAGCTCGGGCCAGGATGGGAGTTTTGAAGGCGGTGAGAAGTGGTCAGGGTCTGCGTTAACTGAGGCTCTGTTATTATACCTGGAAGTGTTCCTGGACCATCTGGCCCAAGGCCTGCCTCATGCTGACCCGCAGCAGTACAATCTCACCTTTCCCCCACGAACAGAGGGCAGTGTGTGATGCTGCCGCAAGGTGTAGTAGGCTCAGCACTTGGGTGCTCAGTGCTTTCTTCTGACCAGGGGCTGTGGCAGAATTGGGTCCCCCCAAAAAGACATGTTGAAGTCCTGACCCCCAGTACCTTGAAATGTGACCTTATTTGGAAGCAGGGTTGTTGCAGATGAAATTAGTAAAGATGGGGTCAGACAGAAGCAGCATGAATCCTACTCCAATATGACTGGTATCCTTTCAAGAGAAGAGACACAGAGGCAGACACACAGGGAAGAATGCATGTGGTGATGGGGGCAGGGACTGGAGAGACACAACTGCCAGCGAGGGACGCCAGGCACTGCTGGATCCCGCTGGAAGCTGGAGCAAGGCAAGGAGGGATTCTCCCCTGCAGGTCTCAGAGGGGGCATGGCCCTGTGACACCCTGACACTGGGCTTCTAGCCTCCAGCAGTGACACAATCCCTTCTGTTGTTTGAACCATCAGGTGTGCGGCACTTTGTTGCAGCAGCCCTAGGAAGCCCTGCCCAGTGAACAGCTAGGTGCCCTCCCACCATGGCCTGCACACAGCAAAGTGGGCATCCTCACCCACAGGGAATGAAACACCCCCACCCCACCCCACACACACCCCCGGCCATGGCTCCCCAAGCCATATCACCTGGCCCGGCCCGCTCACGAGCCCATCCTCCCCCGGGCACCTGCCTCACCAGCCTCTACTCAGTTCCTGGAATCCTCCAGCCCCTTCTGGCCTTTGGACTGTGCATTCTCCCTCCATTCCTCAAATGGGAAAGAAACACGTGTCCTCATTCATGGCAGCCCCAACGCTGCCTTCTCTAACGCGTCTTCTCCAACCCTGCCATCAGGACCAAGGGGCAGGGGTTCTCACTGGCTTCATTCACCACAGACAGACACCCTACCCCCACTCCCACCCCTAGGCACCAAGAAGCTAGGTGCTCAGCGAGCACACAGTGGGCACCTGCTATGTGGGCCCCTTGGGGCCCCGTCTGCACCCCTCACAATCGGTACTTAAGGATCCTATACTGTGGACCTGTTTGCAGCCTGGCCATTTCCCCAGCCTGGACAAAAATCTCTACACAGGCGGGGGCCACCTTTGTTCCAGGCACAGAGCAGGAGTTCAAACACCTGTTGGTTCATTTTTAAGTTTGGTTTCCAGTGAGAACAATGGCTGCAATTTTCAAGGGCACACCTCACACGCTTGTCACCACCACCCTGAGATATTGGTGCTGCCACCTCAGTTTACTGACACGGAGGCTGAAACCAGGGAAGAAGAAGGAAGGAGAATCAGAATGGCAGTGTCCCTGCTTCTGCCACGTGTGGGGCTGGAGACAAAAAGTAGTCCTTTCATTTGTCTGCATGATTCAAAGCCCATCCTCTACCTGAAATAAAAGAACAAGATCGTGCTATTCTCTCTGGGTACAGATGAAGCTGTCTCCATTACAAGATGACCAGCTTGTGCGGTGGGGAAGGAGGGCTTGTCCGATATATCAAGCAGCTTTTTCTCGTTGCTGTTTTCCCAGGGGTCCCCATGGTTCCTGTCGCTTCATCCACTGTGCCAGCTGCTCTTTGGGTGGAACACTGGGGTGAGGGGTCCTCATAGCTGGGAGCCACCCACAGCTCTCAGGCCAAGGTCAAGGGAGGGAGAAGGCAGCTCCAAACACTGACAGCCAAACCTGTGAGCAGGCACAGCACAAGGCACCAGCTTCAACAAAGACTAACCATCTCTCTTTAAATTCAATCAAGGCTTAAAGAAGTTAAATGCAGATAGCGGGGTTTTTTACAGTAATACTTATAAACAGGAAACTCACCTTTAAAATGAGTGTTCTGATAGCAATTTCCATCTATTAAATTAGTAATGGCCTTTTAAAAAATCATCACAGTTCCCATTGTGTGCTCAGGGCTATCTGCTGAGCACTGTCAACCACGGCTGGGGGCACTGCAAATGGGCACCATCTGTTTGGAAAGCATTTGCCACATTTCAAGAAACAGATGATATTCATACACTTTTCCCATTCATCTCACTCCTGGGAATTCTACACTGAAGACGCAACCTAAAGAATCCTTAGGAAAGCAAGCTTTCTGCACACAGAACTTTAGCACAGGATTAGTTACAGGGGTGGGAACCTGAAAGCAACTTGATCAGCCAATGGCAATGACTGTCCGTTTATGGAGCATCCCTCTGTGTGAGGCAGCATGTGCAGTGCATACATTAGCATATGTGATTTACACCATAGCCCAGGAGGGAGTACTACCCTTACCTCCATTTTAGATAAAGACTTAAACTTGCAGAAGTTAGTAACCTACCCAGGGTTTAACCTTCCAAATAAAGTTTAACTGTGAAACAGCATCGAAAATGCACCTAGAAAGTTAGGTAAACAAAATCAGACTGCATAATTGTAGAACTTCTCGTGGGAATCCAGTAGTCAGCTAAAGGAGAACCTCTGCAGCCACGGCACCAAGTCCGCCTCCACTTGACCCTCCTGTCCCACAGTGTGCAGGTCAGAGCAGCTCCATGGTCACGGAGGCTCTGGCCCGCCTGCCCAGCCCCTTCCTAGGCACTCCATGCACTTGGCAGAATATCCAAGTGTCTGCCTTTCCTGAGCTGGAAGCCCACCCAGGGCAAGGCCTGAGCAGACGACTGTGAGCCCTCACCTCTCAGCGCCAGCCCTGGTACACGCTGACTTACAACATGAGCAAATGAACAAGCTAACACTTTGAAAAGCGTGCTCTGAAAATGCCGTGTGGTTAAGAACGACACTTATGACACTGTTCTAGTATCTGAGTAAATTAAGACATTCGCTTGGTTCTGTTTTCATAGAACGCTAGTCAGACCTGTGGTCCAGGTCTGTCGGTACAGCTGCCTCTGGGGGCCATGGGTCTTGGCCTGGCCTTCAATTCCTCTCCAGATTAAGAACCTGCTGTCTTTGCCCACAGATAGGTGGCCACGACAAAACCTCACAATGGGAGCTCCAGATCACCCATACTCACAATCCAGGCAGCTGGGACCCTGACACTGAACATGGGCTGTTTGGTATGAGCATGAGAAGAGGCTGACTGTCCAACATCAGGCAAGGATGAGTTAGGGACCATCCATCATCCAGTGGAATGTTCAGTACAGCTGTTAAAAAGTTTGCAAGATTGTGCAGAAGTGAGAAAATGCTTTTGTTACAATGTTGAGACAAAAGCAGGGATGCAAAGTTGCATTTACAAATGTAACTGCAACCCTGAAAAAAAAATGCTTTAAAAAAAAGGTCCAGAAGGAAATACACCAATATGTGAACAACAGTTGTCTTTGTGTAATAAGGTTATGAGATATTTCTTTCTTCTTCTTTTGCATTTTATACACTATTGTGAATGGACATGTATTACTTTTATAATGAAAAAACTAGCACAGTTTCTTATTTTACATCCATACCACACTTATCAGTTAGAAATGGAGAAGTGAACCACCGTGAACTCGTCTGAAGGATGTTACTTCTTCTGGACTAAGCTTTCCACTAGCAGTCAGCAGGAGGAAACTAATTCAATTGGCAGCATCAATTTCAAGGTGCTGAAAGTCGGAGTATCGCCTGCTGACCACAGCTTTCTCAAAGGGCACCGCTACTGGTCATCAGTTGAAAGGAGAGGGGAGGGAGAAGACTTCAAATGAACAAAACCTGACACTGAACCAACCAATGGGGCAGAGCTGCTCAGCTGCAATCGCCTGAAGCTTTAACCCACTGTGATGCCTGGGTCTATTCCAGAGATTCCGAAATGACTGGTTAGGCTTGTGGCCCAGGCTTTGAGACATTTAAAAGCTCCTGGGCAGCCAGCTTGAGAGCGGTGACTTAGGGAAAAGAGGAAAAGAAGCTGGCAAATGAGGAACAGCATTTTATTACTAAACAATAACTGGCAACAATGAATCATACTGTTGCTAAACTCAACTTTAAAGCAGCAAGAAACCACACAGATATGTAAAATGTTTGTATACTGATGGAAAAGCCCACAGAATGTATTTTCCAAAGACTAATGCTCATGCCTGGGCAGACACCGACAGAGGTAAACACATAACACAAAAATACCCCTCCAATAAGGCTTGTTTAGCCTTATTCATTCATTTATTCATTCATTCAGTGTTTGCTGAACACCTCTCCTGGGTCAGGCACTGAGCACAAACAAGGCCCCAGCTCTTTCAGTGGGTTTTAGTGCAGTGAGACAGAAAATAAAGTAGCTGATAATTTCAGGTAGTGAAAAGTACTCTGTGAACAGAATAAACGAACAAACAAAATAGAAATAGACTCAGAGGTATACGGACAAAAAAACTGATGGTTGCTAGAGGGTAGGATGAGGAAGCCGGTGAAGGGATTAGAAAGTACAAATTAGTAGCCGCAATATAGTCACAGGGATGTGAAGTACAGTATGGGGAATATAATCAACAATGTTTAAAGATTATGTAAGGTGCCAGATGGACACTGGACTTATCAGGGGGATCACTTCATAGACTGTGTAAATGCCTGACCACTGCACTGTACACCTGAAGCTGAAGTAGAATAATACTGAAAGCCAACTATAATTAAATATAAAGTCACAGGATGTGCAATACAACACAGGGAATATAATCAATGGTATAGTAACGGTTATATAGGATTCAGAGGGATAGTAGATTGGGGGGGTTATCACTTTGTGATGAGGGGTGTAAATGTCTAACTATTACATTGCTTTGTACACCTGAAACTAATAAAAAAAAGTATTCTGAAGATAATAAAACAGAATGACATGATAGAGATTCTATGTAAATTACATGCTCTATATTCCCATACAAAGAGAAATCTATCTTTAGACCCTCCCTCTCAGTTTTATTTACATGATTTTTAAATGCCCCCTTGAAATTGACTATTTAAAACTAGCCACTAAAACAGCCATCAATCAGACACTTTCACAGCTGTAATGGAACCTGACTTAAACTCCCCTTTTTCCTTTGTCATACTCCACTCTTGACAGTTTATAAAAAATTGTTTGTTTACCTATACTAAAAAAATGTTTTAAAGACAGATGATTAGATACAAAATACTGCATTCATAACTTCAATTTTCTATGGTACAAGTCAACATCAATCATTTAATTAATAACGATCCAAACTGCCCCAATCAACAATTTTGATAGCTGTGTTTCAATCTTATACCGTACTCTCTGACAATCAGAGGAGCTCCTTAAGATCTGGATCCCCATTAAGTAACCGTTTAAATAGGTATTCCTGCTTTTAAAAACCAAAAAAAAAGCATTACATGAGATGGACCACACAATCATAAAACTGCAATAGGTTTACACTGTATATTCAAATATTTTGTAAAACAATTTAGAAACTTTTTTTTACAGAAAAGTACAAGAAAGAGAGCCAGAGTATTAGACAACCTGTTTTCCAATTCCGCCATCACCACATATGACTGAGTGGACTTGGTTGGGTGAGTGGGTCCATCTCAGTGTCATTACACCTGTCCTGCCCACCTCCTCGGGCAGGTGTGAGAAGCAGAGGGACCCCCATAAGGGGAAGCAGAGCAGGGCGCTCTCGACGCCTTCTGGCTGCTGTGGACAACTGCCAACTTGAGCAGCTCAGCCATCCAGCAGCTTCGGCGTGGCACATTCAGAGCCCACTGAAGGCCGAAGCCCTTGTGGCAAGAATGAACATCTTTTATGTGTGACCCTTGGACAGATGTGGCAATAAAACTGTCAGCTCCAAGTGTCTGAGGGCCTCACTGACCACTTCCTCTGTGATTCCATTCTCTACTGGAAGAGATTAACTCTCCCCAGAGTAAGCTAATGCTGACAGCCTAGCACCTGCCTCTGCCCCTGGGACTTACTGCCTGCCAAACATGCAGGGGTCCTATGACTTACAGAACACATTTGTTCCAGCAAAATGGGATATCAAATGAATCCCATCTCCTACCAAATTCCTAGTGTACCCCCTTCAGAAAACAATCTGGTGAGATGCAGCCCAAAGAAAGGTGGAAGGCTCCTGTGGGCTGGCTGTCCCGAGCCATTCCTGACATTGAGGAATCACCTGGCTGGTGGCCACCAACCACCTTTCAGCCCTGGGTGTGTCCCCATTCCTGTCCCTGGGCAGTGTCACTCAGCCCTGTACCTCAGAGCTTTGCTCCCCTCCACCTCACACGCTCTCTGGAGGCCTCAACTGACCCAGGCTCCTTCCAAGTCCACACCCCAGAAAAGCTCCCGAGGCACATGCTGGCTGGGTTTGACTTTTCTTTTTAAGTAATTAATGCATTTTTCCACATCCTCAAGTTTTCAAAATTAGACCTATATGGGGGCGGCCAGTTAGCTCAGGTGGTTAGAGCGCAGGCTCTTAACACCAAGGTGGCCAGTTCAATCCCCACATAGGCCAAGGAGCTGCGCCCTCCACAACTAGACTGAAACAACTACTTGACTTGGAGCTGATGGGTCCTGGAAAAACACACTGTTCCCCAATAAAATTTCTTTAAAAAAAATAGACCTATATAAGACTCCCTTACTCAGATGCCGAATTCTTATGCAGGTGTTCTCTTCCATGTGTACATGCTCCCACTCCACTCCCACCGTCTGGCTGGCAGGGCTGGGGCCACAGAGACTCTTACTTATCCCTGAGTTTCCTGTGCTGTAGAGAACCAGCTTCCCTGGAGCGTCTAGGAGGGCCGACCGTCTCCAGGGCCTTCCCAAACACACATATGAAAGAAAGGTTGCACACAGAAACTTTCAGAGTCTCTGTAACATGTTTAAGAATGGCTGATCAGCATGGAGGGAGTGGAAGAGCCATGGCGTCCGTCCACTCCTGGACTCGTGCCAGGCCGGCCAAGAGCAAGGCTATGGACTGCAGGATGCGTCCGGGACAGAGAGCCCAGCATTCCCCAGGAAGGCTCCTCCTGCACAGTAAGCCGCTGGCCTCTCTGGACCTCACCTGGGTCCTGGATTCTTGTCCAGGGCAACTGTCCTCTTTGGTGCTGGTGGCTAAGAAGTTCAAAGCCAAATCTGGATTTCCAGCAGTTATATGTGACCCTGGCCTTATCTTATTTTCTTACCTTTATTTGTTCCCTTTGCCCTGATTTTTTCTGGTATCTAGTTTGTCCTCTGGTATTGTATGTGTTTTGTAAGCCAATTCCAATCCTTTCTAGAGTGAAGCAGGGCAAATAAGTGAAATGGTCATAATCTCTAACAATCACTTGGTGAATCGTTGTTGATGGTGTTTGAGGGGCAGCAGCCCTAGGTGTGCAGCTCCCAGCCCAAAGGAAGTACTGCAGCTCCCCCGGGAACAGGCCCGAGTCACAGCACAGACGGCTTCTCTGCACCAGTGGGGTGCTAAAGGTGTCACCGAGAAGGAAGTCCATCAGGACAACCACAGGTGGCAGCACCCACCCTGTGCAGAGCACACCACTGTCCACTTCGGCTCTGGGACTTCAGGTTGGTTCTGATTCACCAGAGCTGGTCAGAGATTTGAGGATTTCTATTCTGGGTCTTCCTTCCTCTTTCTTCACGGGACAGGACCACACTGCAGCAAGGCAAGCGCAGCCCTGGCTCTAGGTCCTGCTTCAGGCTGCTCAGCAAAGGGAGCTGAGAAGGCCCGCCGACTCTCCTTCCTTCTCCCGTTAGTCCTCCCCTATGGCGACCGACCAGGGTGCAGAGGTGGGGGGAGTGGGAGTCTAGCCCCTGACCTTGGAGCATCCACAACAAAGGACAGCAGCAATCTTTAGGACCCCTATGGTGCCCCTGATGTGGGCTCCTGCCGCCCCAAGAAAATCTACCACTTCTCCACAGCCCTGCAAATGTGGGAGAGTGGACAGAGTCTTGGGTGGGGAGGAAAGGCAGGCTGCTCACACCCCACTCCAGCCTGGCAGGCTGCCCTTGCTGCACGGCTCTGACAAACCTCCAACCCCTCAGCCCTAGAAGACTCCTCTGGGCCCCACAGTTTGCCTGCACACAGCTGTCCTATGCACCAACTTCATGCCAGGATCACGTGAGGCAGCCAAGAAAGGTGAGCCAAGGACCCTGCCCCAGTGGGGCGGGCAGCCAGTACGCCAGTGACAACGAAACCGTGAACATGAGTGCCAGGTGAGGCCGAAGTGCTGAAGGCATGTCCCGCTCAGAACCCCACCTCTGCTCAAACCTGTTCCACTCACAGCCACCCTTACATCAGGTGACGGCAGCTCCTTTTCCCAGTTGCTCAACTGGTAGTCGTCAGAGCTGTCTTCCACTTCTCTCACCCGGTCCAGGCCCCCCAATGAGTCCTGTTGATCTCCTTTACAATATGCACAGACCCCCACTGCCCCATCCTCAGGTCCAGGAACAGCATCTCCCACTAGATAAGGGCATTCATCTCCTCACTGGTCTCCCTGGGCCCCTCTTGCCTCTTACACAGCCACAAGATCCTCCTGAGCCTTCTCATCCTTAAATTGGACCAAATCCCTCCTGGGTTCCAAACCCTTCTTCTGCCTCCCTAGCTCACAGAGTAAAGGCCAATGAACCGAAGGCCCTACACCACTCTACTTAGCATGTGGTCCACAACAAGTTAAGTGCAGTGAGATCAAGTATTTACAAACTTTTATAGCAATTTGACATTGCTACAAAATCCAAACGCTGAAACAAAAAGTATCAGTCTGAGACGGCCTGGGAATGGAAATACCGCTCCCTGTCAAAGTCGGTTTGAGAAGCAGCCCTACACCTTCTTCAGGCCCCCCCTCTGCCACGCACTCTCCCTCACACTGCTCCAGCCTCACTGGCCGCCTTCCTGGCCCCTTCCTGTTCGGAAAACACCCTAAGCACAGTCCCACCTCAGGGCCTTTGCACTGCTGCTCCCACCCTCTGCCTGAAACACTCTTCCAGACCTTCACACAGCTCCCTCCCATTCCCTCCCCTCCCCTTCTCCTTCTCCAATCCTGCTCCAATATCAGTTTCTCACAGGCTTGTTCTCACGCCCTCCTTAACACTGAGACCACCTTCCCTACTCCTCATACACAGCTGGGTTGTTTTGGGCTATGTCTGCTGTTTTTTAGAGCACTGTCACGTAACATGCTGTATAATGTCTTGTATTTATTGTCTCTCTTCCCATTAACAGTGATGGGGCGCTGCTTTGTGCTTAGCACAGTGCCTGACACATGATGAGAACTCATACACGCTTGTTAAATGAACGAGGGAACATGGGAGCCAGAGTGCAGCTGGGGCAGGCTTCACTCAGAGCGGTGCCCAAGGCGGAGCTCAGCAGGCCGGAGCTGGCAGAGGGCAGCCAAGGACCACCAGGGAAGGGAGCTGTCTGCCGTGTCAAAGCTCTGGGCTGGACTCTGTAGGGATCCCTGGGATCCAAAGGAGCTTTCTGAGGCCCAGGATCAGGGCATCACTTATAAAGCTGGAGCGTGCATAAGAATGGGGAGGCTAACAAGGAAACCAAATCAGAAAGCAGGCATTGATTCAAGGCCATGGAACTAGAGATGGACAGCATTTGAGAAGTTTCCAAGGTCAGATCTGCAGATGTATGTGGGAGGTGAGAGGGAGGGAGGAGGCACAGGGAGCATGAACGGATGTGGTATGAAAAAGGACGCTCTCCTCAAACTTCACCGTGATGACTGCGGGTCAGAACAGCAGCTAAAGCACCAGAGCCTCCCCGCAGCACTGGCTCTCCTGCAGAAGGGCCTTCTCCGCAGCTGGCCTCCCCTGCCCCGGCCCTGAGGCTGCACCGACGCCCACCAGGCCTCCACTGCGGGGTCTGAGGTCCTAGATTTGCCCCTCATCAATGTCTCCCCTGAATCACAGCCTGCATTTCACGAGACCATTTCTGGATAGCTGGCATCAGCCTGACTTCTCTGTTGGATTCCAAGCCAGTATGTTCAAAGCAAATCCACTGATGTGCACAGATCAAGCATTTACCTCACACTCAGCACTTTGTTAGGGGCTAGGGGAGAACAGAAAGCAGACATTGGATGGGGTCCTGGCCCCCCATCATGGGGAGAGTGTGAAATATGGAAAAGAATGCACACACTAAATGTTTAAAGGATGAAAACATGACACAACACTCATTGAGGGCATGAGAAATTGTCCAAAAAAAACAAAAAACCCCAAAAAAACCCAACTCATTTTTACCCTTTATTTCTACCAGAGCTCAAGAAGAGAAATCCACAAGGGCTGAACACCTTGAGAAACTTGCCAGATGTTCAGGGGAGGCCCCAAGTGGAGGGGACTGGCCTGGGGGAGCAGAGTGGCCGGTCCTGGCCACAGTGGGAGGAAGTAGAAGGGTGGCTGAAACACAGCAGCCTGATTTTAATATGCAAATGTCCGAGCAGAACCTGAGTGCAGGTGAACACAAACTTAACCAGGCTCAGGAAAGACCTTACTAGTTACTGAATTCGTACAACCTGGGAAACACAAAGAGGGAGCTGCTGGAGTTCTGGGGCGTACTGAGAACCTGCCGGGAATGGTCCCCGAAATCTGGTGGGGGAAACGAGCAAGTAATTCAGTGCATTTGGGAGCTCCTTGAAACCACACTTTGACCTTTTTGCATTCCCTACATTGCAAAGCTGGTCCTGCCTACAAACTCTTGTATAAACTGTGAGGAAAAGATGGGAACACAAAGGAAAATATACCAGAGCTAAATATAGTGATCAGCAAACGTCCACGTCAAACAAGCTGTAATATTGATGAGACATAAATGAACAGTAACTGTTTCCAGGGCTGGGTAAAGGCTGGCCACCTTATCGGGGAGCCACACCAAGGCTCTTCATCGGCCCCTTCTAGTAATGGCTTTCTTCTAAGTAACAGGGCCCCACTTAAAACCAAAGGTAAATTCAATTGAGAGCATTTTCTTGTAGGCAACAGTGAAATCTGTTTTCAGTTAACCTGCAACAGTTGTAGACTCTGACCAGGATACATTATTAATTAGTCAAAAGAGAAGCCCCATTTTTAGTTACCCATTGAATTAGGTATCTTCAAACACTGTGACCTAGAAATGACAGTACAGCTAACTCTCTGTTTACCATGGCAATGGGGATTTCAGAAGGACAACAGTTAATTGAGAAGCAAAAACAATCCCATTTTGTCCTCAGCAAGGCACATATCACTGCATCAAGGATGATGACTTCCAACAACTATCCACCGAGGCTCTCGGGGTGGCCCGGCATTGTGAGATTTAAACCACACACTTCTGGCTCAACAAGCCAAGTGGTCTGGCAGACAGCAGAGCCCCCTCCAATTTTCCAGGGTGTGGGGATGCAAGGAGAGCACAGAAACCACCCATGCCTGACCCAAATAGCAGCTCCCCTATCGTGCCTTCAGCAGAGCTTCTAGCAAGTAATGTGGGATGGTGAGGGGAGTGTGGCCAGGACATGAGCTCCTAAGGAGAGAGCAAGAAAGGGCCCTGGGTCCACTGGAGGCTGGACCATGAGGCCCAGAGGAGACAGGGAGAGAGTTGGCTGTACTGCTATGACAAGCACACCCCCAGCAAGCTGCCCAGCATTTCTAGGAAGGAGAAAAGCAAACCGCCGTCCCACCTCGGGCTGCGCGGTCACAAGTGAGGCAGGGCTGGGGCCAGTCACCATTTGGGCGGGAGGCCAGCCCCAGGTGCGGCAGGAAGGGGTGACGCTGGCTCAGTGGCTGCAGCTCCTCACTCTGACCCAGCGGGGCCCCTGTGCGGTGCTGGGGGCACAGCGAGGCCTCGGGTGCTGTCGGGCAAGGAAGGACACATACACACATATACACAGAGAGAGACATGCCATTAGAGGGAGAGGGAGCAGCAAGGGTTCCAGCCAAGGCCGATGCCAGACATGAGCGGAGGCAGTGAATAGCCTGCTGACCACAGTCTGACCCTGAACATGTAGCTCAAGCTCAGGTCTGAGGGGACCAGCAACTATTAGAGTTGGGGCCACGGCAGTGTCGGTCAACCCAGTACAAGGCGGGCAGGACCTATGACTAGGGAGCTGATCCAGACCCCCAGAACTCCTGCACCCCAAGGCCTCCCCCTGCACCTGGAACATCCCACAGACTTTGCTGCAATGGGGTATTATTTCGACTCCTCGCTTTGTATCCTCTGGCTCCTTGAGAACAATGACTGCAAACGGCAGGTAGAGAGGGCAGCAGCTCCCTGTGGCCATGTAGCACAGCCCCAGCACTTCCCTGGGAGCAGGCCCACCAGACTGGAGACCCACGCAACCCACAAGTGCCTTTCTGGGGGGATGGAGAGCGCCTCCTTGAGGGAAACTAGCAACTTCACTTCTTAGAGGGCAATCTTCATTTTGGGGGGGTGCACCCTAGCCTGAAGGAAGACCTCTGGAGCTTTAGGTTACATTTTTTTTCCCCAAGTGCTCTCACAAAGGTCACAACTTTTGCCTAAGCAGAGCAGTTCAAACTAAGGGAGGAAGCGACAATAACTAGAAATGGGATGAGAAAACGCTAACCTCTCTAAGCTTGATAATAATTTACAATCCCTAGAGATAGGAAGTCTGACTTGACTATGTAAATCTCCCATTTCTCAAAATGCTGCTGGTGCCTGTACTGTCAAACTGAAACCTGCAAAAGCAGGAAATGTTAGGAAGTGGTCTGGTCATGGAACCCTCAGTAAGCAAAGGTTGACGGGTTTGTCAAACTACAAACAACTTCCTGAAAAAAGTAATTTTCTGTTACGCTAACATAGTGTTACTGATCCCAAAAAGAAAGGGTATGGGGACCTGCACTTTCATTTTTATGGACAGAAGACAGCAGTTTTGCATGTCCCACCCCAGCCCACACCACAGGCCACCAGGACCACCTGTCTCAACACCGCACTGTGAGGCAGGAGGGCTCCATTCCTAGGACCACTTTCAATGAGAAACCAGATGCCAACATGGCTCAGAGATACCAGCTTCTGTCAGGCCCGGAACCCTACATCTGTTCCCTGAAATCTCTTCTGAACACTGAGCAAAGACCCAGCGTAATCCAATCTGCAGAACAAGAAAACAGAGCAGTCCTATCCAGCACAGACCCAGCCATGCAACCAAACCACCAAGAACTCTGGTCCACATGCTGGGAAAGGAGGCCTTGCCCACGCCAACACCTGCAGAGGCCTTGCCTCCTCCCTCCTTCAGTGAGACAGACATACCCTCTCAGGCCCTGAGATGCTGAAGGAGACAGTGGACTGGACCACTTAGGAAACCTGCAGCCCAATTATTAGAAAATCATCTGATATGAAATTAAAGCAACAAGATTGCCCCGAAAGAGCATTTGTTTCCTCCTAGCCACCAAATACACTGCTTGTGCTGCAAACCAATCCCTCTGCTAAAGCCCTTCCCCACGGAGGAAACAGGAGACACCTGTCTCTATGCCCGTCTCACCCCGAGGGCCCGTCCTGCCCAGATGTACATAATCAGACCACAGAGCAGCAGAGGGTCTCGAGACCCCCAAGCCAGGGCAGCCAAAGGGCTGAAAGCCCCTTTGTAACCAGCAACTTGATACAGACCAAGGGCATTGTTGTCTGGGCTGCCAGAAGCTGAGAACAAAGGACAGATGCAAGATCTCACTCAGCCCAAGGGCACCCACCCTACCTGTGGCCCAGCGCTACTGGGTCTGCAGCCAGCACACTCTGGCAAATGGGGAGGGGGGGCGCTTCCACTACTCACAACCATGGTAGGAGGCTGGCGATCCCCCGGCCTTGCCATACTCCTGCTCCGAGTAGCTGGTGGAGAGGTTGGGCTGGCTGGAGCCACGACCGAAGGAGATCTGGTTGCTGCCCATGCCGGTGGCGACCTGGGCCATGCGCTCTTTGGTTTTGAGAGCCTGGACCCTCTCAGCCTTCAGCCGCTCCTCATCCTTGAGCAGGGCCACCAGCTGCTTTGACTTCTCGCGCACGTTGACGCCCTGGTCCTTGCCGTCGCGGTCGATGTACTGGAAGTCCTTCAGGGTCTGGATGGCGAAGATATTCTCTCGGCACTGCTGGGCCACGCGCTCAGAGCCCGTCTTGCTGAGGTAGTCCAGCAGCGTCAGTGCCTTGTACACGTGCCGCCAGTTCTTGCCATGGTCGTTGAGTCGCTTCCACACCATGCTCATGATCTCCGAGAAGGCGACGACATTGTAGGTCAGGTCCGCGATCTCCGTCATCAGGGAGCTGGACGGGCCCCACGGGTCATTGGAGGTGGCTTCCCGGACTTTTATTTCGGCTTCTGAGTAATTGTTTACAATGTTTTTCATTTGCCTTCTAATAGATGAAGTCGTCATCTTTATTGTCTTTGTTACAAATGTAAAGCCCTTCAAAGAGAGAAACTTTTCTGTCCCGGGCAAGTTTGCACCCTGTGAAGGCTTAGTCTCCGTAACAGATCTGGAGCAAGATCCCGGACACTCATTTCCTCTGCTGTAGCTGCAGGTCTGAGAAGTCGGAAGCCATGACCTAGAGAAAGAAAAACACTCACTGTACCATGAGCTCCCCTGAGACAGCAAGAGGCTCCAATGCATGCATTTTATAAACAGCAGGTATGTCAGGGAGGCAATAAATGGGCATACTCCAGCCTCTCTAGGGTGAAAGAGATTCCATCTTTCTTTCAAAACTAAGATAAGATCAATATTACAGTTAATATTGAATAAAATTTAAACTCAAATTTAAGCCTTTGGAAAAAAGGAAGCACACATTATGACTATTTTCTCTTTTTGTTCTATTTTCAAAATGCTCCCATTGGAATGGCTCTTCTATGGGTCTTATTTTCACAGCATGGCAAAGCCAGTTAGAGAAGATTCATAACACTGGGGGAGACTGGTCCTGACAGATTTTAAATTATCTTTCAAAACAAGAAAGCCTCTCATTTCAGGTCTACCTTAACCCAAAAACACCTACCAACACCTTTAAAATTATTTAACATCTGGCTTTGGTCCATGTGCTTCTAACTGCCCAGAGGCTTCTCCGTGAGCCCCCGCTTTTCTCCTGGATTTTTACAAAGACTCCCGACTACTCTTCTAAAGCGCTGCTAAGGCCCTCCACAGCTTTCAGAAGTCTCCAGCATCTGACCCGAGTTGTATAATACACCTTATAGAACTAGCCCAATCCCCACATTTCCATTGGAAGAAACCGAGGCTCAGGGTTATGCATTAACTGGTTCATCCTGTCCTATGCCACAAACACATCTAGTCCCTCTCCAGAAAAGAAACACTTACTGAGCTAGAGTGAGATCCACATCTCCGACAATGGACTCTGATCCACAAGTCTGGGGACCTTCCTTAGCCTTATTCCCCAATGAGCACCCAGCACTGTACCTGACATGAATATAAACTCTGTTGAATAAATGTATGAAATGGATTAAAAAAAAAAAAAGCCATGTCCCTTTCCTCAGGAAGACCATAGTCTGGCAGGGGATGGAGGTGAGCACAAGGGATCTAAACGTGCAAAGTCGGAACAACCAGCTCAACGGGCTGCTGGGGGCTGCAGAGAGAGGCACGTAAAGGACCTTCACCCAAAACAACCCTCAGTATGACCTTCAAAGCTGAGGAGCCCTGCAGGGACGGAAGGTTGCCCCTCATCTAGAACATGAGGAAACAGGCCCAGAAGGCCCCAGGGACTGCCAAGACGCAGGAGCACAGCTGGGCTGATGCGAAGCTCCTCCACCACCTCTGCCCTTTCCCCAGCTGCCTGCTGGGCTTCTCAGGCCAGGCTGTCTCAATGATCATGGAAACCTTCTGGGTGAAGATTCTTCTTCCCCTAGTACAGACGAGGAGCCTGAGACCTGGAGCAGACTAAGGTCACCAGGCTAGAACCCTCCTCCCTCCCCTTGCAGTGGGCCTTACTCTCTGCTGCTTCTGCTAGAGAAATAATGAATGCCTCCGACATTCACCTAAAGCCTCAGACAGGCAATGGGCACATCAAAACAATAAGTCAACAAAAGGTGTAGGGAGTGGGGGATGCCGCAGGAAATGCCATCAGTGATCACTCACCACACATAGCCTACCAATAAGAAAGAGACAGCTCATAAAATGTCATCCTGGTGACAATCAATACATGTGCTCTGGGCCAGGGAGGCCTTCTGTCAGCCCTACATACAATAGGACAAGAGTTCCACCTGCACAGAACAGGGCTTCCACTGAGAGCAGTCAGACTCTGCCTCTCCACTATTTGGCAGCTCTCATAAATTCTCTAAAGCCTGTCAAAGGACCAGGGATAAAAACTTGCATGGTGACCTGCACATTTTATTTAATTAGGGTTTTCATTCACAGAAACATTCACGGCTGGCAGAGAGGGGACGGGCCTCGAACAGGAAAAAAGAACACTTGGATTTTTAATGAGCATCTCCCAGCTTAAAGTGCAAATACGTGTCAAAGTCAGTAGTTACATTCAAATGAACTTAAAGCCCAGGACCACCAGGCACTTCCATTTGTCATTCCATTTGGTGCACGGCAGGTACGACTGTTCCACTTCTCGGAGAAGCAGGTGGAGCTGGGATCTGTCCCTAAAGAGACCCTGGGCCACCTTCCTCCAGGTCAGGAAGCAGCTTCAATTAAGCATGAGAGCAACAGTCCTGGTATAAAGGTTTCAATGGTTGAGAATATAATTTTTAAAAAACAGTTTCCTGGGGCAGTGAATTCTGTGGAACCTGCAGGAATGCAGAGACCCAATGCCTGCCTCTAATTGCCTGCCTTGTTTTCCCCTTGAGAGATGTGATCCCCTCATTTATGGGAAAATGAGGGACAGGAGGTCTTTTTTTCTGTGTCTGCTTCCTGCTGAGCAGGGCCACTGAGCTGTCCTTACCTATCAAGGGCTCACGAAACTCTCGCCCTGCCTCATCTTAGATGAGAGGAAGGGGTCTCGAGATCCGCCTGGAAGACCGTGTTGGCTTCTTGGGTTGTGACTGGCAATCTTGCTGGGATGCCCTCTATATCCCCAAGGCCCCTAAATGAGGAAAAATAGATTTTAATTGCTGTGTTTCCCTGTGTATGAGACACACCCTTTTTTGAAAGGTTTGGGGTCTGGGAGCTGGGTGCATCTTATACAGTGGTTGTATGAGCGCCTCCCCCCAAAAAAATAATCGCGAAAAAAGCAGGAAATGCAAGTAAAAAACCTACGGCTATTGTGTAGGACGCACCCAGTTTTTGGACCCAGAGTTTTTCGAAGGGGGGTGCGTCTTGTATATGGGGAAATGCGGTAATGAATTTCTTAAAGAGCAGAGCTCAAAGCTATTGGTGTAGGGTGGCTAAGGGTTTGGAAACAACATTAGGCTTCACAATCAACAAGTATACTGGCCTGAGGAAATGTTTAAATCTATTTAGTCCCTGGGATGGGATTACCCAAGAGTTAGGACCAGAATGACTTGGGGAATGTTGGGAAGTCACAGGTTTTAAGTAATTATCTAAAGCCAGGTTGGGGGCTGGCCAAGTGGCTCAGTTGAGTTTGAGCTCGCTCAAGAGTTTGAGCTCTGAGCAACAGCGGTTTGATGCCCGGTGACTAAGCTGCCAATAGGTAGCAGGATGGCTCAGCTAAGAAAAAAAAATAAAATAAAATAAAGCTAGGGTGGGTGCGAGATATTCTGTGATTCGGTCTAGGGGCAATTTTTAGTCTAGGTTTCAGAAACTGATTAGAAGAGTAATCAATGCCAAGGGCTAAGGGACTAAGAAACTAGGGAGGAGACTTAACATTTCTGTAAGAAAGAAAACTTAAAAGGTCTTTCAGTAGGGGGTGGGGGGGGGTGGGGGCGCTATTCGGTTGGCCCACAACAAAAAGACATGCCAATTCACTCTTCCACTGATAGGGAAGACAGTTTCCTCACAATTTTGCCAGGCCTGGAGACAATGAAATTGTTTATTTTCTGATGGTGATAGGGCAAAAAAATTAGCATGTCAACTTTTTTTAGAATTTTTGATATATAATTAGCATGCAGCAAACTGCATATATTTGAAGTATATAGTTTGGTAAATTTTCATGTAATAAATAAATAAATAAATAAATAAAATAAAAAACAGTTTCCTGAGGGAGAAATGATGTGCTGGGCTCTGCTGACCCTCCTTCAGTCCTGCCACCTTGAGGGGTGGACCAGACCCACTGGACCTGGTGTCTCCCAGGAAGGGGCCAGGGAAAGACCATGAGGCCTGGCCAGGGCACCCACGGAGCCTCCCAGGTCTTTGATGGCAAAGAAAAGGCAGCAATTCCTGTCACTGAGGGTTGGGATGCCTCTGCCTTCCCAGATACAGGGTGGGACAGGAAGTCCAAACAACTTAGACACAGGGGATACAGACCAAGGCAGGGGCTTCTTCTAACAGGCTCAACTTGCAAAGACATCTGTTAGTAGTTAGAAATCGTTAGGCTTTGAGAAAAAGGAAAACGCTAATAAAATATTTGTCAGGAAAAAATATATAAAGTCTGTATAATTTGACTGGCTGCCTGCCATTTTCTTAAAGCTATAGACAAGGGCTGCTTTCAGGACTAACAAACGGTAAGACGGTCAAGATCTGGAGATAAGAAATTCCTCACAGGAGAAAAAACACCAAAGGCACCTCTAAGACACTATTCTCAAGGCCAACTGGGTGACGGGCCTCATCAGAGACTCTACAGAACGAAACTTCTACTTCAGGCCGTTAGAGAACCCGGTGACGTGTGAGTGGGCTGCAAGGCCACTGCAGTGTCAGCCTGGGTACGCGGCTTTGCCAGGCTCCTCTAACTGAAGACGTGGACCTCTGTGGCTCTGTGGCATTTGTCCCTGGGGCCCTCAGACCTCCTTTTCCGATTTTAAAATGTCTCCTCCTCAACCTCAAGTTTGGGCAGTAAACACTTAAACTCTGCCAGATGTTCCCCCTGAAAAGCCAGCCCCGAACACACACCATCCTCAAGTACACATCTTGTGTCATTTCTAGAATCTGAGTTTTGTTTTGTTCTGTCCTTTGAATAGTTTGCATGTTCCACTTTCCGAACTTTCCTTCTCAATTTGCCAGTTTTGTTCTGTCTCTAACTTGCTAAGCCTGAACTAACTGTCATACAAAAGCAACTAGAGGATAATTTGTTACCTTCTGGGCTCTTCACTCAAGCCTGGGGAAATGTGGTCAATTCACAAACATCTAATCATTTTTTAAGAACTTCCAGGCCAGATATGGGGAGGACAGAGGCAGAGGGACATTGTCAAAACAAGAAACAAAAATTAACTTTGTTATAGACCAAAAAAAAAAAAAAAAAAAAAGGTGGGAAGACTCATTTTCATAAAATATATACTGACAAATGAAGGGACAAATGCCATTAGAATATCAGTAACTAGAAATGCCTTTTGAAATCTATGTCTGTTATCAGGTATTACTTAGAACTATTTTACCATAAGTGGTAAATGAAGCATGTTGAGTTTGTACAATTCTGTTTCAGCTTTAATATTTTTGAATGGAGAGAGCAAAATGACTTCAAGTTGGGATTTACTATTCAAGGCAAACAAATCTTTCTCCACCTACCAAAGTGCTGGAACAGAAGCCACAGGACACCTACTGATTTCCCTGGATGAGGTGACCAGGGGCTCCTAACCCCCACAACCCCAATCACACCGCGCGACTCCAACCCACCCTGAAAAGCCTGTTTTGAAACTATATTAATATTCATTATAAGAATCAGGGTTTCTGATGCACATGAGATAACCACTAGAACCATGCTGAGTTGATAAAATCCAGCCAACAAGCAAAGAAACGGAACAAATCAGGCGGTCTGGGGAAGTCTCACAGTGGGCAATCCACATTTCTGTCAGGCCTTCCAAAAGACCCCTGGGGACACTCGAGAGACGCCAGGTCAAAAGCCAGTCTATTCAGTACGAAAGGGGCACTTGCTTTTTTACAGTTAGTCCCAGGCCTATGGAAGGTTCTTTAAGCCAGAGTATTTCCTGGAAAGGAATCTGTTGTTTCTGCCTGTGCAACATCCATATCCTCTTGTCTTGGGAAGAGCCTCGGTCTTCCCTGGGGGAAGTGGCCAGGAACAGGCCCTGATGTGGGCCTCTAGCCACACGCACAGGTCAGAGGCAGGCTGACCATCCAGCCTTGGACCACCTAGAGACCTCTCTGGATGATGGCCCTGAAACTTCTGGTAAACCAGCAGGGTTGCTAAGCTGCTGGAAGCCACCACAGGGCCAGGGTTTACCTAAGGCTAATGTCGACGCAGAAGCAAGGAGCCAACAGGAGGAGGAGCAAGACAGAACATCCTTTTGAATCTCTGGTCCACCTGTGCCTGAAGTCTTTAACCTGTGGACTTCCCAGCTGCGTGAGCCAATGTGGCCATTCGTAATCTACAGCAGTGTGTGCTTTTGCCATTTGCAACTGTTGAGCCCTGCTAGATTTGGGGGAAGAGAGAGGTGATTGTTGCTATTCCCTCATTGCTGGTCTTGATCCCTGATCCCTGAAAAGCCACAGCCAAAATCTCCTTAGGGAGTTGGTGTAGACCCTGGCGGCTGGGGGACCATCTCCGCAGCACATGTGCAACGAGCACCCTGAGAGGAGGAAAGCCAGCAACAGACAAACAACACAGAGAGCAGGGACCTCCCCAGAGCCCCCAACAGGGCCTCAAGTAGAAGTGCCAGGTCACCAGCCAGGCTCTCCTCAGTCCCCTGACCCACGGCCCCAGGCTGACCGAGAAGCTGTGTCCCTTCCAGGGAGGCTAGTCACTCCTCAAAATGCAGACACCCGCAGTCAAAGTCTGGGATCATCACTCTTTTGTCAGAGTGGCTTATGATGGTGACCATCAACTAACAGTTGGATGTGGTGACATTTGCAGGGGACAAACTAGGGAACAAAATTCTGGTATATATAAAAACACAATGAGAATTTCAAAGACAGTGAAGGCTGGAAGTAGACTGAATAAAACAGCAAACAGAAAAAAACTAAACAAACAAAAAATTCCAAGGCTAGGGTGAGGCCCCTGGAGGCAAGAAGAATTCCATAAAAATGTGCTCCAAGGGCTTACAGAGCTGGGTGGGGAAATTCTTTCCTCGTCTGGAGTTCCCATTATGGGAGAAAGGAGAGACTTCCATGTCTCTGGGCAGCACAGATGAGTCCCTGGTCAATGCCCACATGTCTCTCTGCCAATGGGCTTCTGTGACGCCAAGGCACATGGCTGACAGTGTACTACGGAGATGGTTACCCTGCCTGCCAGGGTCTACACCAAATCCCTTAGGAGATTCTGGCCATGGCTTTTCAGGGACCAGGGATCAAGACCAGCGATGAGGGAATAGCAATAATCATCTCTGCCTCCCCACAAACCTAGCAGTCAATCAATATTGACTGTGACAGGGCCGGTCAAGTGGCGCGGTAGTTAAGAGTTGGCTTGTGATGCCAGCTCCAGGCAGCAGGGCCCCAGTTCAGATCCTACATTAGGGCTAGTGACGCTGCACCCTTTACAGCTAAGATGGTGAACAACAGCTCGACCTGGAGCTGGGCTGCCGTGAGTCGCCGGCCATGGCGTAGGCTGCAGTGGGGCTGCAGTGGGCTCCCGTAAGCTACCGTGGGCGGCCGGCAGCCAGCATGAGCTGCCAAGAGCCGCCATGAGTGGCCGTCCAGTGGCCGGCGACTGGTCTGCCTTGCCCGGGAAGAGCGCAATGATAATACCAACATGGGCCAGTGAAGCAACGTCCTCCACAACTAGACTGAAAAACAAAAGGACAGCAACTTGTCTGTTCCCTTTCCCCGATTCCCCAACGTTGTCCCCCTCCCCCAATTCCCCAATAAAACCTTTAAAATACATATATATTAACTGTGACAATCCAGTAATAGCCAATAAATACTACTGAGTGAACTGAACTACTGAGTGAAGTGACAATCTTCACTCCAGAGGGCAGCTCAAACTATCTGGCAGCCTCCTGTGAATTCACAGTACTTCATTTTTCTCAAGGCAGATGACAGGGAGAGCTGTGGGGACAGGGTACAGCCACCTGTCCTGCAGCATCACACTAGAGGGCCCACGGACTGTATATACCAGAACCTCCCAGGAACACTGTTCTGACTCCAGACACACAGTCGCTGGGGGCAGCGCTGAGGGGACATGACACGCGTACCAAGCTCACATGGTGACCTGTAGGCATGCTGTTGCCATGTTTCACTGCGTGACATACACAAACACTACGTTTGTGGAAAGCTTTGCAAGCCTGCATTAGCTGGTTTTCATATTCCTGTGCGTGAGTCCACGAGTGAGGAAACATACCCATCTTCCTACTGGGTAAAGAGCACCCCGACCATTAAAAGGAGGCTCAGTCAAGGCCGGCAGAGTGGCGCGACAGTTAAGAGCTGGCTTGGGACGCCAGAGGGCCCCGGTTCGGATCCCACATTAGAGGGACTGTGACCGCGCCCTCTACAGCTAAGATGCTGAACAACAGCTCAACCTGGAGCTGGGCTGCCGTGAGTCGCCGGCGACAGCTAGGCTGCAGCCCCTGCTGCAGTGGATTGCCATGGGCGACCGTGTATAGCCAGCATCCAGCCTGAGTGGCCCTCAAGCCACTGTGAGCGGCCATCCAGAAGCCGGTGACTGATCTGCCTCATCCGGGAAGAGCGCAATGATGGTGCCAATGTGGGCCAGTGAAGCAACGTCCTCCACAACTAGACTGAAGAACAAAAGGACAGCAACTTGTCTGTTCCCCTTCCCCCAATTCCCCAGCGCTGTTCCCATCCCCCAATTCCCCAATAAAAATCTTTAAAAAAAAAAAAGGAGGCTCAGTCAGGGGGTGGCCGAGACCAAAGCTCACATGACCAAACCGAGCTGACTCTCCAGAAGACAACGGCCCAGTTAGGACAATATGGACAGTGCCACATTCTTCTCTACAGTAATCATTTCAGCCTAAGAGAAAGGACTATTATGGCTCTGCATCGGCCCAGCTAGCAGTAACTCAGAGCCTGTAACTACTACTCATGCAGACGGGAAAAATTAAAAAGGAAAAAAAATAATCCTTTATTTTACACATACCAGAAAAACAGAGAGATTCAGCCAAAAAAAAAAGTCCTTTTCATGAACTGAATGTGGGTATCTAAATTCCAGTGACTTCTTCTGGAATCAAATTTTATATCACTATCCAAACAGCAGGCTTAAAAAAAGTTTTGCATTCCTATGATTAAATAATTTTGAGGGAGAACAAAACCTTTTAGATTTGACTTGCACATAATAAAGCAGGTAGTTAAATTGCCCATGCACTCTCCTCTCACCTTCCTAGGGGTGGAAGAGCCCAAGGGGGTGTCAGTTAACTGAGGGTCAGGTGGGAACGCGAAGGACTGACTGGTAGGAAACATCCTGCCCCCACGCTGGCCAAGCCTCCCTTCACACAAGGCAGGACGTCTTCCCCACAAAGAGCCAGCCAGGCAGCTGCTCCCAGGATAAGACAGTCAATGGAACAAGCACAGGAGAGTTCAAATTACATGTCAGGCAGCTTCCTATGACTTTACATGTCCTTAATTTTTTCTAAAAGCAGAAATTAAGTACACATAAGGAATTTCAGGTATCTTGACCAATGTGCTCCGACCACTTAGTCCCTGGGAAGAGCAGCCTGTGGGTGCAGACCACACAGGTGTTGAAATGCAGTCATTTTTAAAAGTCATGTGAAGCAAGCACCAGGGTCAGGAGACCTGGTTCTGGCCATTTCAGATGCACCCTGGCCATCGGATGTAGTCATTTAGACTTACTCCCCTGGTCTAGAAAATGGGGGTATGACAAGCTACGCCTCTCTCACAGGGACAAGGATCAAACAGCTGGATGACTGAACCAAAGGGTGGCATAATCACACCATAAGGAAAAGAGGATTCTTTAATACCTCCCCCACCTCTCTTCTGCTCCTCAAAGTAGTTTTGCAAATGACCAATCATGGGCAGTATTCTTAAAAAATCATGAAAAAAGTGAAGTGTGGTGTGGTCAGCGCACAGAATCAAGGACACGAAAGCAGGGACCTCAGTCCAGAAGCTCCGACCACTCTGCGGCACCAGACAGGCCAGTGACAGGCTCCTCACTTCTCCAATGACGGGTGGACCAGAGGCTCTCCCCAAATCCTGAATTCCCAGACCCCCTTTCTGACAAGTGGCTCAATCCCCTGCTGTCTCCGGGGTGTCAAGGAGAGCCCAAACTTCCAACCAGCCCCGGCTACAGGCAGCTTTCCAGCCAAGGTGGATTTTTCTCTTGGCCTGTGGAGCTCTGTAGGGGACGAACAGGTGGCGCTTCCCTGGGCTTTGGCAGTACCAAGAACTAAGAGTGGCCCTCAGAGCCCTTCCCTCCTTGAGAACAGCAGCCGGCGGACCAGCAAGTCTCCATTTCTAACACACTGCAACTCAGCTACTAGAAATGCCCACTAATGACAGATGATAATGCCATCCAGACTGGGAACCATGGAATAAAGCATTTGATGACTTCACACACCCACCACTCCACCGAGCAGACCCAGCGATAGATTACGATTTAATCGGTACAGTTTTCCAGCTTGAGACATATGAAAAAAATGCAGAGCTGCACGGGAACATTTAGAATTCCCACTATTTCATGCTTAATTTAGACCTGGCTAGTGGCTGTGGTGGCACTAAGTGCTGGGCTGTCACCGTCTCCTGAGGAGCCAGTGAAAGAGTGGAAGCAAAGGGAGAGTGAGCTGTAGGGTCCCCTAGACCAGGACCCGACTTGATTTCAGGCACAGCAATGACCTAACACTTCACTCAAAAGGAGCTCAAGGGCCGGCCAAGTGGCTCAACTGGTTAAGAGCTCGTTTGGGAGCACCGGGGCTGCGGTTCGGATCCCACATTGAGGGCCAGTGATGCTCGCCCTCTACAGCTAAGATGGTGAACAACAGCTCGACCTGG
Organism: Hipposideros armiger; assembly: GCF_001890085.2. Lineage (NCBI taxonomy): Eukaryota > Metazoa > Chordata > Mammalia > Chiroptera > Hipposideridae > Hipposideros > Hipposideros armiger. The sequence goes on along the minus strand of NW_017732699.1, from coordinate 33,324 downwards.
AGTAGGACTGCTGTGAATCGCCGGCGACAGCATAGGCTGCAGCGGGGCTGCAGTGGGCTGCCGTGGGTTACATGAGTGGCTGGCAGCCAGTGTGAGCGGCCAACAGCCGGTGTGAGCTGCCGGGAGCTGCTGGAAGCCGCTGTGAGCGGCCAACCAATGACCGGCGACTGATTGCTTCACCCAGGAAGAGCACAATGATCATACCAACATGGGCCACGGAAGCAACGTCCTCCACTAGACTGAAGAACAAAACAGCAATTTGTCTACCTGTCTGTTCCCCTCTCCCCAATTCCCCAATAAAATCTTTAAAAAAAAATAAATAAAGCTCAACATGCTTGCAGGAAAGGAACAGGTATTTCCACTGTGTGAGTATAAAACCAAAGTCATGAGAAAAATGAACTGTTTGCTCACCTCCGCCCTTAAGCCAGGAGTTCCGGGAGGTCGTGTTTGACTTTCCCCATGGTGGCTGTGGGGGAGAGAGGCGGGTGTCTGTGAGCTGCTGAGGAAGCTGCCTCCCCGGACTTCAGGCAGGGATGGGCAATGTTCGCTGACCCTCACAGGGTGGTCTTGATCCCCACCCCACCCTGGGCAGTGCAGAGTGCAGAGCCAGAGGACAGGCTCACGGCAGCAAAATGGCAAAGGATAAGCCAAATTCTCCTAAATTTGGGCACAGGGGTTCCCTTGGGAAGGGCAAAACTTGAAGGTTAACTCTTTGTGTGCCACCAACGTGCTGCACTCTTTTCCAGTCACTTTCCTTATTACTGGAACAATCTGCTGTCACTTCAAAGAAGCCAGCACACCAAACGCTCGTGCTTCATGCTCTACCCACCATACTCTACCCCCGTTTCCTCTGCCTGCCGTCCTTCCCTGGGGCTGTCACTAGACTTGCCTTTTCCTGTCACTTAGGTCTCAGTGTAAACATCGCCTCCTCAGGACCACAAGTCACTCTACCAAATCACCAGTTGTACTTTCGGCAGAGCCCATCTCGGTTGGACATTTCCTTGTTTTCATGCTCCTGTCTGTCTATGGCCTGTACCCCTCTGCCCCCATGCCCTCTACAAGAGCAGGGCCCTGCCTGCTTCTCCTCAGTGCCTACAACAGAGCCTGGCACACAGGGAGCACTCAATAAACTGAGTGAATGAACACAGAGGCAAAAAATAGTAAAAAAATTTATCCTTAATCCTGTCTATTTAGAGGCCACCAGAGTTACTACAGTAGGGGCCATTCTCCTAGCTCCTGTTCCCCTTTTGGTTTCAATCACTTAAGTTGAAAACAACTGCTGTACTCCACTTACTGTGTGCCCTACAAACAACTGTCTGAAGACAGGGACTGTCCATACCTGACACTTCATAAATGTTCACCACATGAATGAAGAGCTGCCAAAGCCTGAGCCCCACCGGGCAGCACACATGCCCCAGAGCAGAGACCACTGGATGCTCCTGACAGCCGGGGCTCAGGAGCAAAGCCAGGGCTAAATGGCTATTTCTTATTCTGACTACATGGGTCTACAACCCGTCTTTCCTGAGGCAAGTCAATGGGCTTTTCTGGGCCTCTATTTCTACACCTGTCAAATGGTGGTAACAACATCTACTTTTCAGGGTTGCTGTGAAGAGGTGCCTAGAGAAGGTCCAGGAAGTAATAGGTAGCCAAATATCTACTTCCTCTCCCTGGCTCCGTCAAGGTGAGTATGTCCATAAGGATGTTTCTCAGCATGTCCCTAGGACAACTCAAAAAGAACTTCCAAGGCAGGAGATGAAAGCCTATCGAAGCATTCCATGAGAAACTGCTGGGTGGAAATCGCCTCCCAGTTTGGCTGATAGGATCATCCAAGTATCTCTTTTCTGCCCATACATACAACCTGTTAAGCATGGTCACCAATTCCAGCTCGTCTCCTTTGCGGCTGACACTTCCAAGAAAAGTCTCAGATGTGCTAACTCTTTGATACTCGTAATTGTAATAGAATAGACTTAGAAGAGTAACAGAAAATAGAAGAGGCTCTCTAACTAGAAGCTAGCCAACCCTAACTGAGCCCTGATGATATGCCAGGCATGTTCTAAGAACTTCACATGAGTCTACTCACTGAGTCTCTGTGGCAACCCCAAAGGGAGTTATTATTGCCCTCATCTGACAGAGGAGGAAGCTGAGGCACAGAGAAGTTAAGTAACTGGCCCAAGCTACACCGCCATTAAGTGGTAGGACCAGAAGTCTAGCGTTTGGTTCCATTCTCTTAATCACTGTTTCTTATTCTGTCTGGCTGTAGACAAATCCAGTGCTCAAAGTCATAAGAACCATGAATTTGTCCTTGCTGAATCTGCAGGCCCAGAAAGGCTCCTCTTGCCTAGATGTTTAAGAGGCCAGGAGGTGGCAGAGAAATGGTGCTTTCCTACTCCCTCCTTGTTCTGCTGGTCACAAGGATACCCTTTCCCCGCAGTTCACTAAGTCAAGTGAGCAGGGGCAAAGATGCCAGAGCTGACGGGCCTGATGGCTCACCCGCATGCAGATGCCGAGGCCTGGAGAGGCTCATTGCTGTACCAGGACCCGAGCCTGGCCTGCCAGCGCCTTCAGTGAGGCCAACAAAAGAAAAGCTTTAATGCTCTTCAAAGGAAGCTGCACCTGGAAATGTGTGACTCTACAGACCGGCAATGCGGTGAAATCAGTCAGGGTGGGAGTCTGAACTACCAGAGGCTCCAAAACTATTTTTTAAAATGTGTTCTTTAGAACTCACATCCTTAGAGATGACATCTCTCTGGATATAACCATGTCTTCTACTAAATCAGTCACATCGACTTAACAACCCAGGAAGCCTGCATGCCTTTGAAATAGCTGTCAGCATCTGAAGTACAGCTCAGGAAAGAAATGGGTCTTAGTGCTGAAAGGTAAAGTGCCTTTTTTTTTTTTTTTAAGATTTTTATTGGGGAATTGGGGGATGGGAACAGCGTTGGGGAATCGGGGGAAGGGGAACAGACAAGTTGCTGTCCTTTTGTTCTTCAGTCTAGTTGTGGAGGACATTGCTTCACTGGCCCAAGTTGGCACCATCATTGCGCTCTTCCCAGATGAGGCAGATCAGTCGCCGGCTTTTGGACGGCCGCTCAAGGCGGCTTGAGGGCCACTCAGGCTGGCTGCTGGCTACACACGGTCGCCCATGGCAATCCACTGCAGCAGGGGCTGCAGCCTACACTGTCGCTGGGAACTCATGGCAACCCAGCTCCAGGTTGAGCTGTTGTTCATCATCTTAGCTGTAGAGGGCAGTGTCACTGGCCCTCACATGTGGGATCCGAAACGGGGCCCTCTGGCGTCCCAAGCCAGTTCTTAACCATCGCGCCACTCGGCCGGCCCTAAAGTGCCTTTTTTGTACAGAATAGAAATATTATTTCCCCCCTTCCTCTTCCGCTGGAGACATTCCCAGTGTTTTATTTACTCTGCAATGATGACTGGCTATATTAGGAGGAAATGTCCCTTCTAACTCTTATATGTCAGAGTCTGCCCCAGAAAAGGCATGAGCCAGCCCTAATATCTCGCTGCTCCTCTCTTTTCTAAATTTTTATTATGTACTATTGGGTACATATATACAAAAAAAAAATAAGTGCAAACCACATGTGAGGTACAAATAAAATGCGTGCCTCTGACCCCACGGCCCCGCTAGGCCTGAGCATGACCACAGTGCCCACCTAGGGGGTCCTGCCCCTCCCCACCTTCTCCGCCCCAGGAAAACTGCTTAGGTCCTGGGGTCTCTGGTCCCTTGCTTTCTATAAAAGAAAATAACTTTATAAAAGTGTTTGTAAAACTAAACAATGTATGGTCTTCTGCGATTGCTTTTGTCACTCAATATTACATTTCTGAGATTCAGCCATGTTACTGTGTGTAGCTAACTGTGGTTCATCCCTTTTCACTGCTGTATAATAGTTGACACTGTTCATGTTTAACAATTTTCCCATTCATTGTCCTGTCAATGAACACCTGGACTATTTCCAATTTTTTGCTATTATAAATAGCACTGGTATGTATGTGAGTGTCTCCTGGGACACATGAGCCAAGATTTTCTGGAGTACATTCCTAGGAGTAGACTTGCTCATTCATAGGGTACACAAATGTTCTCTGTACTATATTTAAAGAATATTTTTGCTGCCCTGTTTTATAACATCATCTTATCATTACAGTGCCAGGACATATTAATGGTTTAGTTGATGCTAAATGTGACACTCGGTGTGTAAAGAACGATACCAGCAGGCACAAGGGTTTAGGGAAGCACAAGATGGGGCTTCCAGTCTGGAGTGGGGGAACAGCAACCCCACAAAGGGCATCAAAAGCAGATACCAAACTGGGTGCTCCAGGCAGCTCTCCATAATATCACAGCAGTGGGATGCCAAGTGCACCTGAGGCTGCGCCGGCGAAGCATGCAAGGGATCCGCAGTGTCTGAGGCTGGGCGGCCCCTCAGGCAGAGCACGGAGATGGCGAGCTGTGTGGGGTGTAGGGTCTCTGGGGACAGGAGCAGTCTCACTGAGGCTGCACCATAAGGGCCTCACTCGGCGCACTAAGAAAGCTGGACTGCCCAACTCTGGTTATTCACCTTCAGGATTTTTCCATATCCTCCAAATATCAATAACGGCTCGCACAGGGGGTTTACCATGTGCCAGGCACTGCCCTAGGAATTATGTCACTAAACTCTCATCAAAGTGTCACTATGATTTGCCTTGGCTTGGGGGGAGTGTCTCTTTGTTAATTTTTATTGAGATACAATTTACACAGCATAAAATTCACCATTTTCAAGTGTATAATTCACACTTACAATTTAGTATGTTCACAATGTTGTACAACTATCAGCACTATTGAATTCCAGGACATCTTCAACACCCCAAAAAGAAACCCTGTATCTGTGAGCAGTCACTACCCACGCCCCTCCCCCTAAGTCCCTGGTAACCAGAAATCTACTTTCTGTCTCTGGATTTGCCTATTCTGTATTCTGGACACTTTATATGCAATCATGCACTATGTGACCTCTTGTGTCTGGCTTATTTCTCTTGGCATATTTTAAAAGTTCATCCACGTTATGTTATGTATCAGTACTTCACTCCTTTTTATGGCTACATAATTTTCCATTGTACGGATACACCATATTTTATTTATCTATTTATTGGGTGGAGAACATCTGGGGGTTTCCATCATGGGGAGCGATTATGACTAATGCTGCTGTGAACATTTGTGTACAAGTTTTTACATGGACGTATGTTTTCAGCTCTCCCAAGTATATACTGAGGAGTGGAACTGCTGGGTTACATGATAACTATATTTAGCTTTCTGAGGAACTGCCAAAGTACTACTGCATTTTTAAGATAAAGAACTATTAAAATGAATAACATTCAACTGTGTACCATTTAAACTTATTTTAGGATATACTGCTGAAGGCAAAGCTTCTGAAGTTGGTTTCTGTTTTGCTAAGGAGAACTGACGCTGTTAGGACAGCATTTCTGAAATCCTGGTTAAGCAGTAACAGGGTGAGAGGACTGTGGGAAGACAGGAAGACCACTGAGAAGCCCAAAATGAAGGCAACAAGAGGAGACTAAGGCCTGAACCCAGGTGCAGCAGGGGAATGGGAAAAGGCAGGAGACAGACATAAACACAGAGCCAAGAGAACCAATCCTTTACAACCAGCTGTCAGGGTGGGGTGGGCTAAGTGGGGGTAGGAGTGGCCAGGAGCGCAGAGGCACCTTTAACAGAAAGTAAAAGTGGGGAGGGCGTGCAGGTGTCAGGAGCAGGAAAGAGGCGGTATAAGTAGTTTTATTTCAGACAGATGTGGCTGGAGACAGGCATGGAGAATGGAGACAGCCAAGTGGCAGACGGCACAGGGCTGGAAAGGGTAGCTGGGCCCAGCACGTTCCTCCTCTGGGAGAAGGTGGAAGAACCGGGGGCAGCAGGGAAGAATGGGCAAGAATGCCCGTCAGAGGGAGGCAAGTGGCCATCGCTGAAGTCCAGGGAGGGCCAGGAGGGGTGGTGGAGACACAGCCAACACCAGGAGGGGAGAGTGAAGAGCTTTCAGGGAATGATGTGAATCACAGGGACACAGAAGAGTCCAGAATGTGGCGAGAGGCACGCTCCCGGGTGCCACGCACAGCGGAGGGCAGGGGGCAGCTGGGGGAGCCATGCCTTCTCCTAGTGACAGCAGTGAACAGCGTAGATGCCCCTCACTTCTGCACACACACCAACTCCACCTCCAGTCTCAGGACAAAAGTGAACCCACCACCCCCAACTCCCCACCTGCCCCCCTTCCCCTTTCCTCCAAAGATCCTCTGCTGGAGGCCCCAGCACCTGCTACCCGCCTGGGCTTCCGGCTCTCCCTCCACCTCCCAACACCTCCGGACTGCAGGATCCTGGGGGACAGAGGCCCCGACTGTCTCCCACTGTTGCCTGCCTCCCAGGGCCTGGCAAGGTGCCTTGCACACACATCTGCCCCGGGGATAAATGACTCCCAGGGAGCCAAGTCCACCCCCCACCGGCTACAGGCACCCCCCATCTCTCTGCTCCTCTCCATCCCCTCACCAAACTTCCAAATCAAGGACCCACAAATGCTTTTAAGGAATATAAAACATGGCCGATCAATATTGCTGTAGTGTAAAAATAACAACTCAGTAGAGTGGGAAGATGGCTGCTCTCCCCACCACTTGTTAGTCGCTTGGATGAATCTGCTTCCTCCTCTGAGAAACAGGAATGACCCACAAGGCACACAAGATAGTGGGCATGAAGAAGCCGTGTGGACTGGAGGAAGGCCTGGACTTCTACGACAGGCTCCACATTTGCCCACCCGCTTCTGACTAGCCCTCTCCAGGCCCCGCTGGTCCCCTCACCACAAGAAAAGCAAAGCGGGAGCAAGCTGACAGGGGAGGGGGATTTCTGAGTCGATTTCACACTAAATTTCACAAGCAGAAACAGCTCTTTGCATACCATATAATTTTTTTGTTGTTGTTGTTTTGGTTTTTTTTTTGTTCTTCAATCTAGTTGTGGAGGACGTTGCTTCACTGGCCCAAGTTGGCACCATCATTGCGCTCTTCTCTGGCGAGGCAGATCAGTCGCCGGCTTCTGGACGGCCGCTCACTGCGGCTGCTGGCCGCTCACGCTGGCTGCTGGCTACATATGGTAGCCCATGGCAACTCACTGCCACAGGGACTGCAGCCCACGCCGTCGCCGGCGACTCACGGCAGCCCAGCTCCAGGTTGAGCTGTTGTTCAGCATCTTAGCTGTAGAGGGCAGTGTCACTGGCCCTCATATGTGGGATCCGAACCGGGGCCCTCTGGCATCCCAAGCGAGTTCTTAACCATCGCGCCACTCGGCCGGCCCCCATATAATTTTTTTTTTAATTCTTAAAAATTCTTAAAAGATTAGAATGCTGCCAGATGTCAGAACACAAAAACCAAAAATAAATTAAAGTTGTTACTTTCCTTTTGGTTTTATCGCCAATAGCCAAATGCTTTTGTTCAAATAATGTTTATATTGTCATTGTCCTGCTTTGTTTAGAAAAATAATAATAAAGGGCTGCAACTCCAGCACTGACGACTAAATGTATGTACAGATCTGCTCAGTGTCTCCAGTGCCCAGAAAACGCTCCAATGTAGAAATTCACCGTGCCAGAGGCCGAGAACTTTATTTGCCCGGGAATGTTCACCAAACACGTCAATGCCACCACCCCCCTTCTCAGCCACCCCGGGGAGAGCCAGGCTGGGAGAACAGGGCAGTCCTTCAGCACAGTTATGCTTCACAAGGAAAACATGAACCGAAGGCCTGGGCCAGGCCAGGCCTGGTCATTCAGTGACCACAGGCTTGGCTGTTGCTGGTCGGATTCACCAAGGTGACAGGTGCCTACTGTGTGCTACAATTCTGCAAGGGAAGCATTTTACAGGTGAGAAGAGAGACGGTGAGTAACAAGGAGCAAGTCGCAGAGCTGGGGTGGGGTCTGTGTACCCTCTCCTGAGCCTCAGTGCCTCCGGTGAAAACTCAGGTGAGCCCAGTCCTAAAACAATTGAACATTACTTCCATGGGACTGCCCCTTTCCTCTCCAATATCATCACATGCTTCTAAACTGTTCCTTGAAAGATTCAAGGTCTTTCTACCAACCAGCTTTCAAGGTCGACCCATTAGTTCTAGGTAATTTCTCCCCTGGAATTCCCACCTTACTGATAAACACTTTCAGAGTGACCTATCCATACAGAATCTTTCTCCTGGGTCGCAGCCATGTCCATTTCTCCTCTTCGCTACAGTAATTACTTCTATTCACCAAATATTGGGTTGTCGGTAAAGTCATGACATATTTTTTCTATGTTTTTCATTGCAAAAATGCATCATGACTTTTCCGACAACCCAATATTGCCAGTTCACCTCTTTCTGGGCCTGTGACAAAATTGCATTTTCCCATCCCTCTGAAGTCAGCCATGACACTGGCCAGTAAAATGTGATAGAAGTGATGTGTGTCACTTTCTGTCAAACATTTTAATAGCCAATGTATAATTCTCCACATTCCTTTCCCAAGGCGGTGGTGATGATGGAAGCCTCTTGGCAACCCAGGAGAAAGGAACACATGTTTAAACACTAGCTTGTGCATCAATGTTCAGAGCAACATTACTTACAAAAGCCAAAAAGTGGAAATCACTCTGTCCATCCACAGATGAATGGGTAAGTAAAATGTGATGTATCCACACACTAGAATATTACTCAGCCTTAAAAAGGAATAAAGGATGGATATACGCTACAACATGGATGAACCTTGAAAACATTATGCTGAGTGAAAGAAGCCAGACACAACAGGTCACATATTATATGATTCCATTTCTATGAAATATCCAGAATAGGCAAATCCACAGGGATAAAAAGTAGATTGCTAGTTACCAGACGCTGGGGGATGAGGAGGAGGGGGAATGACTGCTTAATAGGTATAAGATTTATTTTTGAGGTGATGAAATGTTCTAAAATAAGATTAGGCTGCTGGGTGCGTTGCCCAACTCTAAATATACTAAAAAGTATTAAACTGTATATTTCAGAAGAGTGAAATTTATTGCATGGTACTTAAATTATACATCAATAAAGTTGTTAACAACAACCAAAAGAAGATGGCACCTCCTTCAGCCTGGGTCCATGAATGGTTCTGATGACCACGCACATGGGATATGCAGCATGAAGGAGAACCAAGCCTTTGCTGTGTTTGGGCCACTTTAACCTGAGGAGCTGGTTGTTTTCACAGCATCATGTAACCCATCCCGATACAGACTCAAACACATCCATGCTAGTTTATGTTCACGTGGAAAACCTGACTGTGGCCAATCAACTTAAAATCCTGGAAAAAAGCCGAGGTTAAAATCCTGGAAGAAAGCTGAGGTTGCGGTTCTGTCCCAACAGGAACCGGACTCTATCCCAAGGCTACAGTCTGAATCCTTAAACACAGGAGACTGTGTGTGAGGGTGGGGGGTGGGAGCGTAACTTAAATCTGACTAGATCAGAATAATTCCTTGCCTGAAAAAATATTTACAACTCATGACACAATGAACTAACCTTCCAAAACTACGAAGAGCTCACAGGAATTGAGAAATAAGCAACCAATAACCCCAAGAGAAAAATGGGAAAAGCAACAATCCATAGAAAAATAGAAATGGTCCTTAAACATATGACAACATGATCAGCTCATACTTCAGAAAATTACAAATTAAAACTATATACTGAGATACTCTTTACACCTGTCAGGTTGGCAAAAATCCAAACACACCGTCTGCCGGCGAGGCTGTGGGGAAGCAGGCACTCACACTCACACTCACAATCACACTCACTGGTGCGAGTACGAAATGGAGCCACCATGCGGAGGGCAACTTGGCAAAAATCTATGAAAACTACAAATGTGTTTCCCCTTTGATGTAGCCATGTCCCCAGGGATGCCACCCTACAGATCCACCTGCACAGGTGGGAAAGGGTGCAGAGGTCAGATTACTTCTTGCGGATATGTTAGGAAACTTGAAAACAATGCCTGAATGCCTTTGAATAGGGAATGGGATTTAAAACAAAAGGGACTTCTGTTCTTGCAAAACAAGGAACAACTTCTTACCCTGTTTCCCCCAAAATAAGACCTAGCCAGAAAATAAGCCATAGTGTGATTTTAGGTGCCAAAACATGGCACCTTGGCATACTGAATATTTTAAGCTGAAGGAGTTTGTGGAAAAGGCACCCTTCTCCCTGAAACAGGTCATGAAACCCTCATGTGAGGGGTGCGTGCCCTCCATATCCTGAAGGAATCATGCTAGGGCTTCTTCTCCGGCTGGGTCTCATTTTTGGGGAAACGCAGTAATGCTAATAGCTCAGAGACAGAATGCCAGCATGTCTCCACAGGCTGCGTGGAAAATCTCCAGGCTATTTTGATAAGTAAAAAAGTAAGGTGTGGGGCCAGCCAAGTGGCTCAGTTGGTTAAGAGCTCGCTCAAGAGTGCGAGCTCTGAGCAACAGCAGTTTGATTCTCGGCCCAAGCTGAGCTGCTGCCGAGCAGCCAACAGGTGGCAGGATGGCTCAGCTAAAAAAAAAAGCAAGGTGTTTCACAGTGTGCTGTCTTTTATTTAACAAAAGGAAGAGCTAAGAATAGAAATTTGTGTTTGCTTTATTTATATAAAAACCCTGGAAAGGGCCAGCCGAGTGGCTCAGTTGGTTACGAGCTCCCTCAAGAGTGTGAGCTCTCTGGGCCAGCAAAGTGGCACGTTGGTTAAGAGCTGGCTTGAGGTGCCAGCTCTGAGCAGCAGGGCCCTGGTTCGGATCCCACATGGGGCCAGTGACACTGCCCTCTACAGCTAAGATGGTGAACAACAGCTCAACCTGGAGCTGGGCTGCCATGAGTCGCTGGCGTAGGCTGCAGCCTCTGCTGCAGTGGGCTGCCGTGAGCTACCTTGTGTGGCCGTCCAGAGGCCAGCAACCGATCTACCTCACCCGGGAAGAGCGCAATGATAATACCAACATGGGCCAGTGAAACAACATCCCCCACAACTAGACTAAAGAACAAAACAACAGCAACTTGTCTATTCCCCCTCCCCCAGTTCCCCAATAAAAAAATCTTAAAAAAAAAAAGAAAAGAGTGTGAGCTCTGAGCAACAGCAGTTCAATTCCCAACCCGAGCTGAGCTGCCAACAGTTGGAAGGATGGCTCAGCTTAAAAAAAAAACCCTGGAAGACTAAACTATTAAAAGGGTTATCTTTTGGGCAGAAGTGGGGATGGGGCAGAGGAGGTCAGAGGTGAAGGGCAAGGTTTCTCCAAGCACACTTTAATATCTTTTCACTTTAGAACTGTGTGAATGTACCGACTATTCAAAAAGCATAACTTAAAAAAAAAAAGTTCCATCCTCATTAAAAAAATAAAAGTCACGTACGAGTTTGTCAAACGGGGCTCAGACACCAGTGTCACAGGCAGCACAGGTGTACCTGTCAGCCTAGCTCTCCCCTTCCTTCCTCCTGTTGATCTGGGTCAGGGCCCTCCACCAACAGCTGCAGGCACAGACCACAGGACAGTCCTGTGTCTGTCCCTTCCAAGCCCCTTGGACTTCACACCTGGAAGGCTACAAATGGCCTGTGGTGGCTTCCCCAGCCGTCCCCACCCCTACGTAACCCGCCATCCAGCTGGTTTGAGTCTGCACTGCCCACAGATGTGGGCACCGCGCCCCCGTCCCCCCATCAGCGCAACCCTGGGCAGGTCTGTCTCTGCAATCATCAGGGGAGGGGCAAGGAGGGGAAGAACAAGGAACTCTGAGTTGCCACCTGTACAGCAGCGGGGCAGGGGCACAGCACTGGGGATGCATGTCAATCAGACACAGCCCAGCTGCACAGCTCACATGGCACAGCCTACAGGGGTAGGAAAATCCACAGGATGAAACCCTACAATGGAAGCCTAAAGGGTACAGGCCAGGCATGTAGCGTGCGAGGGGACGGCTGAGGTGGGCGAGCAGCAGGCAAAACGCATTCCAGTAGCCAGTCCGGCAGGTGAAGAGAGATGAGGCCAAACAGGGATGGGCCATGGGTGCCAGTGACAGAGAACTTGGACTCTTCCTCCAGCCGCTGAGGGGTGAGGGAAGCTGAGATCTCAAACCCATCTGTAAAAGTGCTCTCATCCATCTCACTTCAGGCTGCCCTGGCCTCTCCCCGGGCCCCCAATCTCCTCAGCACACACTGGTCCAGCCCATCTGGCCTCCATGAAATCAGGGAACAGGCAAAGTGTGAAGAAGAAAGACAAAAGCTGTAACTGCAAAGGAAAGGCTTTGGCCTTCAAAGGGAGGACATTCGTTTGTCTGAAATTTCCCTCTGTGGTGCCTCAATGCTCAAAAGATGATCAAATCAACGAGGCACCACACTTATATTTAAGAAAAACAACAGCAAAACCATATATCCACATCACCTACTAAAAAGAGAGAATAAGGCTGACCGATTCCAAATTATATTCTCATAAGTCTCACAGGGCAGTTTTTTTAAGTCTTGGTTCTGAGAGCTTGATTCAGAAGCTAGTGTGTTAACAAATGAGTTTTTTATTTTAAAGAAGACAGCATTTATTTCCCTTTTCAAGTTTTAAACCAATTTTTTCTTTCAAATGAAAAAAATCCTTCATCGTAGCCTTTAAATTTCTATTGGAAGGATTTCTTAAATACCCACCAGTTGATAGTGTAAGGTGGCACATAAATACAAACATCCATTTGACAAGTCTGTACCAAGCTGTCCGTACCACCAGGCCCCACACCACTAGGCCCCGCACTGGACATTGCACACAGCAGGACCACTGCTCTTCCCAGCACCGCCATGCAAAGGAAAGCTCTGAGTCATCCCATGATGGTCACATTGGCCATGAAGACCCGTGGGTACTAAACAAACATCAAACAACTTAGAGAAAATCAACCAAAATACTAACAGCAACTACAATGACGAGGCTGTAGGCAAAGTTCTAGTTTGGTCCTTTTCACCTATATGACTTTTCTACATTTTCTTTGATGAACATTAAAACAGGCATCCTAAGCATTCTCCATTAGACAGTGCAGAAAAAGAACATCAGCCTGGAAATACTATATTGTACACAGTCTATTTTGGTGGAGCCAACTTTAACATCCTCTTTAGAAACTACTGATAATCAGATGGTGAAGAAAAAAGTAAGATTCTGTTCAAAGGCAAAAGAAATGAAAGTAATCTGGTTTGGGGTTTTTTTGTTTGTTTGGTTGGTTGGTTGGTTTTTTTGGTGGTGGGAGGGAATAATGGGTTTGGTTTGGTTTCTTTAAAGAAACATTTGTTTCTCCTTCTTCAAATGTGCCAATTTAAAGTCAGGTTACATAGTGATTTCTTGTGCTATTTGTCATTTTCTTCTGCCAATAAAATACATGCTTTTAAATCAAGAATGAATGTGTTTTCTTTCATAATTTCCTGTTTTTCTTTAGAGCAGGGAGAGTGCTTTTTAAAAGTGCAGGAGGGGGACGGCCGAGTGGCTCATTGGTTAGGAGTTGGCTTGGGATGCCAGGTCCAAGCAGCAGGGCCCCGGTTTGGATCCCACATTAGGGCCAGAGACGCTGCACCCTCCAAGTTAAGATGGTGAACAACAGCTCGACCTGGAGCTGGGCTGCCTTGAGTCACCGGCGACGGCACAGGCTGCAGTGGAGCTGCAGTGGGCTGCCATAAGCTACCGTGTGTGGCCGGCAGCCGGTGTGAGCTGCCAAGAGCCGCCGTGAGTGGCCGTCCAGTGACCGGTGACCCATCTGCATTACCTGGGAAGAGCGCAATGATAATACCAAACATGGGCCAGTGAAGCGACGTCCTCCATAACTAGACTGAAGAACAAAAAGGACAGCAACTTGTCTGTTCCGCTTCCCAGATTCCACAATGCTGTTCCCCTCCCCCAATGCCC
>NW_017732699.1:4449-19038 GCF_001890085.2 Hipposideros armiger | reverse complement strand
TTCAGCATCTTAGCTGTAGAGGGCAGTGTCACTGGCCCTCATATGTGGGATCCGAACCGGGGCCCTCTGGCGTCCCAAGCCAGCTCTTAACCAACGAGCCACTCGGCCGGCCCGCAAGGACCGTGTTTTAGATTTTCTCTTTTATACACTGGGTCTTCCCTATAAGTTACATTTTGTAGCAAATGGTGGTAAGCATAAATTAGGTCCCAAGAATGAGACGTGGGTCCTAACTAGCCCACAAGACCTTGTTATTAATCTGTACCACCACAAGGCAGGCCCGAGGTTTCAGAGCATCTCCCTTGTGGCTCCTCCACCCCCTCCGTGGTTCTGGCCAAGGGGAGCCCCTCAGAGCTTCCCCACTGGTTCCACGAGCAAGAAAACCACGGGAAGCTACATCATCCTCTTTATTTGGCTTCTCTGAACTCAGACCACTGTCGTTTGGGTCGGCTATCCTCCCAGACTCCCTCTTTTTCATCTATTTATCCCTGCCTTATGCCTAAAAAGCTGTGAAATGGCCTACAGCACCGCTTCTCAGCCCAAGCCTCACTTTCGCATCTCTGGGGAGCTTCAGAAGCATTCTTAGCTCAGGTCCCATCCCAGCACCATCAAAATAAGGGTGGTGGGGACGAAGCATCGACATGAAAAAGAATCTCCCCGGGTGATTCTGATTGAAGTACACAAGTTGAGAATCACTGGCTTACAGAAATCCAGAGGATATAATGAAAAGCAAGTAAATGAAACAACACAGGCAATAGGGAAATAGAAGGGGGGGGGGAAGCCAAGATCAAATCCAAAGTGCAGGCCACACAAGAGCTGGGACAAACTGTTGACTCTGAGCTGAGCTTCCTAGTGCCCAGAGCAAAGAGGATCACTGTCTCAAGATAGCAATAAAGCGAAGTCATAGGAGGTTCTTTTTTTCCCAGGACCTGAGAGGAACACCTCCCTCATGCCCTCCAAAAGGGGGCACCCAGTACGATGCAGTGGAGAGTATGTCCCCCAACACCATGTCCCCCGTAACCATCTCAGAAGTAGAACAAGGCCACTTACCCCACATAGCTGCCCTCGAGAAGGGCGCCCACCAGTCAGCACTGGGCTACATGAGAGTCCCCGCTAACTCCTCATTGGAAATAAACTAATGAAAATCAGTATCTGCATACGAAACATGCTATTAAATCCACTTCATTTCCCACACTGACAATAATGCATCTTACCTGCCATCCTGCACTCCAGCACGCTGTCACCAAAGCACAAGGGCACAGACTATTTTACTGACTGTGCAAAGACAGACATGGTATTCAGCATAACAAGCTCCTCTGTTCAGCTGTCATGAAAACACCAACAACACCAAGTCTGTCCCCATAACTTGGGATGGGACAAGGTCCCAGAGACAACCAAGCATTTCCCTCGAAGCCAGTGCACAGACAGGCCACTGCCCACCCTCAGACCCACGGCTGTGGCCTCCCAGGTCTAAGGGCAGGGCTCATCCCCCAGATGGCAGCCTGTTAAGCAGGCCTCACAGCCACAGAAAACAAAAAACAACCAGAAGAGGCCTCCGAGCCCCTCATTATTGACATTATGTACCATAAGCTTCTGTTACATATATTACACTTCGGTAGTAAGGCCTTTTTAAATGTGTGTGTTGAAATCAATGAAATGAAGAGGAAGAAATCTTTCCTCAAAGAGGAATCCATTAGTGACCCTAAAGAGGCAGGAAACAAGAGTGTCCCCAAGAGTATTAAGTACTCTTCCAAGGAGAAGCCACTCAGCAGTGGACCTGAAAAGGCTGCTTGCAGCAAGAGCAGCAGCTCCAAAAAATAGAAAAAGCTCCAAAAGCTATCCCAGGAAGATCAGAATGGACAGTACCCTGGTGGGGGTATAACCACCCACACAGTGACATTTCCCCATCCATCCCCTATGTCCCTATAAAAAGAAATTCACAAGGAAAAAAAGAGAGAGAGTAAATCAGCCTCTTGACCCCACACACATGACATTTTTTTTTTTTTAAGCTGAGCCATCCTGACACCTGTTGGCAGCTCAGCGGCAGCTCAGCTCGGGCTGTGAATCGAACCGGCGACCATGTTGCTCAGAGCTCAAACTCTTGAACGAGCTCTTAACCAACTGAGACACTTGGCCGGCCCTAACACTTTTTTTTTTGATCCATGCACCACATCACCTAAGTACGCACTGATGAGTTAAAATAAAGTAGCAACTACTCACAATTGCCAAAGGTGGAAATGACCCAAGCGTCCATCCACATATGAATGGATAAACAAAGTGTGGTCTAGACACACAGTGGAATATTATTCAGCCATAAAAAGGATGAAGTAATGACACATACTCCCACATAGATGAACCTGGAAAACACTCTGCTTAAGTGAAAGAAGCAGACACAAAGGGTCAAATACTGTGTGATTTCATTATATGATATGCCCAGCATCGGCAAATCCATAGAGACTGAAAGCGGATCATGGTTACCAAGGGATGAGGGGTGTGGTGGGTGCTAAATGAGTACAGGTTTCCTTGCAGGGTGATGAAAAGCTCTGGAACTAAACAGTGCTGATGACTGCAAACATTGTAAATACACTTAATGCCACTGAAGTTTACACTTAAAAATTGTAAATTATATGTATATTTTACAATAAAAAAATTAAAATAGCAAAACTGTCCTTCTTTTGCCCTAATATAAATGCTAATAAAATCCAACCTAGGGCCGGCTAAGTGGCTCAGTTGGTTAAGAACTCGCTCAAGAGTGCGAGCTCTGAGCAACAGTGGTTCGATTCTTGGCCCGAGCTGAGATGCCGATGAACTGCCAACAGGTGGCAGGATGGCTCAGCTAAAAAAAAAAAAAAATCCAACCTAAATCAGGATTTTGTATAAAGATGAGTATTCCACAACTGAAAAAAAATCAGCTTCAACCTCAGAGCACTTGAAAATCAGAATCAGGAGGCTGGTGGTCAGTCTTCACTGAAAAAGAAGTTTCCAAAGAGTCCATATCTGTTAAGAGATACATACTGAAGCATTGATCACTGAAGTGAAGTCTGGGATTTGCTTTGAAATAACCAAATGGGGGGAGGGGAAAATCAAGATTACAATTATTGAAGCTGAGTGATAGGGCTCACTGAACAATTCTATTTTTATATGTTTGAAATCTTCCATAGTGAAAAGTTTTGCTTCATTTTCAAGCAAGTTTCTAAAGATCTTTAACATGCTGGATAAAGACCTGGACGCCCTTAAACTGCAAAATTCTGGTGACTCAACCTGGTGCCCTCCACCTGAGCCCCACAGGGCAGGGTCATTCATGGCAGGTCCATTCAAAAGGGACCACACAAAGGGGCCCTCAGAAAATAACCTGGCCCCAGTTCAGACCACCAGTCAGTGACACACCAAGGCGTCTGGCCTAATTTTCACACTGCAAACCAATCTGCTACCTGAGCCTGAGATGCCTGCCCCAAAATCAGCTATCAACTGGGGTCTAGGCAATGTCTGGAAATGAGGGAAACTTTCTTTCACCAAAATGGCCTTTAACAGACCCCCAGAATCCCGGACCACCACAGACAGAGCTCATCTCCAGGTCTGGGCCCAAGGAAGCAGGATGCTGCCAGACCCTCCCTAAATGCAGTAGGTTAATATTGCAATTGCCTCTTGTTTCTCCTCCCTCTTCTAGAATTAGATTTGGGGAAGGGGGAGGCAATGAAGGTATCTCCAGTTCATTCCCCATCGTCTTGTCTAAGAAAGTATGTGGTACACAGCAGATGTCCGATTAAACGTTGTGTGATCCTGATTCATGATGGATACTGCTCCAAAGATATATGAGAGTTGATCTTTTACAAATGCCAATGCAAGACATAAAATGGAAGACACCAGAATGTACTAGTGTTGGGTGCCAGTAAAGGAGGGGACAGGAGACAAGGAGTTATGGTACAAGCAATTCCAGAGGTGCTCAGGAATTTAGAGCCCCGGGTCAAGGAGAGAGGGCATGGAGCAGGGATGGGTGTCTGCCAGGCAGAGGAGGGTACAGAACAAGGGTCTGGGGGGCAGCAAGGGGGCACGGGGGCAAGGAGGAGGGCACTGAACAGGGAGTCAGCAAGCTCACCACCCTGAACACTGGACACTGCCATGACTGGTCTCTGTGTAAGACCCTGGGTCCCCCGAGCAGGGCCCACGCAACTAAGGAAAATGAGTGGGCACCATGGGAAGGGTGGAGGCTCTGGAGAACTGGTGCACGCAACCCCATCCGGAGACCACGCCAACACTGGCGCTGACCCAGTGTTTCCAGGCAACAGTGCAGGCCCCCAGTTGCCAAGTGTTCTGATTTGTCAATGGAGCTGCAAGTCTGGATTGCTATGTAAGATCTCCTGATTTTCATGTTGGCAACTGTGGTAGACAGAATGGCCTCCCAAAGACGTCCACATCGTAATCCTGGTTATGTGGCAAAGGGGAATTAACGTAGCTGATGGAGCTGAAGTTCCTAATCAGCTGACCTTAAAATAGAAGGGATCCTGGATTATCCAGTGGGCTCAGGTAATCACAAGGGCCCTTAACAGTGGACACGGGAGGCACAGGTCAGTGTCAGAGTGATACATACGATGTGAGAAGAGCAGGACTGGCTACTGCTGGCTTCCAAGATAGAAGGGGCCAGGAATCAAGGAATGTGGGCGTATGGAGAAGCTGGAAGAGGCAAGGAAACACATCTCCCCTAGAGCCCCCAGAGAAAGGCAGCCCCGGCTACTGCATGATTTTAGCCTACTAAGACCCATGTTGAACTTCTAGCCTATACAACTGTGCTGTTTTAAGCCACTGTGTTTGTGGTCATTTGTTACAGCAGCCACAGGAAACTAATACAGCGACCAAATTTAATTTTTAAAAACAGGCACAGTACAGCCCAAACAAAACACACTGTAGGTTGGATCGGGCATGGACCACTTTCGTCCAGTCCACACTGAGGGAAGCAGAGGGCTGGGGCCATCTCCTAGGAACCCAGCACAGAGCCTGGCACACAATCACACTCTGACACGCATTTCAAGTTAACTCCTAGGTCCCTTACCTTTACATCCTGGTCATAAACTTCTCCAGGGGTTTCTGGAAAACAGAACTGCTTGACTGTAAGGAGTCCTATTCCCAAGGGCCCTGCTAACCACAGCATCTGCACTGCAGAGACATTACCCTGGGACCTGGGAAACTGGCTAGGAGGAAAGAATGGAACAGAATCCTTTTCAACCCCACCTTTTCATGCCAACAGAAAGCGGTGAGGGCTTGGCAGGTGTCTGGGAAGCCTCCAGACCCCCCTTCCCAGCTACCCACAGGGCACTCTCCTGCTCACAGCGGCTACCCAGCACCCACTGCAATGAGATCACTTTGGTATTTTTTAAACAGCAAAGGGACACTTTTCGAATGAGCTCTTTTTAGTTCCCCATGTTCAGATCAGAGCGCAGCTACTCTGATTAGAGGCAGAATGGAGTACCCGGGGCCCTGCCCAATCACCACCAAAAGACTATGAAAACCACAGCCCAACTCCAATCTCACTGCTCTCTACCTGCCCTCTGCCACGTATCCAGTCTTTCCTCCTTCTCAGCGTGAGCCGGACACGTCACCCTCAGACCTGGACGCAGCTCTGTTCCCTCGGCCTGCAGTCTTCTATCTCTGCCCCAAGAACTCCCACTTTTCCTGCAAGACTCTACTTCCATTAGTATTTCCTCTGAAGCCTTCTCTGACACCCAGGTTCATTCTGACACCGCCTCCTAAGCTTCTCTCTCCAGGGACTGACATTCCTTGTCCTGTCAGGAGCCACTCTCTGCAGACCCTAAACTATTTGAGGGCAGGAATTTACATCTTATCACTATGTATCCCCAACCTATAGCACATAATACATATGTGCTCAATAAACGTTAAATAAAGACTGAATGAATTGGCCTATAAACAAATTTTCTTCTGTAACTACTATAAATTATGGTATGGGATATGCATTCAATGTACCAAGTAAAACTTCACTTCTACTCTAACTAATAAAGTGATTCTGCCTAAATTAGGAACTCTAAATCACACCTATCTTAAATATAATTACTTTAAGGAAATGTAGTTTTAAATTTCCAAGCAGTGTCTGCTGTAGTCAGGACAACTGGGAGTAAAAGAAGGACCCTGGCTGCAGGCTTGAATGAACAGATAAGAACCTGCTGGGCCTGCCCTGTAGACCTGGCTACAAATCAGTCTGAAGGAGGGTTACCAAACAGGTGGCAATCTCTCCTCTTGCCCCCACTCTTTGCTAAGGCAAACTTCAGCAGCTCAGGTAGTCATCTGATTGCCCCTCACCTGCCACCCCCTCCCTCCCCAGCACCCATACCTCATTACTGTAAAGGCTTCTCACTCTCTCTGGCTCCAATTTTCTCCAATCTTCTAATCCTGACACTCCCAGAGGCTCCCCTGAGCACACAGTTCAGTTTCTCAGCCCACACAAACCATTTGACTCATCTGGAGTACTTCTGAAATACTACTGGCTCCTCCTCCATGATCTAGGGTGGGGCCCCATCATAGGCTTTTTTTTTTTTTAAAGGTTTTACTGGGGAATCGGGGAAGGGGAACAGACAAGTTGCCGTCCTTTTGTTCTTCAGTCTAGTTGTGGAGGACGCAGCTTCACTGGCCCATGTTGGTATTATTGCACTCTTCCCAGGTGAGGCAATCGGTCGCTGGCCACTGGACAGCCACTCATGGCAGCTCACAGCAGCTCATGCCAGCTGTCGACTGCTCACGCTGGCTACCAGCCACTCAAGGTAGCTCACAGCAGCCTACTGCAGCCCCGCTGCAGCCTACGCTGTCACCGGCGACTCATGGCAGCCCAGCTCCAAGTCGAGCTGTCGTTCACCATCTTAGCCATAGAGGGCACATGTGGGATCTGAACCACAGCCCTGCAGCTCAGAGCCGGCGCTCCCAAGCTAACTCTTAACCAACGTGCCACATGGCCGGCCCATCACAGGCATTTTTAAAAAGCTTTCCAGGCCATGTGATCTGCAGGTGCAGCCAAGGATAAGAACTGCAGGCTTATAGGGTGTCACATCCACACTTCCCAGCCAGCACTGAGGCCCTGAGGTACTTACCTCTCCCCAGACAGAACCGGACTCTGGCCTCCCTTCACTCGACACACACCCTTGTGCTGTCTCCGGAATTGCAACCTATCCAGTCTCATGAAGCCAGTCTGGCCAGGACCTCACCCACAGAAATTATGCCACTTTGCAAGGCCCAAGCCAGAAGGCCCCTCCCCAAACCCTGCCAGCACCACCAAATCCTAAGGCCTCAGCCTCATCAGAGTAGGTGGCCATGTGGCCACCTCAGTCTTCACTGCTCCCAGCAGGCATCCACTAAGCAGAGCTGCTCCAGGAGCCTACACCTTGCATTACCCCTGCCCACAGCACAGCACGCAGGCGCTGGCCTGAGCCTACCCCCAAGTTTTGCTTCCTGCTGTTCCCTCAATCTGAAATGCCTTCCCATCTGCCTTCTGCTCCTAAAACTGTTCGCTGTCCTTCGAGGTCCAGCTCAAATCCTACCTTCTCCCTGGCACCTTCCCTTACTCTTCTAAGACTTTTCTTCATTCTTGATCTCCTGACAAAGAATCAAAATCACAGCTCAACAAACCGCCAATTTCTAATTGTCTCACAAATGTTAACTTTGTCTTCTCAATTTGACTAAGTTGTTGGTGGCAAGAAACATGGCATTTCACTTACATCCATCATTTTGACTCTAGGGACCATGTGTTTCAGGCTGACACTGATCTCAAATATTCTGCCCTACTATCATGAAATTGTCTGATTTGATGCTCATAATTCTACATCAACCAGACTGCCTCTCCTAAAGTGGCGTAAAAATTATTTTTCTGATCACGTTTCCCAACTTTTGGGATCCAAAGTATAGTCATTATACCCCAGGACAGCTCTGGGTATCAAAAATTAGGCACTCGCTTTCAAATAAAAATGTGACTTTCTAGCCTGTCAGTATTCCTTTACTGCTATGACTATTTGGAAGGAAGGGCAGAGAAGGGGACAGACTTTGAATAGCAACTCTTAGCTCTCATGATTTATTCACCTCAGAGTCTTAAGAGTTTACAAAACAGCACATTCGAGTCCAAACCTCCAGGGCCTCCGAGGAGCACAGGGCAGGTACTGACACATAGCTGTTTACCATCCCTTGACTCGGGAGCTGCAGGCAATTATCAAACCTTGGGAAAGTGATCACACCCCAGCCTCCTCTTACACTGTAAGACCAGAAAAATTACCCATCTGCATCTGCTAGCAGTCATGTGTTAATTGCCTACTGAGGAAGGAGATGCTGCCTATTTTTATTTACATGTAACTGTTTAAGACTATCAAGTTCTTCTGTATGAATCTGATCATGTTACAACAGCATGACCAGAGGATTTTTAGTCCTTAATTCCCATGTGTCATGTTTATAGAACAAATGTGCAGAGTTTCAGGATTACAGAGCCAAAAGAAATGGCCCCTTTCCTTAAAGAGCTATTTGGGCAGTTATTTTAACAGAGCTTTACCAACACAAAAACCCTTACCATCCCACACAGACTTCCTCCCAGCCAACCCAGCTGGGTTCCCCCCAGGTCCCTGTTGTACTCATCTAGGAAGCTTGAGGTCTTGGAATTTATTCCTGTGACCCTGGACAGGGGGGTGAGGTGTTGTCATAGAAACAGTTTTGTGAGGCTCCAAAATCACAGGCGTGGGAGTGACTTCAGGGTGGGTGCATGTGAACAGGTTTGGTCCCCCTGAGCCTCAGCTTACTCATCTGTAAAATGCCTGCCTCCCAGGGTTGCTGTGAGGGTGCAGTGAGGCAATGGGAGCACCTGGAAAGGCTACAAGTGAGGGAGTGGAAATAATGTGGTTCTGAAACTGCCACGGGCAATAACAAATGCCAGCTGGGGCACTCACTGTGCGGCCTGGGGCAGGTGGCTGAACCCCTCTGAACCTTAGTTTTTGCGTATGCAGAAAAGAGAAATGGTGACAGGCCTTGACGAATCATGATGGCAATTAAATACTGTGCACAAAGGAACAGGAGACAAAATCCATCAGAGCTCACACACCCACACCCACGTGGATGGTCTCAATGAACAAGCTGATAATTACCACTGGAAGAGAAAAAAGTTCTGCCAAACTCTGAACACTAAAGAATATCAAATCCATCTGAATTGTTGGAGGGGGAGGAGTGAGTTCCATTAACATCAGTGGCCATCCCTAATGACCCTGCAGGAGTCTGCTCAGTGACCAACACCACTCCCCCTGCCCTTTTCCAGCTGCATTTCTGAAAAGCTTGACAGTGAACATCTTGCTTGGTGTGTGGGAATGAACTGGCTTTTCAAACAGGGTCTTAGATGTGCTGCCTCTTCGAAGGGCACTGACGCCTTACATTCCCTTCATTAAGGAAAACATGCCGAATGACCCACACAGTGATACTGCCTGTGACCACTGTCCAAACTATAATCATGTTAAGGACAAAGTGAAAATATCTCTTTGAGAAACCCAATTCCCTTTCCAGTGTCATGCCACCATCTTCTGAGCAGTGCTCAGAAGCACGTCAGAGGCAGAAAAGGAACTGCTGCTTTGAGTTTCTCCTGCACAGCCAGCCAGCCCATGCTGACCCCTTACACACCTTCTCCTTCAGTCCTCTGGGCCAGGGCTCCCAGATCTGGTCCCCAGGCCAGTAGCATCAGCAGCCTCTGGAAACTGGTTGGAAATGCACACTCTCAGGCCTCACCCCAGACCTACTGAACCAGAAACTCTAGGGGTGGAGCCCAGCAATGTGTCTAACAGACTCTGGGTGACTGTGAAGTGCCCTGGAGTCAGAAACACCGCTGCTTTGCTGTCAAATGGTTATTAGCCCCACTTTAGAGATGAGGAAACCAAAGCTCAGTCATTAAAATGCCCAAGGCCCCAGAGCCAGGAGGCCAATATGTACCACATCAGATTCCAAAGCTATTTGTCACATGGCCTTTGTAGCCAAATTGTCTGTACCATTTGGTGCTCTCAGCTACTGAGCCACAAGGATACAATGACACTGCCTTAAGAGAGGTGGGAGTGAGAAGGATAAAGCCTGCACTGAGAAGTGATTAATTATAGATGCTTTTAAATCCACATCATGCATCAGCCCTAGATGGCCAGCCATTCCTCAGGATGAGCCTGCCTTTCCCTGATCCACTTACCAGTCAGGCTGCCATCAAGAGAACATGGGGAGTCCCTGCATTTACAGTCCTATGTGCACCCAACTCCTAGCACTGCTCCGAATAGAAGAATTACAATAAATTACCTGTTCCGTCTCCAGAGGGCTTGAAAGTGCAGCCTAGGCACTGCCTAGACCAGGACCAACAGGGAGACTTTTCCATGCCCAGGCACAAAGCAGGCTCTAGTCCTTGGGAATGCTGACAATGAGTCACCAGAAAGAAGCCACAATGAACAGGGAGCATTTTAACAATGTTGCAGATCTGGTTCAAAAGAGGCAAGTCTTTTTTTTTTTTTTTTTAAATCAAACCCTAAGTCTAATATCTGTCAGTTCAAGCAGTCCACTAAATTCTTGACAGCAAGTGCTTTCACAGATCCTAAGATTTAGGAGAACGACAGAAATCTCCTCATTCACAATTCCCAGCCTTCTAAATAAACTTGGTGGTGACTTTCAGATCACGAGTTTACCCTGTAATTTAAATGAGTAGCTACTATACTGTGGGGCTTCCTACAGGAGCTGGTGGAGTAGGCAGAAACCAGGTTTAGGAATCACACAGACCTGCGTGTGACTCCTCAAAGTTCCTCAAAGGTTACCTAACCTCTCTGTACCTCAGGTTTTCCACTCACAAATGGATGGTGATCCCTATGTTATACATCGATATGAAGACAAAATAAAATTTTATGTTTTAAAAAAAAAAAGGTTGCTGAAACGGGTTTGCATTTCGAGACATCAAAAACTTAATTGCCTGACTGAAAAGTAGGTATGGTCAAACAAGTAGGTATGGTTCATGGCTGGGTGCCACTGAATACATTCACTTAACCACATGTACCCTTACTTCACTGTATTTGTTTTCTAAGTTTCTATTTTTAAACACTTTGGACAAGCTAATTAAAACCAAAAAAAGTTCCACTGACAAACTTATCAGAAAGTTTGTCACTTTCCAAAATCTCAACAGATGGATGTAAACAGTCATTTCACAATACATCTGACAAAAACAGCCTCACCAATCTTAATTACATCATCTCAGAGTACTCAGTCCATTGGCAATTTGCAGTAGGGCTTCAGCAAGTATTCACCCCTGTGAGACTCAGTTTTTCAAATGAGGTAACAAGTATAATACTATTTTGGAATCCAGCAGACCTGTTCAAATCCTTGGGTGTGTGAACGTGAGCACATGACTTAAACACCTGGGTCTCACAGTTCCCTCATCTGCAGAAGGGGAATAATATCCTCGTGATTGACATATGACTGCTGGACCAACAGCAGTGGTTTTTGCAAAAACAAGACAGAACAGTGGAGCCTATAGTAAGAGATCAATAAGTTTGTTCCCCTGCCTCCAGGACTCCTTATTCACACCCCAAGACCCTAACTGAGCACCTACCATGTGCTCAGTTAGAGACTGAGCTAGATGCTGGAGAAGTAAAGAAAGACAGGGCAACCACCAGTCTCAAAAATGTCACAGTGTCACAAGAGGCCCAGATACACAAACAATGTGATACATGTTCCAAAAGACTGGGGTGGTGAGGCTTAGAGAGCAGAGTTAGAGAGGCCCAAATGCCAATGGAGTTGGCTGGCAAAGGCTTGACACAAGTTGGTTTAAACTGAAGACATGAATTGAAAGTCCAGCAGAAAACAGGGAGTAGGACTAGAAATTTCCTTATATCCTCTCCAACCTCAAATTCCCCAAATCCAAACCCTTTGAATTCTCCAAGGCACAGGGTCACCAAGCACTCATGCCATAAAATGATGACCTCCATGCCTCACCAATACTACAGGAAGGCTCTGGGGAATAGTGAGAACAATTGCTAAAAAGCTTTGAAAACTTTAATGCACTTTCCAAGAGTACTTGTATGACAATGACAATCCCATTCATGAGAATCTCTTAGCACTTTAGTCCACAAAGAACTGAAAGTTGCCACTCCTCCTAATGAAATCTTAGAAGCCTTCACAATCTACCCTCAGGAAAAGCCAAGTCATTAAAACAAATCAGAGTTCCCAAAACTTTTCAACCACTTTTGCAGGATCAGAATCCTCTCGACCCACACCTTATTATGGAAAACATAAAGCAGCAACTATTTCTACAGAGAATTGCTACAAAGGAGCAATTCAAGACTGCATACACCATGCTAGGTAGCACCTAAATACCTAGCAAGTTTTACATTTCTTCACACCTCACACACGTGCTTGGCACAACATACATTGCTGGGAGACAGTTCCCCACCTGCCAAACTCAGGGGTCAGAGAGGCAAAAGGCCTATGTAAACCAGAAGCACTCAGTACATGCCACACGACTATTCAAACTTGCTCCTGGTCCAGGGATTTGTGGGACGCAGTCTTGATTAATGCCTTACAGTAATTTGCACTTAACCAAACTCTTTAATAGCCAGTATCTCATTCAATGCTTACAAAAGAATAGCCCAGTGAAGCTGGTAAGGATGACTAACCCAATATTGAAACTAAAAAAACAAATAAGCTTTTAAAATGTAAAAACAGAAATACAAATAAAAGATGAGAAGATCTTGATGGTTTCTCCAACACAATCACTGGAACAAGTACTATTTAGAAATAAACTGTAGTTCTTTTTGATGTACATTTAAACACAGATGAAAACTTAATTATCAGAGCAAACTCAATCACTGCTGTCCAGGATTCAGTCAGTATATGATTTTTGTCAGCACCTGTCATCTAGTATTTAGAGCTATAAGATGCACAAGTTTTCTGTCAAATCTTCATTATCTTATGTAATTTGGGGGTTGAAAAGGGGTGAGGAAGGCATGGATAATTAAAATTCACCCTTTAAAATCATTTTAGGGGCTGGCAGAGTGGCTCAGTTGGTTAAGAGCTCACTCAAGAGTGTGAGCTCTGAGCAACAGTGGTTCTAGTCCCGGCCCAAGCTAAGCTGCCGCTGAGCTGCCAACAGGTGGCAGGATGGCTCAGCTAAAACAACAACAACAAAAAAACAAACAGGAATAAAATCATTTTAACCCCTATTCCAATCCCTTCTTTACAGAGCATTTTCTGGAAATGGAAATAAAGAACTCATACTTCTCATCTTTTCCTGCCCACTGAGTGAATGTTAACAATGAAATGAGGGGGAGGGGGGATAATCCTGAACATTTCTCTAAAAAAACAATTCTAAAATGTCATGGAGAGGGCCCTGGAGACGAGCTTCTAGTTCTGGCACTGACACCTGTTGCTGTGTGACCTTGAGCAAATCACTGCATCTCTGAGCCTCAGTTTTCCCCATATGAACCCTAAAGATGGTTAAGCCCCATCTTCTTATCTTCAAGCACAGACTTCAGGTGCGGTCCTAGGGGAGCAAAACTGTGAAGAGGCCCCACACGGAGCCTCTGGGGGTAGGAATAGGCTTTCACAGGCCCCTGCTGAAGTTTCTGGGGAAAGCAAACTGCCCCTCCCGCAAAACCACTTGGCCAACTCCAGGTCGCAAAAAAAAACAACAACAACCTGTTGGCACAGACTCTTCTAGGAAGGGCCAGCCTCTCCAACGCGCTCGGCTCCTGGGGAGCTGCCCCACGGGGAAAGAGAGAAAGGGTCTCCAGGAAGAGGCTGCCCCCCCCCGCACCCATACGCCCACCCGATTAGCCAAGCAGGACCGCCGGGTGGGGTCTCTGCCATCCCACGCGGAACAAAAGGCAGCTGGAGCCTGGCTCTGCCGCCCCCGTCCCGCTGTGCTGTGGGGATGGGGAGGGAGAACCTGGTCCCTGGGGAGAAGGGTGCCCCGCTCCAGCCCAAAGGACAGACGGGGCGGGCCGGGATCCTGGACACAGGGCACCCCTCCCCCGATTCCTGGAGGGAACGTGGGCTGGGCTCTGCACCCGGGCGGGAGGGAGATGAGGCTCGGCTCCGGAGGGAAGGGGCGCCTGGCCCAGGGAGGGGCGGAAAGTGCTCTGGGAAGGGCGGGAGGGATTATCTCAGGCTTCAAGGTAGAGAGAGGGTGAGGGCCTGGAGTGGCTCCCAGGTCTGGGGTGGGAATACGGGGAACCCTAGACTCCGAGGATATAAAATTAGCTCCCAGATAGGGAAATGGGGGGGGGCAAGGGGGAGTCCTTGCAGCGGAAAGTGGGACCCAGATGCGGAGGGAGCCATGCTCCAACCCGTGTGGCGGGGCCTGGTTGGAAAGAAGGGTGTCCCGCCAGAGGTGGAGACAAATTGGGCAGCGGGAGTGACTCTGGGGAAGTGTTCTGGGGGCGTCCGTTCCCTGGGAAAGGGGGAGGGTCCGCGCCCTGAGGCCCCACTCTGGTCCCCGAGCCCTGCGGGCCCCGGCTCACCTCCGCTCCTCCGGACCGGCCCAGGTGCGTGGCTGCGGCCGCCAGTAGCGCCGGGGAGGCGGGAGCGACGGGAGCCAGCGGAGCCGCCGAAGCC
>NW_017732699.1:0-4439 GCF_001890085.2 Hipposideros armiger | reverse complement strand
GAAGCCGCCGCCGCCGCCGCCGCCGCCGCCGCCGCCGCCGCCGCCGCCGCCGCGTCTAGCTCCGTTTGACACCCACACACCAGCCAACATGGCGGCCGGGAGGGGGCGCGCCGGCTGCGTGCGCGCGCCCGCTAGCCCCGCCTCATCAAGCCCAGGCCCCGCCTCCCGCGGCGTCTACCCAACCTTCCCACGACCCCACGTAGACTGTACCACTTTTCCCGCAGCGCCCCTCAACCAGCGCCGGAATTCCTTAAACAACCTCCCCGAGCCCCACAGACGGGTCCCGACGATCCCCAACCGCCACATATACCCTGGCAAATTCATACCCAAACCCGAGCACTCAGATCCCCCTCAAATCACCCCCACCCCATGCACATCCCGCAACTCCTCGCACACCACACCACCCTCCTTCGCACACACAGACCGCCCCGTCCTAAGCTAAGCCTCACGTTCATACCCTTGCAATATGCACGTGTAAACCTTATTCGAATAGGGCTTCTCTGGGGAGGTGGGCCTGGAAGGGGTGAGGGCGCTGCTTGGTTTCTTGAGCTGGGTGCCAGGGTCACAAGTGTGTTGACTTTGTGAAAATTCACTGATACACACTTTGGATGTGTGCTATTTAATGCAAGTGTGTTATACTTAAATAAAACACACTCAAAAATTACTCTGAGAAGGGATGCACAGGCTTTGCTAGACTGCCAAAGCGGTGGTGGCACTAAAAAGATGGGTCCCCTTAGCCCACCATAGCCCTGACATAAGGGGTTATTAGACTCACGTTCACGCGTCCTCACATCTCACCGGAGTAACAGGAACCGCCTCTTCTCTTTGGATCAACCAGTTCCCCCAAGGAACCTACTAGGAGACAAAGACAAAGCTGGAGGAGAGGCAGACCCTGGAGAGCTTTTCAGGACCTCACAGCTGACTAACCTGCTCCAGTCAGGGTGGACTTGAGCAGAGACCCCCCTCACAGCGGGATCTGGAGGCTGGATCAGGTCTTGCTAGGTTGGCAGACAAGAATCATCCCTGTCGCGGAGGTGACATCAACACTATGCCAAACTCTGGTTTCAGGGAAGCTGTGTCAGGGACTTTCAATGCCCTCACTCACTAAAGGCCCTTAGGCAAGTCACTGCACTTCTGAGCCCGGTATTCCTCCTCCCTATGGAAGAGCCAGATGGTCCCAGTCATCCCTTCTGTTCTCACAAGCTGGGACCTAGACTTCCTTTCTCTGGCAAAAATACCAGTATAAGAGGGAGAAGAGGGAGGGGGAAAGGAAAGGGTGTTGAGAAGAGAGAGAGAAACACATTTCCAAACCCATAGGCCATTTTTTTCTTTGAAAAGTCCCCCACTGTTTCTAGCATCTAGAAACAGTTTGCTGACCTCCCTCTGCTCTGTGGCCCTCCCACTGCTCAGTGACCCTTCTCCACCAGGAAAGTGAATTAAGCCTTCTGTTGCCTACTTGGTGACAGGAACCTGAGCTCCCTACTTTGAACTTGGTCCACCCTCCTCCCAGAGAAGGCTCTCAACCAGTCCAACACTCCTTCTAAACTAAAACTTCTTTGCTGGGCCTCCCTGGGCCTTTCAGGAGAGCAGAACTTTACATGAAATCATGGCCCCTGGCCTCAAAGAGTTTGCAACTTCAGATGAATTATGCCAACATAGTGGGTGCCTAGTGTAGGCTTGAATGTTTTACAGATTGCTTAAACCAACGCAGCCTGCTCAAACTTCCTGCAATGATAGAAAAGTTCTTTAGCTGTGCTATCCACATTAAGCACTTGATATGTGGCTAATATGACCAAAAACCTGAATTTTTAAGACCTTATTTAACTTTAGTTAATAAATTTAAATAGCAACATGTGGCTAGAGGCTGACACACTGAAGAGCGCTGGCCTAAAACCTCAACACAGCCCCACAAGGTGAGTGTTCTAAGGTCCACATTTTACAGACCAGGAAATTAAGGCCTGGGGAGATGCCAGGCCTTGGTCACCCAGGCCGATGTTTCTGCTTTCAGAGCCCTGTCCTTTCCCCACCCAGCTAACAAGTCTCCATAGTCACAGAGATAAGATGCATGCTTTGGAAAAAGAATAGGATGCAGATAAAGAGATGATGAACTAACTACAGCCCAGCTGGAGTGCACCAGATTGAACCAGGCTGGGGAGTCGGGGAGGGCCTCCTGAGGCTGGAAGACCACCACACATGTACAAGGTCAGAGCGGACATTCCTGCATTTCTTGAAATCATTTTGAAACAGGGCCCGGTTGGCACCCCCATAGTAGAGGCCTCTCCAAGTCCCAGGCCTCACCTTTCCTTGACCTACCTATAGCTTAACAATAGATCATCCCCCTGCTGCTCCAGCTCCAAATGTCCCCTGTCCCACCCAGTTTCCTGTTTTAGAAAATTACCCTGAAACTTATGATTAATGCCCTTAGGCTTATTGATCACAATCTCTGTGGTCTACCAGGCTAATCCCATCATTGTTCCTGGGTTTCTGACTCCACTATAGATTCACGTGGCCACAGGGAAGGCTCCATGCAGAGCCCTGGAACTGCCACGTAGCCTTTGGAGGAACACTCAGATTTTCCCTTAAACATCCCAAGCTGGTCTGAGAATGTTAAGACAGTTTTTGGAGGTGTTAACCCGCTGCCTTCTCAGACCACTGGTGCTCTGATAAATGCTTATTCTATGACCCAACTCCTATGTCGGTCTTTTGGCTGAGCGGCGCAGGCAGCACGAGCCCCGGACTCATTTGGCCTCTGGTTTCAATTTCTCATTCCTGCCCCAGCTTTGAAGTATGTCATCCTCTCTCATTTCTCTCTCTGAATGCATCCTCATTAGGAGCCCTTGAGGTCAGCAGCTGTATTCCCATCTTACAGATGAAAAATCAGAGGAAGCACACTGCGGTGCTGGGATTCAAACCCAGGGTCTGCTGAGTCCATGGCATATAAGCAGTCTTGCAGAGGAGGGTAGAGGATAAGCTAGACTCTTTGCCCAAGCCCACAGCAGTCCCAGGGCACAGGCTGGAGCAGACAAAATCATCTGTGTGGGGACCCAGGCCCAGAGCCTAGGCTAAGACCCCCCGCCCAGAGGAATGAAAGAAACTTCTGCTTCAGCAGAAATTAACAAAGTATCTTGTCAAGAAAATGGGAAAAGATAAGCTAGGTATGCTTTTTAGCTTGCTTGTTAGGGAAAAGATAAACTAAGTATACTTTATAGCTTGCTTGTTAGGGAAGAGATAAACTAAATGCTTTATGGCTTGCTTGCTAGGGAAGAGATAAGTTAGGTATGTTGTTAGAAAAAAAAATAATAAGTCCTGATTTATAGTTCGTTAGAAGAAAATAAACTTGCCAAGTTTTATGGCTAGCTAGAAGATAAGTTAACTCTGTTTGTTAAAGTTTTTTTTCTTTTTACTCACTAACCGCTTTTTTTTGCTTCTGTATCCAGCTTCAGCTATAAATCCCCCACCCGCCAGGACTTGGGGTCTGCTCTCTCTTTTAATGAGACGGACCCCCGAGCTTGGGAATAAAGTCTTTGGAATGAGAACTCTTTGTCTCAGTTCTTGTTAATGACCTGCTCCCCAACATTTTCTGGAGGCCCCAGCGAGATCGGACTGCCATCTCTCGTCCACCTTCGGGGCTCGCCGACTTTTTGTCAGGGGGCGGCCGACCTGAAGAAGTTCCAGGACCCCGGCAATTAAGTCGGCCTCCCCGGGAGTGGAGTCGAGTTCTGCAGCAGTCCCCTTCATTCCAAAGACTTTATGCGGGAAATCCTTCGAAGGTAAGAGGTCTCTTTGGCCTCATCTGGTCTCGAATCGCGATTTCTGGGGGAAATTCCAAGGGTGCCGGACGCGGCTTTCACCCTTGGGGTTCGGGGGGGACCCTGCGACGGCAGAGTCTCCTGCTGGTTTGGGTCAGATTTGAGTCGCGTTGCGTTCCGTGACTCCTGGTCCTCCCTCTGGATTACTGGAGGGGATCTGGCTGTCTCTCTCTCTGTTCTGGCGCCGTGTTCGTCTTTGTTCTCCTTCTAAATGCCTAGTCTCTCACTGAGTAACCTGTTTAATGTCTTTCCCTTTCACCATCTAATTTTTGTTCTTGAGAGATGGGTAACTCTCAGTCCCTCCCCTCTTCTCCTTTGGGATGCATCTTAAGCCATTTCCGTGACGTTTTTCCACAGGAAAAAGAAGCAGAATACGGAGTGCATTTTTCCCGGAGCCGACTCCGGACTTTTTGCGAAACTGACTGGCCTGCATTCAATGTCGGGTGGCCCCCCGCTGGCACCTTTGATAGGGCCATTACTCAGGCCGTCTGGGACATCACCCTGGGACGTCCAGGCCACCCTGACCAGTTCCCTTATATCGACATTTGGAAAGAACTAATTCAGAATCCACCTAAATGGTTAACTTCCTATACCATCAGGACGCCCTCTCTCGGAGCGGTGCTAGTCGCG
>NW_017732698.1:313447-314203 GCF_001890085.2 Hipposideros armiger | reverse complement strand
CATCCTCCCTGCTCACCTGATCTGGCCCCCAATGACTTCTTTCTTTACCCAAAGATAAAAGATATATTGAAAGGAAAACATTTTGATGACATTCAGGACATCAAGGGTAATATGATGACAGCTTTGATAGCCATTCCAGAAAGAGTTCCAAAATTGCTTTAAAGGGTGGACTAGGTGCTGGTGTTGGTGCCTAGCTTCCCAAAGGGAGTACTTCGAAGGTGGCCATAGTGATGCTTAGCAGTGAGATATGTAGCACTTTTTCGAGGATGAATTCATGAACTTAATTGGCAGATCTCATATTTGATAATACTGAAATGCATTAGAAATGCAAAACTCAAATTTATCAAGAGAAGTTATGAGAGTTTTGAACAATATGGAAACACCAATAGGTACATTTGAATAGGTATTTTAGTCAAGAACTTCAGTGTAACATATTTGGTAAATATGAGGGCTAATGTTACTTTACTATTATCTTTAAGCATATGCCATTTTATATGTATTATTTTAAAAGTCAGCTAAATGGAAAACACACATATATGCACAGCTCATTATACACATATACTTAACCACCATGTATCATTAGTTTTGTTGAACTAAAACCATATGGGTCCATTTTCATGTTTTAAAAATAATATTGTTTGATATTTTCCAACTCAACACATTATGATTAAAGAATATATTTTAGAAAATACAAAAAACTATCTGAGATATAAGAAATAATGTTGAGAAAATAAACTAAAATTTGCTGAGCTTTAT
>NW_017732698.1:307479-309932 GCF_001890085.2 Hipposideros armiger | reverse complement strand
AATATTTGTCCCATTTCATACTCTGTTATCTCCTGTCAATGCCACCCTTTTCCATGAATAGAAAAGGGTCTGGGGCAGTCTGGAGTGGGTCAAAAAAGAGGATTCCCATGCGGCCTTGTGGTGGAGGTCCTCTCACAGATATGCATACCCCTCCCAGTCTCTGCCTTTTGACCCTGTTATATGACCTTTTGACCTAGCAAACCTCTTGAGTACATGATGACCTAAGGATCTTCTCAATTGCTCTCCTGGCACCAGGGCCTCTTATGACTAAGTCCACATGCTAACATATCTCTTGCAGTTCCTACAGCTATTGATGTGTTATGTATATAAATAGTTACCATTTTCTAACTGCAGCCTGGAAAATAGTGGCAGTGGGGGAGTTCCTTTCATTGCAGATATCCTAAATTTTAGAAAGCAGGTTGTGAATAAAATCAAATATATCTTTTTCTAAAGTTGTGTTGTGCTCCTCCCAGCCAGAATATAAGAAATAAGGGTGAAAATGAAATTTATTCTTCTGACTATTGTAAGATATCCTGTCTTTCTGTCTATCACATAATTCATTAACAACTGATGCTTCTCAAAAGTCAACATGTTAACATCTTTTTTTTCCTGGTCTTTAGCAACTGTACATACCACCTATCTGTACAACATACACCTTGTGCTCTACATGGATATTAGTTGAAGGAATAGAAGCACTTTACATAAGTTAAATACGATTGTAGTAGAGACAGAAAGCAAATGTAGGCTACTCAGCAACGATGAGCCCAGGAACAAAGAAAAAATCACTTTGGTAGATCAATCAGCAACACTCACTGTCAGCCAAATTTCAACCAAGAATAGCTATACATACTCTTCATATACAGATGACAAAATAGAGAAATGTATATATGCCTCATAATGTTTATATGTCCTTCTCCGTGAACCTTTTTTTAAATAAAAAGTAAAAATGAGCAGTATGTTTGATAAATTCTATGGAGAAAAAAACTCAGGAAAAATATAGAAAGGTTAGGGGAAGGGTCTCACCAAGATGCTGGCATTCAAGTAGAGACCTGGAAACAGGTGAGAGAGCAAAATGGTATAAATCTACATAAAGTGCATTCTAGTCAGAAAGCAACATGCTGGACATTTTTAAAGAATAGCAAAGTGGCCAACCTGGTAGAAAAAAAAAGTAAAAAAACAAACAAAAAAAGGAAGAGTCTTAGGATAAGAGATCCAAGAGGTAATAAACAGAGCAGGTTTTAGGGAGGAAAAGGAGACGCTGGCTTTAAGTTCAAGATGCCTATTAGATANATTGTAACAAGAATTAACAGCAAATTATTTCAGAGAATGTGTTAGTAAAACAGCTCAGAATCCTCAAATGGATTTGGGTGACTTCTATTTTTCTTGGATACCACAAAATCAAATAGTTTCTCTAACTATGCAATCTCTCAAATTTGACGACTAACCCTACATACCTGCCTAAATTTAAACCCATCCTATCATCTCTTATAATGACAGTAACTTAATGTATAGTTCTTGTAATTTTTTTCGTGGCTTCTCAGAAGACTTAAATTAACAAATATTTATTCCTCTTTAACAGCCAAGATCTATCTCAATTGGATCTTTCTCATCAGCTCTTAAACATGATTAATTCTCTCCTGAATTAAATAAGATATTTATCTTGATCTAAACTCTGACCCCACTTTACCTTACAAATACCACCTTATTTCTTGATTTCTATTCAAAATCTTTTCCTACAGTTGTCTCAAATAGGTATAACTTGTTCATTCACTAATTCATATTTAGAAATGGGCTATTCTTTATTTTTAAAACTGACTTCTAATTTCTGACTCTGAGTCCCCAGTCTAATGACAGATAGCTTAACTGCTTTCAGTTTAATTTTGTCTAATCTAGTGATTAATGAATCAATTTGAACTGTATAAATTAGTCACAGTCTAGTTAAAATTTTCTATTTTTATTCTTTTCCTCAGGTTCCAGGTTTTATATTCAGGAGTCAGAGAAGTGGGTGGGAAGGGAAGTCACGTACCCACTACTGACGGCAGCACAGTGTCTGGAAAATATTTGTCCCATTTCATACTCTGTTATCTCCTGTCAATGCCACCCTTTTCCATGAATAGAAAAGGGTCTGGGGCAGTCTGGAGTGGGTCAAAAAAGAGGATTCCCATGCGGCCTTGTGGTGGAGGTCCTCTCACAGATATGCATACCCCTCCCAGTCTCTGCCTTTTGACCCTGTTATATGACCTTTTGACCTAGCAAACCTCTTGAGTACATGATGACCTAAGGATCTTCTCAATTGCTCTCCTGGCACCAGGGCCTCTTATGACTAAGTCCACATGCTAACATATCTCTTGCAGTTCCTACAGCTATTGATGTGTTATGTATATAAATAGTTACCATTTTCTAACTGCAGCCTGGAAAATAGTGGCAGTGGGGGAGTTCCTTTCATTGCAGAT
>NW_017732698.1:304724-306264 GCF_001890085.2 Hipposideros armiger | reverse complement strand
AGGTGAAAATAGAAAAAGGAATTGAAAAGTGGGAATATAGAAAATTATTTTGAATTTTTTTTCTATAAACAAAAAAGAGAAATAGAGTAATAGTTATAGAAGCTGGTGGAGTCAAGTGGGTTTTCATTTTAAGTACGAAAGTTTGTTATGTGATGATATGAAAGCTCTGGTGGAGAGGGAAAAGTTGACGATTCAAAAGATAAAGGTCATAAAAATTTCGTTTAGCACTTGATAGTAAAAAAGAATAGCCTTTCTCTAGTAACCAAGTGAAAGGTTTAGCATTAGTTTTGAGTATAAAGGGTTTATCATTAGTAATAGAAGAAAAAGTCGAACTTAGATGCAAGTGGGTTGGTAGACCTGGTAGAAGAAGCTA
This sequence comes from Hipposideros armiger, assembly GCF_001890085.2. Lineage (NCBI taxonomy): Eukaryota > Metazoa > Chordata > Mammalia > Chiroptera > Hipposideridae > Hipposideros > Hipposideros armiger. The sequence continues at coordinate 305,891 of NW_017732698.1, read as the reverse complement.
TTCAAAGTTATTTTCTTCTCACTTTTATTTTCAGAGTGAAATAAGTCAAGATGTAAGTAGAGATTTAAGGAAATTTGGACAACATACATAGTGGTTATCCAAGAGAGTGGGAAAGTGAATGGACTAGAGAAATAGAATATGATTATGAGTCATCATGAAAATATACCTCAAAATAATGATAACAAAATAATATGTAAGCAGTTAGAACGTTTGTGTAGTTTTCTCCATCTTGTTCAGCTACATCGTTCAACTTTAGGTATAGGCAGAATTGGATACTTGCAATTTGTGGTTTTATCGAGCAAATATGGAAAGCAAAGAATCAATATGTGGACACAAGAAAGTTGAGGACACAGTCAGTGTGTGAGTATAATTGACCCATAATGTTTAAATTGGTAAAAAAAAGAAAAAGATGGCACAAGGGAAATGGGGATTGTATAAAAGCAATAAGATTAATGTATTGTAGGTCCCAATGAAATAAAAAGATTGCTGGATACTAGAGCAAGAACTCATTGAGAAACTTGATTGGTAATTGAGATTATAGAGAGATTACAATGATGAATTTTAGGGCACAGTGTCAAAAAGCACTTTCTATGATGACAGAAATGTTCTATATCTGTGCTGTCCAATACATTAGCCACTAGCCATATATGACTATTGAAAATTGAAACATGCAATATTGATTGCTACAGTCAAATCTGGGAACTATATTTGGACCTCCCTTCAATGTCTTTGCACATGATGCATCTTGTTCCTAGAATAGCTTTCATTCATGTTCTACATATTTCCAGAGTAAGTCTCAGTCAGGCTTTAGCACAGGCACTTTCATTTCTCCTGCTTCTCTTACCGAGTTACATACATTTTCCAATGTGCTCACTTGGCATCTATAAATGAGCTATATTTTACCTATCACTTTTTCTCTTCAGCTGAGGTTTTTTGAAAGAGAGGTTCTATTTTAATCACAATATCCATACCACCTATCATGGTGCCTAGTGCCTAGGAAGTTTGGGGCATATATTTGTGAAAGACCAAAAAAAGATAGAATTAAAGAAAAAATGTGAAAAGGAGGGAGGGTGGTGGAAGGGAGAGAGGTGGGGACGGAGGAAGGAAGGAAGGAAGGAAGGAAGGAAGGAAGGAAGGAAGGAAGGAAGGAAGGAAGGAAGGAAGGAA
>NW_017732698.1:298548-300791 GCF_001890085.2 Hipposideros armiger | reverse complement strand
AAAAAAGATAACAACCTCAGTATTCTTAGCCTAAAGTTCTGCTCTCAGACATATACTTGCTCATCTATGGTCTCTTGGATGCCCACACATGACTATCATCTGTTAAGTTGATAACATAGTAAACAAAATGAATATATTTTTGTCAATTTACACAGCATCAGGAGTAACGTTTTGAAACAGGCTTTAAGTGTTCTATGACACTGAATCTATAGCTTTTAAATTTGATGACACCTGCAGATTCTGAAGAAAATGATGCCTTACATTTGGAGAAAAAGAAATATGTGATTTGGGAGATGATCGGGTTGCCAGAAAACAGGTTATGAATATGCATAAAATCATTAAAGTTACAAAAAGGTGTCAAATGACAGGAGCATGATAAATCAAATTTTTAAGAAAAGTGGATCATGGGTAGGTCCTAAAATGGAAACTTCTAACTAAATAATAAAAACAAAATAAATTCAAACACAAAATAAAACGTAAAAATAATGAAATATTTTTAACAAAATCATATATTTTGAAGCAGAGATATTTTGGCATTATAAAAGTATGTCACTTTGAGAGACATCACCAAGATGACAGGATAGGGGGCTCCTGACCGTCTCTCCTGCCATGGATGTATCAGACATACAGCTATGCAGGAATAAATTTCTTCTCACAGTAATCCAAAAACTTGTTGAATAATTCCTACACACTGGGAAGGTGAGAAAATACTCACATTGAACAGGTAAGAAAGGTTGAGACACAGTCTTGCCATAAATTCCACCATCAAGCACAGTGTCTTAAAATCAGGAGAAAACCATGGACTCCCCATTTCTCTCTGAGGAATGAAGGGTTTGTGTTACAAATCTAGCACTCCAACCTGTGAGGCTGCCACTTAAGGGACAGATCCANCAAATCTGGGAACTATATTTGGACCTCCCTTCAATGTCTTTGCACATGATGCATCTTGTTCCTAGAATAGCTTTCATTCATGTTCTACATATTTCCAGAGTAAGTCTCAGTCAGGCTTTAGCACAGGCACTTTCATTTCTCCTGCTTCTCTTACCGAGTTACATACATTTTCCAATGTGCTCACTTGGCATCTATAAATGAGCTATATTTTACCTATCACTTTTTCTCTTCAGCTGAGGTTTTTTGAAAGAGAGGTTCTATTTTAATCACAATATCCATACCACCTATCATGGTGCCTAGTGCCTAGGAAGTTTGGGGCATATATTTGTGAAAGACCAAAAAAAGATAGAATTAAAGAAAAAATGTGAAAAGGAGGGAGGGTGGTGGAAGGGAGAGAGGTGGGGACGGAGGAAGGAAGGAAGGAAGGAAGGAAGGAAGGAAGGAAGGAAGGAAGGAAAAAGGAAAATGTTAGTGCTGGGGAAGAAAATAAAAAAATAAGAGAAGGAAGCTATAGACAACTTGTTATGAAAAGAAATATCTTCTTAAAATCAGATTGGGTCAATACATTGACTACACTGTCCTGTGAAGGAGTTGAGTTTTTCACTGATTAAGGTATTTAAAGAGAAAATTTGTGAGTGACTGTTAGTAATATATAAAATGTAGGGGTTTTTGGGGTTTTTTTTTGTACTAGGTGACAGGCTTTACTGAATAAATTCCAACATCCTAGAAGACTCTTAATATTTTATAACTCTGTCTTGAATGTTGCCCAGTTTGAGAGGTTATTATACAAATTAAGACATTCTTAGAAAATCTTCTATTGTTCTTTTTTACTTTCCTACTTTGCCACATACGAACATAGCCACGCAATGTATATTCTTGCTTAGCAATTATCAGCTATAAGAGTGTAGTTAAAACTGCTAATTAATAAAATGAAAATTCTTCACTGGCATAGATCTTAATGAATAACATGACATAACCAAAAATAATTCCATATAAGTTTTCTGGGTATGAAATATTAAAAATATTTAATTGAAATTATACTACCTATAAGATAATATTTCTACTATTAGAATTTTACTAATTTCTGACATTGTTTCTTATGACTCATAAATAAATGACTCTACATAGTTACTGTCAGTCAAACATTTAAGTCATTGGAAATTATTCAGTAGAATGCCAAGAAAAAGGAATTTTTATAAAGGTTGATGATTACACTAATTTTAACATCAGAATGACAGGCATTGGAACATTTGCACTCAGAAAATTACAGAAATATCAGAAAAACACATGGGCATAGAAATAACAGAGGGATTAAGTAGGAATAGCAGCTCTAAATGAAGCTGAGAATTTAT
>NW_017732698.1:292200-296933 GCF_001890085.2 Hipposideros armiger | reverse complement strand
AAAAAAAATTTCTTCCAATATTCGAGTCCCTTGTAAGTCCCTTGTAAAAAGGCACTATTCAAAAAAGTTACCATTATCAAAATATCAAAATAAATTGGTCTAAATAAACGTTTTAAATGTTTACTTATGGAAGATTTTCTTAGAAAATATCCTTAAAGTCCAATGTAATTCTTATCTTTGCTGCTCTATAGGTAAGCTTGGGTGTGTTTGTTTTTTGTCCCCTGTTTTCTTCCAGGATTTTCTTTTTGTCTTTTGTATTCTGAAGTTTGAATATGATATGCCTAGTGTAGTTCTTTGGTATTTATGTTCCTTGTTCACCAAGCTTCCTGGATCTGTGGTTTGGTGTCTGTCATTAATTTTGGAAAATTCTTGCCTTTATTACTTCAACTATTTCTTCTGCTCTTTTTTCTCATTCTTCTCTTTGTATTCCAAATATGTATAAGTTATACCTTTTGAAATTGTCCCATAGTTCTTGGTTGTTTGGGATTTTAAAAATAATTTTCTTGCATTTCATTTTCACAAATTCCTATTGATATATCTTTAAGTTCACTGATTCTTTTTTCATTCATGTCCAGTGTACTGATGAGATCACTAAAGATTTTTTTTTCACTTCAGTTAGTGTTTTGTTTGGTTTTTGTTTTTGTTTATTTTTGTGTGTGTGTATTTCCTTTTGATACATTTTTGGAGTTTCCATCTCTCTGCTTATATTACCCATTTGTTCTTACATGCTCTCTACTTTTTTAATTAAAGGTCTTAACATATTCATAATTATTTTCAATTCCCTATCTGATAGTTCCAAAATTTATATCACATCTCTTTTTGGTTCTGATACATGCTTTGTCTCTTCAGACTATTTGCCTTTTAACAGGACTTTGTTTTTGCTTTCTTTTGTTTGTTTCATTTTATTTCACTTTTTTGTAAGTCAAACATGATGTATTGGGTAACAGGAACCAAGGGGAATGAGGCTTTGTGCAGGGTTTTATGTTCATATGGCGAGGAGTTAGCTGTTTAATGTTTTTTGTAGCTCTAGGTGCCAGAGGCTTCAAATTTCTCTTCTGTTCTTGGTTTTCTCTCTCTTATGTCTTTTGCCTTATTGAAGAACTCACCTAGAATCTGAGTCTTACAGCACTTTTGGCTTTAATCCATTGTGTTATTTAGATTCTATTTTTGTGGATGGTAAGGTTTGGAGAGGAGGGCTTTCTATAATCTTATGAATAAATAATATTTTTTAAATGGGACAGTGTCCCTGGACTTTGACCTTCACAAGTGTTTCTTAGCTTTTTTTTTTTTCTCCTTAGATGAGACAATAAGGCTGGAGTCAGCTGGAGTCAGGAAAATTATCTTCCTTCAGGTGAGATAGGCCCTGGTTAGTTTGATTTTTGTTTTTCCTGGATAGTTAGCCTTTTTATGGAGAATGTTCTGAGTTTATTTTAATTACATTCCCTCTTTACTTGTCACAATCATTATGAGTTCTTTTGGCTCTTCACCATGAAAACTTAGTGTGGTTCCTGGGGTAAAACCCATTAGAGGATTCCACGTGACCTATCCCCTTCCTCCTCCTACCCACCTTTCATTATGAGATCACATCCTCAGGAGTTTCTCACTCTCATGCCAGTCTACAATCAGCTTTCAAAAATGTGTCATAACTAATGTGTAATGTTATGTTAGTTCTAGCAGCTTCTACTATAAGTGAGCGTATACCAGCCTTAACTCTCTAGATTTACTTATCTCTGAGTAGTACTCTGCTCTGCAACCCCAGTTTTCTGACGTATCGAAGAAAAGTTGATTATCTTTTTTGTTATGTTATATGTTAAAAGTTGTATGTTAATCTTTTTTGTTGTTGTTCTAAGATTGGGAGTGACAACTTCCAAGGTGTTTACATGTCATGGCTCAATCTGAAGGTCTGTGCAAACTATTTTATCCAGCATTTCCAAATCCAGGATTTATCTTTAGAACATCAATGTAGAGGTATACAAAGGTGCAGGTAAATAATCAGTGTTGTAACATTATCTAAATGTTGTAACATTAATATAGATAAATAAGAAATTATCTAAAGGCCAAGAAAGGGATCTGAAGTAATTTCAGTACACCCAAATACAGACATATGATACATTTGTTAGCATCAAATATGTGATGAGGTTCATTATATGTTGTTAATATTTAAAAGATCACTTATAAAGCAATATATTTAATGGTAAAGAATTTGCCTTAGTATAAGTGGTAAAAAAAACAACAACCCAAAAAACAGAAAATACATTTAAAAGTAGTTACCACTGAATACAGATTTGTCTTTTATGCTTTTCTTTTTAATTTTTTAACTATTTAACTATTGTTTAGTATTAAACCTAATTTTTTAATGAAGAAACTAGAATGATTAAAAATTAAATTAGTGTGAAACTCAGGAAAATTGAATTATAGTTAATTTAAGCCATATATTTATCATTCTTCTTTCCAAAATCATGTTTCTATAATAATAATTTAAAGCTCCTAAGGTGGTGTCCTTTGATCTTATTGTATATAAGTCTTAAAATAAATGATTAGTATAAGAAGGAGCAGAAGGAATAATAACTATATATTCTTTCTAAAGGTATGAGTTAAAATTTCACTTAAGCTGTTTTTGAAATGAAAGGCCATTATATTTTCTAATCAATCTTTATCCATTCGTTTGGCTTAGAATATTTAATTTAGGGTTTTATATTTTTGTATTCTTATATCACTGTAATTTTCATAGTTGTAAAATGTTACATGAATACTTCAATTTCTGAGGAAAATAGTTGATGACCATCATAAACATTCATATTCTATTTTCTAAAATCAAGACAGTTAATAAAATATAACAATTTTGCCAAAATAATGCATATATAGTTCTTATCAATATAATATTAGTAAGTTGATTACTCACCACAATAACTACTTAATACATTACAAAATATGTTATTTTTAAAACTTTCACAATAATTAAAAGTTAGGTCTTTTTTAAAAAAAATTAAGGTAAGTATTGAAGACCTCAGCATTTTTTGTTTTCTGTCTTTTTGCATTTTTATATAACAGATAACATAAGTTACTGAAATATTTCAAAGATGAAGTTTTACATAAAGTTTATTTAAATATTTTCACTTCAGAAGGAAGAAACCATCAGCTAAAATTCATGTTTACGTGTTCTATGTATATACTTATGCAAACATTTGCAAAGCGCTAGCATTAGAAAATAATTTACTGTTAGTGAACTTTTGTTGTGGCATATTACAAATCACTACTTTTATTTATAGAGCATTATTACAAGTGTGATTTAGCTAAGGAAATTTTTCCTAGTGGCCTGAAGGAGAGGTTAATGGCATAATGAAATTTTACAAAATAAACAATAAGACATTAACCATCTTTCAACCAGTAGGTGGTAAATTAACAGGTAATAATGTTTGCATATAATGTGCATTCATATATCAATAAGTTATATTAAGAAATTCCTTTCACTGACAGCAGGCATTAATTGAACTATATAGTTTCTGTGTAACCAACCAAGCAAAAGAATATGGGATAAGCAAGATTTGATATTGTTAAACCACAAGTCTCTACATAGTTATTTCTTGACCCAAGCGTGTAATTTACATTATATGAGGTGAAATGGAGAATATTTGGCAAAGTCACAGAAGGAGAGGGAACCTGAGGTTAAGAGGAAGGAGAGACCCAAGACCAATAGGGTGTTAGTTCAAGACATGTGCTGATGAGACTGTAGGCTCAAACATCAGTGAATTTAAACTCGGAATTAATGTCATGAAAACTATGGGATGCAGCAAAGACTCAGATCTGAGATATTGTGGCTTAGTCATGGAAGTAAGATGTTAAAATATATATGAATTTGTAGCCCTTAAAGATATAGGGGCTAAATTAAGCCTCTTGGAAAGCTTGGGGGTGGGGGAGATAAATTAGTAAAAGCTCTTGGGTGGATCATTTAAAAAAAATAGGCAGTCCTAGCAAGAATATTTATATAATTGTGTTAGTAATGACTTTTAAATTTGAAGGATACTGAATGACCAAGAATTAGAGACTTATAAGGCCATTGCTAAGCTCTGTCTTAAATGAGGAACACATAGACAAGACTTGGATAAGCTGGAAAAGATGATGGTATTTGGATGGGATGGGGTAGTATGCCTTGGTTATTTCCAAGGGGATTAGAAAGGGGTAATGTCATACTTTGTGTCTGAGTAAAAGACTTGCTATAGGATGTTATTGTATGTGGACTTTGTGTCACCATGGTTCAAGATCAAGCCCAAGGGTAAATCTTAGTTTTGATATGCATAGTGAAATTCATAAATTTAACATAATAATTTCAATAGGAGAAATTTTTCTTTTAGCTACAATGCTAGCCTAGTCTTCCTAACTGTTCATGTGTTAGGTCCTTAAATGGAAAATGTTACTAATTAATATTTAATAGGAAGAGAACAAGTATAAATCATGAAGATTCTGCATAAAATCTAGAATGCAGTGTTTTCAAAGAAGAAAGTTATGAAAAGCCTGTACATGAAAAGGAGTGATTTGCTTTTTTACTTTAAAAATATTAAATTGTGTTTTATGAAAGAGGAGAATCATAGAAATGAACAAACAAAAATACTCCTCTTATTCATTCTCCTGCTTCTAATGAGCAATCTTTAAGATAAATAAAACAATTAGGAAGAAATGAAGAACCTATGTGTAACAGGCCTCAACTTCTGATAAGGGAGAATAAACATTATATA
>NW_017732698.1:288566-289695 GCF_001890085.2 Hipposideros armiger | reverse complement strand
CTGGTTTTGTGGTTGTAAAATTGTAGTATGTCATTAATCCTCACATGCCTTTTGCATAGAGCCTTCTAGTTCTACATTTAATTCATATTGTCAACTTTATACTACATGTTAATCTAGATCTTGAGAAGGGAACTTAATGGATTTAATATTACCATGACAAAGCCCCATTTCTCTGTGGCTTTTTGCATCGAACCTCTGCATCTAGCACAATCTAGGAAATGAACCAGGCAAATCCACTTAGAACAGCTAGTGGGCTAGGCCTTACTGGGTTCCCTGGATCAGTAAAAAGAGCTGGAAGTGAATAAGAGAGAAGATAAATCTTGTAGCTGATAGAGCCGGTGGTATGGCATAATTTTGGAAGTCAGTTATCTCACTGTTCAAATTTTGGCCCCTGTGATTATTAATACTAGTTGTATTACCTTGAGCAAATCATTTAACCTCAAGCCTTTAGTTTTCTTATCTATGAAATGCATATAACAGTTTCAAATTTAGCCCATTATTAAATGTTAATGATAGATAACGTGTACTAAATGTTTATTTTTTCCAAGCACTGTGGTATGTTTCTAATGCATATATTCACTTAATGCTCTTATAACTTGATGAAGCAATTGCTTCTAAAGTTCCCATTAAACAGATGAGAAAGTGGATTGCATACAAATGAAATTGTGGAAATTTACCAAAGCTACCATACGGCAGAGTTGTGATATGACACAAATCATTTTGTATCCGTGGCAATCACCCTGAATTCATTGAAAAACTGTACCTTGTATTTAATCCTTTATATCAAAATGGATTGTTTTAAGTTGTGAGTCACAGAAGCCTCAAAGGAAGAGGTCCGTAAAGTATTTTTTAGTCCTTTATATAACACTGGGAAATTTTACTTTGGGAGTCCTAAAGCAGGTGTTAGTCTCAGGATTGCTCTAATTCACAGAAGGACCTGAGAAATTTTCTTAGCATTTGTGGGTCTCAGATTTCCTTAAATACAAAAAGCAGAAGTTGAAAAGTTTAATTTTGATCTAGCTTGAAAAATGTTCAATAAGTCATATGTATTTTCATAAAAATGTATGCTCAATATATGTTCTTTCTGTTGTTTATAAAACCCATAATGGACAAATATACAGGCAATAAA
>NW_017732698.1:278112-283601 GCF_001890085.2 Hipposideros armiger | reverse complement strand
CAAGCAAAATTTTTTTTTGCAATTGCAACAAAGAGAATAAAATACCTAGAAATAAACTTAAACAAGGATGTTAAGGACCTATACACTGAAAACTATCAAACATTTTTAAAAGAAATTGAAGAAAACACAAAGAAATAGAAATTCTTTCCGTGACATTCCGTGTTCATGGATTGGAAGAATCAACATAGTTAAAATGGTCATATTACCCAAAGCAATATACAGGTTTAAAGCAATCCTCATCAAAATCCCAATGGCATTTTCTAAAGAAAGAGAACAAAAAAAAATCATCGGATTTGTATGGAACCACAAAAGACCCGAAATAGCCAAAGTAATCCTAAGAAAAAAGAATAATGCTGGAAAATCAGTTTTTCTTATGATTTAAATATTTGGAAAGCTTCAACAGCGGTAAAATATTTTTCTTTTAGTTTTATATAGTCAATATTAATTTAACATGCTGATATGTTTTTTTCCCTAGATAATCATTTTGGAATATGTAATGGCCTAATTTTCTTTATTAAAGAGAATGTATAATCATTTCTATGACAATCTTAATTATATAGACCCCACCACCTTTCCTTTGCAGATTGCCTTATTTTAAAACTTTTCTCAAATACATCACACCATTAATTTAATCTCCATGTCAGCCTGATAAGTATGAAGTATTTGGTAATATTTTTATAATCAGTATGTAGTCCTTAGCATATGTAAATGTGTGAGAGAGACAGTATATCAAAAAGCTAATTATACTCATATCTCTCAAGATGCTTCAGGACCTAGTAAGTAGGGCCACAGGTTTTCTGAGATGTATTATTTCAAACTTGATAAAGAAAAATTATATGTATATAACTATCTCATTTCTTACTGTTTTTCATAAATCTAAGTTAACTTTAACTGCAGGAGTGTCGATAGAATCAGAATCATCTGTAAAACTTGTTGTACAGAATTGTTTCCAGTAGTTCACAAATTGTTTCCAGACCAGTAATCTCAGCATCACTTGGGAACTGGATGGAAATGCAAATTCTTGGACCCTCACCCAAGTCCTGCTGAATGGCTTGAGCAATCTATATTTTAATAGGCACTTATATATGTTTTTTAGGCACATTTTCATTTGAAAATGAACTTATGCTATTCCTCAACCCCAGATGTGACAAGTTTTCAAGAGGACCTCCCAAGTAATTTTAATATGCTAATCTGTGGAATGGAATTGTTATTTACATATCTCAATTGTTCTATTCATTTTCATAGAAAGATAATCATTTTCTTTTTTGTTGTTGTTGTTGTTTTTAGCTGAGCCATCCTGACATCTGTTGGCAGCTCAGCGGCAGCTCATCTCAGGCCGGAACTCGAACCGCTGTTGCTCAGAGCTTGCACTCTTGAGCAGCTGAGCTCTTAACCAACTGAGCCACTCAACCGGCCCTTCATTTTTCTTATGTATATTACCGCATTTAAGAATATATGCATGAAAATTTGAACTTTATGCCTGTTTACTTTAAAATTAGAGTTCTTTCTGAATATAGGGCCTGTTAGGTTAAACTATCACTGTTATTATTAACAGTTACAAAAAATGAAATACGACAGCTTATGATCATTTTGGTGATCTCTGAAATCTCCCAGCACAAGACAATTTTAATTAGGAATCTGATCAGATTTGTCTATGAAAATTTTTTGTAGACACATGCTGCAAATGGAACACTCAAAATCATTGCTCTGTCCTCCCTTCCCTCCACTAACATTGTATGAATTGGAAAAAGTATTTTCCCCAAGGTAGCCTGACCAGTTAATTTCACACCTGGCCACACAGAAAATGTAAAAGTAACAGAGAGTATCACTTTAAGCAATAAGTACAACAACTATAATTATGCTTGCAATTGGTGTCATTTTCCTTAGAAGAAATGGGGCATGTATTTGCAAGGAGAATTGAGTTACTTGTCATTTATATAATATGCTACTATTAACTGGGTTGTAACACCAATGATGTGGCAATGATCACTGCAGATAAATCACAAGTATGACTTAGCTAGCCATAGGTAAAAACATCATTTTTACAATAAATTTGAAAGGTTGATTAAGCCAATTGTGAAGGTCTGTTTCTTATGCTACTTGTGTTAATGCTTACATATATTAATAGAGGATATATGCTTATTATTAATGTAATGGAGAGTAATGTTTTAAATATTGAGTCTATTCAGGAATATCTAATAATGTTTTAGAATCATTTGCTTCAGCTCTGGTCCCAATAGTGAATATATCAGTCTGTGTGTATACACTCAAAATGTAAATGTAAATTGAAGTAGCCATAAAATACTTGTAAGTCATTCACATCTGTGTCAAGATGAGAATGTGCCCTAGAGGAGAACACATGTGAATGTATGTCATTACCTTTGTCTTCCATTCTAATTACCTGCATGCTAAGCCACTGGCTGTGGTTGCTGCAGTAATGCATGGAAACACACGTCTAAGGCCTTCAAGTCAGCTCAGGTGATGTGAATGAAAGCAAGCTCTTAGCAGATGTCACAAAATGGCTTCAATCCATAATTCAGAATTCTTGATATTATTGCTATGACAGGTTTTCGGATGATGAGTAAGCAAGAAAAGTGTTAAGAAAGAAAGAATTTATTTTTAAAGACTCAGTGTTTAAGTATATTAAATTGGGAAATAGAAAGGCCATGAAGTGAGAGGAAAATAAAGAAACAGAAACAGTCAACTATAAGTGAATATATATGGTCATGGGACGTGGAGTATAGTGTGGGAGTGGAGTCAAGGGACTTGTAATAGATATGTATGATATTTGGGGGAAGTGGGGTGGCGGATTGGGGGAGGGGGTTACTTCGAGGGGTAAAAAGTATAACTTGCACCGTGTTGTACAGCTGAAACTAATTCTAAAAAATGTGTATTTCATAATAAAAAATAATTTAAAAAAACCAGAAACAGTTTTATGTAGGATTAATTATTTTAATGTCCTTGTCAGGGAGGAAAACTTTTCTTCTACCCATTTAAAATTAGTGATTGGGGCCCATAAATGAAACTGATAAAAGACAGATTAACAGAAGAAAGGACAGTTTATATTCTCAAAGGTTCATGGAAACTCATAAAGTAACTCATAAAAGTGGCTAGAATTTAGAGTTTATATACTATCTTAATAGGGGAAGGACAGGGGAGAAAGGTCACTTAGCGAACAACAAATGACTGTTAGGAAAGGCAAATGGAAATCTAGTTTTTATGGGAGGTATGACAGNTCTCAAATTCGTCTAAAAATTTTTGAAGAGTGGGAACACTTTCAAACTTATTTTGTGAGGCTAGCATTACTCTGATATCCTAGCCAGACAATGACACTACAAAAAAAAGAAAATTATAGACAAATATCCTTAAAAATATAGATGCAAAAATACTCTAGAAAATATTAACTGAAAAAAATCAACAGCATATTAACAAGATCAGAAACCATGATTAAGTGGTATTTAATCCTTGGATGCATGCGTAGTTCAGCATACACAAGTCAATAAATAAGATATGTCATATTAACAGAATGAAGAATTAAAATCATACGATCATCTCAATAGATGCAGAAAAAGCATTTGAAAAATTCAACATCCTTTCATGATAAAAAAAAACACTTGGTATGGGTAGAATGTAAATCATAATGAAAACCACATATGACATGCCCACAGCAAAATCATACTCAATAGTAAAAAGCTTTCTAAGATCACGAACAAGATAAGGATGCCCACCCTTGACATTTCAATTTAACATAGTAGTGGTAGGCCTAGCCAGAGTAATTAGGGACAAAAATAAGCAACCAAATCAGAAAGAAAGAAGTAATACTGTTTCTGCTTGCAGATGGCATGATCTCATACACAACAAATCCTAAAGACTACCAAAAAAACTCTTAGAACTAATAAATAAATTCAGTAAGGTTGCAGGATATAAAATCAATATACAAAAAGCAGTTATGTTTCTATATGGTAACAATGATCTATGGAAAGAGAAATTAAGAAAACATTTCCACTTAGAGTATCATCAAGTAGACTAAGATACTTAGGAATAAATTTAATCAAGGAGGTGAAAGATCTGTACACTAAAAACTATAAATCATTGATGAAAGAAATTGAAGAAGACACAAATAAAAAAAATCGCATGTTCATGGATTAGAAGAATTAACATTGTTAAAATGTCCATACTACCCAAAGTAATCTACATTTAATGCAATCCCTATCAAAATTCACAATGAGATATCACCTACAAGTTAGGATGTCTATTATCAAAAAGACAAGAGATAAATGTGAGAATGTGGAGAAAAGAAACCCTTGTGCACTGTTGGTGAGAATGTAAATGGATACAGCCAGTATGGAAAGAAGTTTGTAGGGTCCTTAAGAGATTAAAAGTAGAACTACCATATTATCCAGAAATCCTACATATGGATATAAACCGAAAGGAAACAAAATCATCATCTGAAAGTGATATCTGTACTCCCATGTTTGTTGCATTATTATTCACAGTAGCAAGATATAAAAAATTTCTTTAGATGCTATTGATAGACACTTAGGTTTTTCTAAGTGTCTGTCAATAGTGTCTAAAGAAAATGTGATATATATGATGGAATATTATACAGATTTTAAAAAGAAGGTAATCCTGCTATTTACGAGATCACAGATAAATGTGAAGGGTCAAACAAAGACAAATATTGCATAGTATCAGATACATATAGAAAAAAAAAAGTCAAACTCATAGAAACAGAGAGTATAATTGTTGCCAGGAGCTGGGGAAATGGGAAAAATGCAGAGAAGGTAGAAGGTATAAATTTCAGTGTTCAGATGAATAATTTCTGAAGATCTAGTATATAGAATGGTGATTATAATTGATAGTAACTGTATTGTATAATTGAAATTGCTAACAGAGTAAGTATTAAACATTCTCACCCCCCAAAAAAAGTTAACTATCTAAGGTGGTGGATGTGTTAATTGTTAATAGAAATCCTTTCATAATCTGTATGTATATCAAATCATCACATTATACATTTTAAATATATTACAACTTTATTTGTCAATTTATATTATTAAAATATATTATAAATTTATTTGCCAATATGCTGGACAATGCATGTAAAAATGTTGTCGATTTGATTATATATTTAAAGTCATTTATTTCTGGCTTTTTTTCTGATCATTCTTGTGATTTATGGGTAAATTGCTATCATATTAGGCTATCTACTGCTCTAGAAAAAAATAAATTATTATTCAATACATTTATCAGCATGTTGATAACATATTTTTAGCCATACTTGGTGAGTAGTCAGACTTTACATTTAATGATTCTAGAATTATAACAAGTAAGTATGAAAATCAGCTTATATTATTACCATGGTCTTATGGTATCATAACAATTATTGACTAGTTTTTAGTTTTATTTACAAAGATTCAGCTAAGTAAAGGCCTAGTGAATGTGGCTAACTAGTCACTAACAGGTTATAGAAAATCAGTTTTTTTTTCTTT
>NW_017732698.1:267966-272352 GCF_001890085.2 Hipposideros armiger | reverse complement strand
AAGTTCTGCCTGTGGGCTTTGACACTTGATCACGTGTTCTAGACGGCCATGTTCTTCCCTTCCTGACTCTGCCTGCCCTGTGAATTTCAGACTTGCTTAGCCAACTCCTGCAACTTTGTAAACCAAGCGAATGCTAGAGTACATGTGTATATACTCTCTCTATATGCATGTGCAATATGTATGTAATATACGTAATATATGTGCATATTATATACACATGTATATGTATATACACATGCATACATACACACATATATACACATACATACACACACACACACACACACACACACATATACACACTGATTCTGCTTCTGTTTCTTTGGTTGAAACCTGACTGATATGCTCTCTGCCAAAGATGCTGTTACTGGCAATTGAAAATTGAGCTGATGTGCATGGAAATTATGTGTCAGGTTGATAAAGGTGAAGCACTGATAGAATCCTTAGACTGCCCCGATACAGTCAGAGCCCACATTAAATTAATTTCATGTTATCACTGATTTCCCAAGGTGACTGCTAGTGAATTCTCTAAAAAACAGGTTTACATTAGGAGGTTTAGTAGAATAAGCTATAGTAATGGCTGCTGTTTTGGTCCTGAGGATGCAACTGGTATTTATCATCCCCCTCTCCACCACCTATTCTAGATATTTCTCATCTTTATGCCAGTTGCCAACTTCTGTCGTTTGCCTCCCAGGGTAACCCAGATCCTCATCCCTGACAGGTCTGATGACCTGGTTATCATGGCATTGTCATGCCGTAGTAGACATGGACTTAATCATAGTCGTAGAAGTAACAGCAATGGGGGCTGATAGAAATTGAGGAGGACAAGCGATCTGCCTCAAATGTTACTTTTTTTCACGGTTTCCAATCAAAAGTACTTTGATATCCTTTAGAAAGAAAAAGGAAGCCACTTATGACAGCTTAAAGGGTTTAGGGAAATCTGGGAGTTCAAGATTCTGAAGTGCATCCACTGAGGTGTCTCTATCTTCAGGCACGCCTCCTTTCCTGTCCGTGCCATTACTTTTGCACAGAGGAAATATTGGGCCTTGTAAATGCAGCTTTTCCTGTTAATGTTAGAAGAGGACACTGAAAGGGTGTGACTGCTGGTTGACCTGCGAGCTGAAGCTGGATCCGGGCAATCAGAGGCTCTCCACCCCCTCCCCCGTGCTTGGGATGCACATTTTCCCCACCATTCACATAATGGACTGTGTTTTCAGGGGTACGGCCTTGAGAGAGCACTGTGTTGTTGAGACCGCCTGGACTGAATACCTGACTAACCCAGTTAAGGCCTCTTTATGAAAACTTACAAGTTTCTCACAGGCGGGTGTGGAGCTCTACCTGTCTTACAGCCACCCAAGACAATCCTCTTATGTAAATTTTCTTGTTTATTAAAATNTTGTATTTGTACAAAGATTATATATTTAGAAGTACCTTAGAAATCATTGAGCCCAGGCTCTGACACAATGCCGAAATGACTTCTAGTACACAACATCCCAGAAGTGTACTTTCGTGAGTGTGTAGGGAGGTGAGGGCTGGGGGAGGAACTGTCATTCCATCTCTTTCACAATAACAGAAACTTGATTACTTCAAATAAAAACCAATTACAATCTCCATCATAAAACTGCAAAAAGTTCTTTCACATAATGAACAAAAAAGTGTTTCCGTGGAAACTTATAACCATTGTCTCTAATTCTCCCCTTTGGAGCTAAAACAGCAATCTAATACACCTTCCACAAGGTACTAATAAAATTATTTATTAAAGAATGGGAAATTTTTATTTTCTTGTACCATGAGGGAATAGAGAGAAGAGCCCAAGAGAATTTCTTTCTTTTGTTTGCCTACATGCCAACACAAACTGCTTTAAAAAATTGTGCTGTAACATGGTCAGGGATCAACATAATGAATACCACTGCTATAAAAATGACTAGTACCTAGGAAACACAAAATATCTGGGGAATTTAAATGGAAAGAAATTCTGGCTTCTGAAGAAAATGCAGGATTTCTTCAGGGGATTCATTCAAAATTCTTCTTACCTTTTTTAGAAACAAAAAATCAGGGATAGCTTATGAGAAAAGTTTATTAGGATGCAATTTTTTTAAAAAATCGCTGAAACAAAATTATATCCAAAATATTTACTGAGAAATCTGTGTTTAGATATCTATTACCTAAGTTGTAAGTAGCATATTTAATATTTTATTTGAAGCATCACAAGCCTATAGAAAAAGCACACAAAAACAGAAAAAAAGAAAATAGTATACAAGTATAAAATATCTAGATGTAATTAACATTTTGTATACTTGCTTCATATTAGTTTGCATTAAAGAGTACAGTTTCCTTCCCATGGTATTTTATCATCCTCCTATTTCACTTTCTTCCCCCAAAAGTGAACAAAAACAAAGTATTTTGCAGTTATTTTTTTATTCAGAAGCATATTATTATGTTATTTATATATTTGTATATACATAAAAATACATAGTATTTTTGGTATTCTAAACTTTAGTTGAATGGTATCAAATTCACTAACTTCCTTTAGTCAATATTTTGTTTATGTAATTTATAAATATTGATACATTTTGCTTTTAGTTCATTTATTTTCTATATTACAGGTAATTATAATAGATTTTTTAATCTATTTTCCTATTAGTGGACATTTNGTTGTGACCATGTCTATTTATGTGATTTCTCATCCAGGTGCCAATTTCCCCTTCACAGTGATAGGAGTCAATTTCCCTTGAAGGGAAATTTATGGTAGTTGAATTATTTTGGAAGGCTCTGCTTTTAGATAGGTGGTGTTCAGACAAAGCCTCTTTCTGCATCTGTTGATTGTCAAATGTTTTCAGCCTAAACTATATTTTTATGCCACAGTGGTATATTGTGGATACCTTCATCATTGTGTCTCAACAAGCACTGGGTGAAGAAAGAATGGAGGGGGAAAAATAAGTGATAATCCTATTTCTTGCTGTCATCAATCTTGTTGTCATCAATCTGGGATACTTCACATTTATTGTATTCCTGAGGGCATTTCTAATCATACCTGTTAATTAATCATCTTTAATTTATTACAGTCTTTTTACATTGACTTCTTCTCCTACTTGCCAAGCATTTAGTCATCATCAAATTTAATAACAACAAAAAAATAAGAATCTGTTAGAGTTTAACACTCTTTAGTCTCCTTCTGGGAGTCTATGAGTCTATTTTCAAACAGTAATGCAAAGGAGTCTAATCAATGGAAGGAAATAACAACAATGGTATAAGCTGGCAAAATACACATATACTTGAAAAAATGGAGTATAATGAATTTATCAAGAATTTTATAATGCCTAAATCACTCATCTTGTTCTCTGAAAAATCAGTTCCCTTGTATAAGGTATTCATGATTTTTTTAGTCACTGGAAAATAGTGTAATCATACAGACAAAAGCATCTACTTTTTAAAGGAGAGTGTAACATAGTCGGATGCCTTTGTATTGTCCTGCTCTTGACATGGCAGTCTGTTTATGCGATCAGAATTAATATATCAACATGTTACTTATTCAAAAATGTCTTGACACATGGAAACAAAGCCCAGGTGGCAATTCCTTTCAGTCACCTGGAGACAAATACATAAGCTAATAGAATAATCTCTTAATTAAAACTTCTAAAATGACCAGCAAAACTATTTTGTTCTAAATTACATAGTTTCTAGATATGAACAACATTCTAAATGCAATGTGATTAGAAGCGCTCTTTCTTTTGTGTCTCAGTTATTTCTGAATACAGTCTATTTGACAAGTATCCCAGGGGCTACCTACCCCTACAGCAGATGCTCTCTATACTGTTAGCTGTCCAGCGCTCCAGAAAATGAAGATAAAATAATTTCACACTTGTCCTTAAGAATCTCAGACACCTTGTTCTATTGAGTTATTTTCAAATGTAGGTTATTATTTTCATGAAGCAGATGTTATTCTAATAAAAATATGTAGCCATGTGAACAGTGGCATAGGACTCCAAAGCCTGATAGCTGCTTTTTTAAAAGTCTTAAAAATGTATATTACTGGCTTGTGGTATCTTTCCTCTAACTTTAAATGTACTTTTTTTTCTAAACATCACGTAATGAACGATACTAATCTAATGAACAAATTAAATTGTTCCAAGAATAAGTTTCATTTCCTATTCTGAAACAATCTATTAAACAACCCGTATTTACTAAGGCAAATGCAGGGAAATTGCTACATTTTGCTGGAAATATTTTTATAATCTTGAATATGCACTATTATAATATCCTAACCTGTAGTCATACTGGTTTAGCTTTACTTTAGCAGACACAATAATGACAGTGGAATTAAAAAGAAGTCTTGAATTATTCTGTAATCCTCAGTTAATACATAGCAATAACTTACATTTAACC
>NW_017732698.1:259583-262151 GCF_001890085.2 Hipposideros armiger | reverse complement strand
TCATTTAAAATAGATTTTTATGCTGTATATAAAATAAAAATTATTTTTCTTTATATTTAATATAAATATATTACCTAGCCTCATACAGGGTCAATCTTGGTTGTGAGATCCCTGGGCAATTTTTTTTGCAGGGCTTCTCTTTGTATAAACAATTCTTACAAAAATGTATTATAGTATTCATGCACTCATTTGAGGTACAATGGTTTATTGATGTAGATTTAAGTATGTGTTTATTGTCCTCTCAATGCACGTGAAGGTTCTTTATATCATATAGAAATCACCTTTTACTGTGCAGACCCAGAAACAATCTCTTCACGTTGTTTAATGTGTATATCTCCCATCATAAGGCCACTGATGCGGTTATTACTTATAATGTCATGGCTTTTGGGAACCTGTTTGCATTAAAACTATACTATATATCTTCTTGTCTCTTGAGTTCCTTTTGGCATTTATTTCATGCCTATGCTGATTATATCACTACTCTTGACACTGCATCATCCATCATGAATACTGGTTTCCAATGACTTTCTCAAATGCTTTTACTGTGATTTCCTAGTAATGAGCACAAATGGACGGACATCTTACCAAGAGTATGTAGGAAATGAGAACGAAAATTCCTTTTCTGGCCCTGTGAAATTTACCATTCAGAATTTTACAGTGTTAATGTAGAACAACACATCTTCCAACTATATTTTCTTTTCTATTCTTTAGGCCAGTATGATTTTATTTCTAGAATGTAATCTCTTTCAGAGATGACCACATCCCAGCCTTTCACACTTCATCAGGGAGGATGGGTGAGTAGCCGTGGGCAGAGCACAAAGAGTGGTCCCATTCAGGAAGAAATGTTCACCCCTTCTCTGGCAAAGCTTAAGTCTGACTAGAAAGATAAATGTCACCTACCAAGTCAAGAGAACATATCAATTTAAAGAGTGAGCTTTGTGGAACAAGAGTTTCGAAAGCTCTCAGAAGAAGTGAATGAACCATGCTAGGAAAAATGCCTGATCCACTGTGGTGTGAGGTGCTGCTGAGAGGTGGGTTGTAGGTATCAGAGGGGTGTGTCTCAACAGGAGACCAGGGCCCACATGGTTTTTATACTCCTGTTGATCAGTTAGCATATATGGGGAGCCTGGGAAGAGTGTGACCTTGGCAAAAGTGGCCTTCCTTTGAGGCAATCTGTAAAAGGAAATAACATCAGGGGCTATATTCCTGCAGAACTACCATCTGAGTTATTTAAGAAGTGCTTCCTTCTTAAAGGAGAATAAGAGCAGTACTTCACAATATCCCCCAGGCATGTTTTCTAAATATATTTTTTAACCATTGGTTGCTTGTGTATGGTAATGAAATTGGCTTTTTTAATTTTGATTATAGATCCAGTGTATCACTAAACTTTCTTATTAGATAATGTGGGAACAAATGTGGGAACTTTGATCTGAAACTCTATGAATTTCTTAAAGTTGACCCACTGTTACCGGAATGACTGCTCAGTCCTTTTGCAGAAGCAGTAAAGCATTGCAGATCAGCAAACCTGAGGGAAAGACTAAGGAAAGTTTATTAGCATATGTTCTTCAGGAAGAAGGGGCCAAGTAAAGAGAGAGACAATGGCACAGAAGGTTGTGGGGCCTGAGTTTTATATTGTTGGCTCTAGACCAGCCCTGCATGTGACATACGGACTTGAGTTATTTGGTTGACATGTGTAGGTTATATAACCCATTCCTTTCTGCCAATGCCCTTACCCATGATGCACACAGAAAAAGGTGAGGGGTGTAAAATTGCAATGCTCATTTATTGTAACTATATTATAATGAGGCTAAGGTTAAACCAAGGGTAATCTTTAACATTCTACGCAGGCATCAAAACCCAGGTAATTCTAGATGGATTTTACCTCCCTTTTTTCAGAATGGCTAACTACCAAATTAGTCCTGGGGGTTGGACCTGGGTTGTGCAGAACACCAGTTATATTATCACCCACCCTCATTGTAGCGCATGCCTACCTCCTGCCTAACTAAACTTTGAATTCTTTGAAAAATACCTAATATGGCCATAATATATTTATTTTTATGCATTTTAAAATTTATTTTGCTGGCTCTATACTAATGCTTATGATTGTCTATAATTTATCAAATGGTATAATTATAGAACTTTTAAAATTATTTAGACTATGTCCTATTTTATATGCTCTGAAAAAATATATTATGAAATATTATAATTATCTGCCTCTAAATATTTGTCAGAACCAACAAAACAGTAAGGAATGTTTTATTTGTTTTCTTTGTGGCAAGATTTGTACCAATATTTAACTTTTTTATTGAGGCTACAAAAGTTCAAGTTCTCTATTATAATTTTCTATATATAAATTTTACACTTTACATAAGTTAACACATTTAATGTTATGAGTTCATGGTGTTTTCTTTCTAATTGAAATCTCTCATGCGTGTTTAATGTCTCCTTTCATGGTAACATGGGCACCAAGCAATCAGGCCATCAAAACCCAGTACAGATATACCAGGGAATATTTGATTAAATGACTCTAACCATAACATAACTATTGGGTCTTTGGAAAAATCATGA
>NW_017732698.1:251872-258246 GCF_001890085.2 Hipposideros armiger | reverse complement strand
AATACATTAATTTCTACTTCATCACTGAGATAATGTAATCGTTTCTTGATCTTTTTTGTATAATTGGCTTGACTCAAGTTTTAGCCAATTGAAATTTAACCTCTCTTTCTAGAAATACCTGTTTATTTTGTTTCTTTAATTGACTGGTGTGCCTGAAAAGTTACCTTGAAATTCAAGTTGTTTTATGTGTTAAATATTACAACTTAAAATAATGTTATCAAATTAAATGTAGACTTCATCTTTTTTTAAAAAAGGAAGGCAGGTAGAAGTAGTGATTAGCACTGTGTCCTTTGCTTTATAATCTCAGGAATGTTATTTCTATTATGCAAGACCAAATTATAATGGAATGGTGGGTTTCCTCAATTTCCACATTTTTTAAGTTTGGGAAATCATTTGGTGTACTAATAATAGATATAAAAGATTCTTAGCTATATGAACACATTATATTAATATATGTAACCAGTGGATTAAAAACAAACAAATAACAAAAAAAAGTTTTATAAAATATGAGATAATGGTCTAAAGTATTTATGATAATATCTATCAGTGTGTTTGGTGTGTCTAGCATTCTAATATCCAGATATGAGATTCTACACATTTGCTATACAAAGGAAATTATGTGTTAATTATATTCAACATATGAAACCAAAGTAGATATATGATGCTTGTATATGGTACGAACATCTACAGCACTTTAGGTCATAGTAATAATTTTGAAGCAGCATAAGGCATTCTGTAATACAAATGCTATCATGTGAAAATACGTGTATGTGTTTTAATGTATTTTATTACAATATAGTTGTTAGAAAATGACTGATCATAGGTTCATGATTGTAGTAACTCCATTAAATATCAAGACTCTGGATAGACTATTCTTGATCTGCTAGGTAAGACTGCTTTTACTATAATTTGTTTTTTAGTTTTATAACTGTTGCTAAAGAACTTTTAAGTTTAAGAGAGACAAGACCAAAGTGGCAGGTAGTTTATTTTACCCAATTGCAGACTACCTGGTTCAGAGTAGGAGGTGGCCTAAGCCTGGAAATAATATCAAGAAATAAAGATATATATTAAACTTGGCACAAATGTAGTTATTAGAAATTTACTAGTAAATTAGATATTTCGTTTAACTGAACTCCATAAATGTTTTATTTCAATGAAGTGATTTTCGTTTTGTTGTACTTGCAGAATTTAAAAAAAGAGTTTTTTCACACAAAACATCTTTTACTTGAGCTAATTTGTGAAACTATTTGAATAAGTCAGCATACTTTTTAATCTTCTCAAGATGTTAAATAACTGACATGCTTAGTGAATGATGAGTCTTTTGAAAAGTATTATAGCATAAGAGAGAATAATTTAGATTATCCAATTCTATGCTATTACTTAATATAACTACATGAAAATTATTGTCAAAAGGCTGAATCGGCTGAAGCAATAATACGCAGAAACAGCTGCTAGGCTCACAGTTCTAAAATGTAGAAACATCCGTTAGACTTACAATCCTAAAATGTAGAAAAATAGGGCAGGAAAATTTCATTGAAATAGGGCCGGCAGAGTGGCGCGTTGGTTAAGAACTGGCTTGGGATGCCAGAGAGCCCCGGTTCAGATCCCACATATGAGGGCCAGTGACACTGCCCTCCACAGCTAAGATGCTGAACAACAGCTCAACCTGGAGCTGGGCTGCTGTGAGTCGCCGGCGACAGCGTAGGCTGCAGTCCCTGTGGCAGTGGGTTGCCATGGGCTACCGTGTGTAGCCAGCAGCCAGCGTGAGCAGCCAGCAGCCATTGTGAGCAACCGTCCAAAAGCCGGTGACTGATCTGTCTCACCCTGGAAGAGCGTAATGATGGTGCCAACTTGGGCCAGTGAAGCAACGTCCTCCACAACTAGACTGAACAACAAAAGGACAGCAACTTGTCTGTTCCCCTTCCCCCAATTCCCCAGCAGTGTTCCCATCCCCCCAATTACCCAATAAAAATCTTAAAAATAAATAAATAAATAAAGATTCTCAATAAAAGTAATTATTGCTTTAATATTTGCAACAAAAATGTTATTTTGTAAAAAGAAAATTTTTCTTCTCTAATTTAAAAGGAAAATTTGAAAATATATATTATTAAAATATTAGCTATCCAAATATTATAACAAATATGAATAAAAACTGTGTAATATTTTCACATATTATAAAAAATTCAATAATGAAAATTTAGAATTAGTCTTTATTGGCAACTTAATGACAATTTTGTTAAAAACCAAACCTAGTTTATCCTAAAGTACAAATAACAGGCTCTAATTACAGCTAGTCATCATGTGATCAAGTAATAAATGACTTCCTTTTAAGGGGTACTCAAGCCCTCTCTTTCATCTTCCTCCACTCCTCATAAATTGCCTCTATTCGAATTCATCCCTAGTGAAAATGAAAGACAGTGCCTCTCCATTTTAAAATAGGAGTAGCGAAGAAGCCATGACCTTGATTAATGTGACTCAAGCACATGGGTTCAACCAATTTTTTAAAAGGCAGAGATCTTCAATATTTTTCAAAGGCAGCATATATTAATAAGATGTCTTTCCTTAACTCTTTTCTTTTATGTATCCAGGATAAACACACCTTTGCTCAGGCCTAAACATCTGTCTTTCCTCTTTGTGTTCTGTCATCCATGTAGCTACTTGGGGGCATGCCTGCTGCCTGTACTTGGTTGAATATTGAGGCTAACATCTAAATTATCTATTTGGAAGCATTAAAACTACCCTACTCACTCATTCTTTCTTTGGTGCTCTCTGGGTCCAATGCCTTTTTACTAATAGATATGCTTTTATTCCATTGAAAGAGAAGTTTTAAGTCTCATGTTTGGATTACTTTCTCTCTCTTTCTCAACAGCCACTGTGGGATGAGAAATCCTACCTCTTGTATTTCTAAAAATTATTTCAAGACATGGAATACCATGCTTACAACTGCATGCCAGGTAGATATAGTCCAGAGAGCCTCCAGAGTCTGTGAGCCCCACTCAGTAGAGCAATGATTTAAAACAATTAATCAGACCAGGCCAAACGATGCTGGATAGAGACAGTAGAAATAAGAAAGACTAATGCATTTTTGTTTTCACTCTCCCTACATCTAAGATGAAGAACTCAAATAGCATGTTTCGCAAAGAATGGTGGATTTCTCCTCGCTATAAGGTAAGAAGGCTATGATTTCAGTTTCATCCCTTTTGGTTTTACATCTGCTTGATACATATTGGTGAACCTCATCTGTTGACCATTGCCTCATACAATTCCAACTGTGAACTTATTCATCTTTTGAGCATATCTTTTTTTGATTCCTGTCTCCATGTATGGTCTGGGTCTAATCATAAAATAAAAACACACAGTCATTGGAGCAAGAAAACTTTAGTGAAAATAATTATTAATAAGGGATTGGAATAATGGGGAATTGGCTAAGAAGAAATAAACTGAAAAAGATAAAAAAATCTTACGGGTGGTGGGGGAAGAGTATCCAAATAAGGAAAAATTCAGAAGAGGAGAGCTCTCCCCAAGGCTGGGGTTCACATTGTAGAGAATATGGTTGCAGCCCACTAGATGTCAAAGTTCACTGGATTGCCCCTGCACAAAGGTGCTCTACAGTCAGAGCGTCAGAACTGACGGTTCAAGGATTAACTGTTCTGTGGCCAAGGAAATTTGACTGAAAGCAAATAATGCAAGGGCAAGGAAGTTGCTTGGTGTCAAACTTGCTGGAAAATCACAGGCAGTGTGATATGTTTATGAATTCAACATAAATCTATCATTGGAAGCAGGCTGGAGCCCTCATAAAACTTGCCAGCTGCTCATGAGGATACAACTGGGAATGTGCATAGGGGGAGATGCTTAGTAGGAATTGCCACCACCACCACCACAACTGCCTGAGGGGGAGACATGTGCTAGCATGAACCATCTTAGCACTCCACTATTAATTTCAATGCAAAACTAAGAACAGGGCTATGATGTTCCTAATTTCTATACATTAATGTTATCAATGGCAAACATTATTTCAATCATTTTTCCATTATTTTGTTAAATTGACTTCCTTAGAAAGGAATATAGGTTCTTATCAGAACATTAAAGGCTATCAGACTAAAGGATATATGGAAAAAACAAGGATATATAGGAATCAACTACATTAATGGGGAGATAAATCAAATAGTATATCTGCACATAGATGTTTATTGAAACCATTGTGCCTTAAGTATATAAAATCTTTAGTGTTAAATGAGGTTGGAGAAGAATTCTAAGCTGTTCCTGTTTACCTGCATAGCTTGATCGTGTTAAGCATACAAGTGTATGTATCTGTCTTCCTTAAAATTTTACATTGGGTTGTCGGAATGACAAAACATGACGTATTTTTCTGTTTTTCATTGCAAAAATGCCTCATGATTTTTCCAACAACCCAATAGAAGTTAACCTTATAAATACACTTCATATATACTCTTTCCCAAGCCATGTTTAACTTTGTCAAAAATTTACTTGTCTTATTTCCCTTCAACTGAGTGCTACAGGGTGTAACTATGTAATGTGGGAGCATATTACCAATTGGTAAGTCTCAGATTTATAATTCTTATGGGCAGATTTGTAGTTGAAATCCAGAAGTAACCATTGGATTATGTAAAACCAAAACAATCTATATCTGAACACAAAGTCTGACAGGCTTCTGGACAACAGGAAACAAATGGACATGTACATCCCTTGTATAGTTTTTGCATTTTCTGCATCTGATTTGCTACACTACTTATATCTATTTAAGACAAATAGTAAAGATAAAAACAAAAAAGCATTTCCATTTTCTCTACCTGAGGTAAAATCAAGTTAATTTAAGAAGAAGTTTTTAAAGAAATTCACAAACACAAATAAAATATTATCATAAAATCCTCTTCTACACCTTAATAATTATCAATATAAGGTAATCTGTAGTATATTAAAGGATTGTATTATATATTTCCCTTGAAAAAAAAATTGCTCATAACAGCATTACCGGTCCAAAGTCCATGTGCCTGATGCTTCCAAAGGCCAAAACTCAAAATGTCAGAGTTTGGAGTAAGGAAAGGTGTTTTGATTGAAAAGGCACCAACCCAAAAGATTGGAGCCTTAATAGTTCCTCAAACTCATGTTAAGAAAGTACAGAGTTCAAGGGAAGGGGAGGTGGGTGGGTGGTGGGGCTGTCTTTGTAAACCTCAAGCCCCAAGCTGAATTCCTCTAATGATTAGCATTGTCATGTATGTATGCAAGGCTAAGCAGGCCCCAACAAGATGAAGTCAAAGAGAGATGAGCATTTCACTGTTACAACAGGACATGTTTGAAGACTATAATTATTGTTATTTCACCTAGGAAAATAAAACATTACTATTTTTAAACTCTAAGAGATAAAACAAACTATAATTTTATTTTTGTCTATATCTATACCTATATCTATATGTATATATTAATCTATATCTGTTACCATTCCAAAATCCTTGTGCCCAGTGCTTTGAAAGGCCAAAACTCCAAACATCAGAGACTGGAGTAAGGAAAGATTTATTGATCTAGAAGATGCCCACTGAGAAGATGGGAGATAGTGGTTCCTCAAATCCAGCTTAAGAAAGTACAGAGTTCAGGATCCTTTTTTGTTAAGGGAAGGGGAAATTGGGAGGGGGGGGGAGGCTGTTCTTTAAAAACTCAAGCTCTAAGCAGGATTTCTCTAATAATTAGCATGTTTACGTGTAAGACTAAGCAGAAGCTATTAGCCTGACGATCATGGGAACAAAGCCAGGCTAAAACAAGGTGGAATCAAGAAGAGATTCAGCATTTCACTCTGTTACATATCAATATCTATATCTGTATCTGCATTTATCTATGTGTCTATATTATCTATATCTGTCTATACATATTTATCAATGTGTTTTCAAAGAAAATTTGATCTGGTAATATAAGTAACTATTTACTTCCATGGTTGGGCTCAAAGTTTACTCTAAATTAGATTTTTTGTTTTATTCTAGGATTTAGTATGTTATGTATTTGTTCCATAGCAAATATTTTAAGAGGAATAGTTGATACAATTAATAATAACAAATACTTAAATTGATAGTATATGAGAATCAAGTAAAGATGGCATGAAATTGGCAATTATATGAAGTTATTTAGAAAACCATAAAGGGAGTCCAACAGATTCTACAATCACTGTCTACAAGAACCAAAAATTATGGAAGATATTCTCCTGTGTAGAAAAAGAAAAAAAGCTTGAACAATTGAATTTCCTGATTGATTTGTTTAGTGATGTGTATGTTGTCTTTAAAATCCTAAAGAGCAGAAGAAAGGGGGAAGGAGGAGAGAGAGGGAGAGAGGGAGGGGGAGGGAGAGGGAGAGGGAGAAGGGGAGAG
>NW_017732698.1:224467-251856 GCF_001890085.2 Hipposideros armiger | reverse complement strand
AGGGAGGGAGAGGGGGGACAGAGAGAGAGAGAGAGAGAGGTGTGAAATGTGGAATCTTTTAAATTAAAGGAAATATTGGGCTAATCAATGAGAATTCATCTCAAAATTCTTGTTGCAAAAATCTTAGTTCACCAGGAGTCACTATTAAATGCTATAATACCTATTATAATTTCTAGAAAATATGAATGTGTTTAAATAACATCAAAATAAAAACACATAAGATATTCAACCAAAGAAAATGCATTTTTTAATATATATGATGTGATATTTAGGTATTTAAAAAGATTTACAGACATCTGACCTTTGCTTCTTCATGTGAATATCTGAGGCAATAACTGAAGTGGCTGATGTAAATGAATTAAAAATTGCTTATTGCCACAGGGTATCAAGATTAATTTTCACACATAACTTTATTTCCATATTGCTCCCTATCTCATCCCCACCATCTCCAATCATCCATTCTTATCCTGGGAATCAAAGAGTTTGTAATGTGTACGTGAGATTAAATATTACCCTGAGCATCTGGTAAAAATAATGCATGTTGGAGTTTACCTATAAGAAAGGTTGTTGGATTCTGAAATTTAAGGATTTAGACATATGTTTGAACAAAAACAGGAAAGAATTCCCTGGGACTAGCACAATAATTTACTCATAGGCAGGCATGTTTGGCCTTAAAAATAATTATAACTTACCCAGAAGATAAATATTTAAGGGGCTTTTAGAAGGGAAAAGCTGCTAAAATCTGTCATAGTGCATCAATAAATCAAATCTGCCTTAGCCAATGTGATGTACTGGGTCTCTGTGCAGACAAAGTAGCCAGTGTACCCAATTATACAGCTGTTATACTCTCTTACCTCTTGTTAGCCTACCCTCACTTTGCCTAGAATGGAGACTCAGATGAATATTATAAATTCATGAATTGTGTCATTCACAATCCATTTTAACTTCTTTATAAGTAAAAGTAACACGTTTTTTAAAATAGGCTGATTAATCTTGAAATTGAGACCCATTTGGTAAGATATAATATCAGGAGCTAATTCTATTTGCAAATCTCCCAACATACCTGCTATAGAAATGGCTTCACACTACTTTTTTTCTATCAAGTGAGTGAAGTCATAAATATATATGTCTACTATACATCCTTATATTCAGATTTAATGTTGTTAGGAGTCTTTTTTTCTCAACTTTCCATTTATATCTGAATGTCATTATTTTCAGGAAAAAAATGACTTATGTATTTCTCTAGAAAGCCTATCATTGACTGGACTTAAAAGAATTAGTACTATCATAGAAATGTTCAAAGCATTCTCCTTAGAGAGAATTATCACTCTACAAAAGAGAGAAATTAGAGATATCTCAGTTATTCCCCTTTTCACACTGACATTAAAATGAACACAATTATATTATCCAAATATTTAAATAACATAGAGACAATCACCATATAAATAGGTCTTTGCTTAAAATTGTCAAAGTGAGCAAGTTTACCTGTAGTATAATCTATGTATATATTAAAATGACAACATTTGTGACCATGATCACTCTACCAAGCCCCAAAGTATTTAATATATCTGCAAGGAAAAGCATTAATCTTGACATAAAGTCATTTCCCCATATTTTAGAAACTTTAAGCTTTCATGGTATATTAATCTGATATCTAGCTGTCAGAAGATACATATTTTCCCCTCAGAATTTTAAATACATTTTATATGTATTCAAGTAAAGTTGTTAAGAATATTTGACCTGCTCATGAATTTATTGCAAATGTATTCTAGTTTGAAATAATAATATAAAGGAGATCAGAACTTGCTAAGCTACATGGAAGACATTAAAGTATTATGAGGAATTACTACTGCCTCCCTTCCACTCATAAAGCCAAGAGTTAGAGAAAAAAAATATTTAACATATATTATATATACATTCCTATAAATATGCACTAAGTTGTATGGTCCAGAATGTTAATGTTATGAAAACTGTGAGAGGTGACTATACTGATGAGAGCTGGAATAGTTGGTAAAGAAAACTTGAAAGCTGTCTTTGGAAGAGAAAGAAGATGGAGAAAAATATTTTGCTTGTGGAAGCATAAAAAAAAAAGCTAATTTGGTGGTAGTTGAAAATCAGGCAAATAAATCAATGGTTAGATGTTATTGAAAATTAATAATGACCTTTTTAAGTCAGTGAATTACATGATAATAGTTTAATTTTAAGATTTTTAATATAGCTATAAAACATAGGATGAGTTGTAGCAAATACAGATTTAAAATTTTTCTTAAATGTGTTTCTCTAGAGGGCACTTCTGGATAGTTAATCAGTCAATTTTAAGTCTACGGTCTGGTTTGTTGGAATATATTTATTGAATATTTGAATGAATTGATGAATGAGTGAATATGTTGTTAAAAAAAAAATAAAAGAATGATTTTACTTCTGCCTAGTTTGTAGCTAGCTGGAGAACACCCTCCCCCCAAAAATGAGAAATAAGCCAGACAAAAAAAATTTGTAAATTTTCTTGAAACCATGTGAAAGCTGAGTTTGCAGGAAATCAATTAGTTTGAAATCCAAGGAGGGGACAGTTTCTTCCTCCAAGAAGAAATTGTATGCCTGTGTTTTTTCAATTGTGGCAGAGGAAGAAAGAGAGAGCCAACATATAAGCAAATAGGATAAAATGAACTAAAATATTAACAAGTACCTGAAGGCCAAAAGTGAGTTAATTTGACAGCATAGAGCTCATGGGAATGAGATAAAAGGGAAGTTTGCACCCATTTACTATCCCTTTTCCTCAGAACCCCAAGGTATGCTCATGAGAAAATTAAGGACAGGGCTGGAAACCAGCAAGTGCCACCCTCAGTGGAGCAAGGACAGGGACAAGGATCAGGACCCTATAGAGGAAATGGACCATCTCTTAGAAGCATTATGCATCAAAAGGAGGAAGAGCAAATACTGATGCCCCGAGAGCATAGGTGAAGGCTATATGATCAGTGGTTCTCAACCTTCCTAATGCCGCGACCCCTCAATACAGTTCCTCATGTTGTGGTGACCCCCAACCATAAAATTATTTTCGTTACTACTCTATAACTGTAATTTTGCTACTGTTATGAATCGTAATGTAAATATCTTTTTGTTTTCTGATGGTCTTAGGTGACCCCTATGAAAGGGTCGTTCGACCCCCAAAGGGGTCGCGACCCATAGGTTGAGAACTGCTGCTATAGGTAAAAAGATCGCTACCCATTAGGAAGATGAGAAAAAGTTCTGAACCAGAGATATTATATAAAAAAATGGGTTTCCTGACAAGATCCAGCAGAAACACAAGGAAGAATTTTGTCTGTCTGCAATAGGGCAAGTTACAGAAATGGGAGAAAATCCCACACTGGAGACCCAAAGCAGGCTGGCACAGGAAAACAGAGAAAGCAACCCTTCTGCTGCCTCCAGAGACCAGCAGAGATCTAGCAGGCACGAATTACAAACATAGGAAATCTACCACTGGGGAAAGGTTATGTGTTTTAAGAGAGAACCCTTCTGTTGGGCAAGCACACATGGAGAGTTAAAAACTGAGGATGGAACACAAACATTAAGACATGCCCCAAGAATTCCAGCCTCCCACCTAAACACAAATCAGTAGACTAATTTGACGCATGTGTTGCATTGAAGGAAAAAGAGCAAAAACAAAACCTAGACCCAGCTCAACTCTTGACAAGATTGGTTCAATCTCTCATGTTAATACATGAAAAGAGGAATACATATTTCCAGGTATAAAAACTGTTTACCTCGTCTCTTCTACTCCACATAAGATTTCCAGTATTCAGTCAAAATTTATCAGACCCAAACAC
This sequence comes from Hipposideros armiger, assembly GCF_001890085.2. Classification (NCBI taxonomy): domain Eukaryota; kingdom Metazoa; phylum Chordata; class Mammalia; order Chiroptera; family Hipposideridae; genus Hipposideros; species Hipposideros armiger. The sequence continues at coordinate 248,035 of NW_017732698.1, read as the reverse complement.
ACACACACATAATAACAGAAAATGAAACAAACCCATTGTGAAGAGACAAAACAATTAACAGACTCTTAGAGACCATCCTGATATTGGAACTAAATATGAATTTTAAAATAACTATGATGAATATGCTTAGAATCTAGTGGAAAGCATGGATATTTGTGAACATGAGGGAATCTAAACAGAGAGGTAAAACTATAAAAAAAGACATCAAATATAATGTTAGAAATGAAAATGATACTATCAGAGATGAAGAATTGCTTTGATGGGCCCATTAGGAAAACTGACACAGTTGAGTAAATAATCAGTGACCTGAAGGAAAGTGAATGGAAATACTCGAATGAATATCTAGAGAACAAACAGTGAAAAAAATCACTAGCCAAGTAGTGCAGATATACAGGATAAATACTTCTACCACTATTGTTAATAATAATATACGTAAGTAGATACATCATGTTCAAATTGATGAAGGCAAAACATAAGAAGAAAATCTTGAAGGCAGTCAGAGAAAAAGACACTTCAATTATAGATGAGCAAAGAAACAAATATATAAGACTTATTTTCAGAAACAATGCATGCTCATAGACAATACTGCAATATTTTTAAACAGCAGAAATAGAAAAAAAAAATCATCTACACCCAGTGAAGAAAATGTTTATAACTGAAAGTAAAATAGAGTATTTTTTTCAGATAAATAATAGCTGCAGGAATTTACTTCTAGCAGGCCTGAGCTTCAAAATGTGTTAAAATAGTTTTTTAAGCACCAAGCACAATGCCAGAGAGATACATCTACAAAAGCAAATGACATGTTCTGGAATTGTTAAAAATAAAGGTAAATATAAAAGTCATTTTTGTTTATTGTTAATTGCTATAAGAGATAATTTATTGTTAAAGACAAAAATAAGTGTCAAGGTATGGGGACATAAAACATATAAAAGTAAAATGTGGGGCTGCAACTGAACAAAGGTAGGAGGGAGAAATTGGGAGAATACTGTTCTAAGATTCATAGACTACATATGATATGATATATTAGCAAAATAGACTTAATAAATTAAGATACATACTCTAAGTCTAGCAACTTCTAAAATAAAAGATAGAAAACTAGATATATACTAAAACCAATAGTGAAGATACAATGTAATAATAAAATACATATTTACTCTAAAAGCAGCTTGAGGAATAAGGAATGAAGACAAGATTAGAGCAACTAGAAAATAATTACAAATTGGAAATTAAATTTAATCATAGCAATAACTATAGTAAATGTAAATGTAAATGTTCTCAATATATCAATTTAAAAGTAGTGAATGTTAGATTAGATGTATCTATTTATCTAAGATCCAGCTATATTCTCTCTACATGAAATTCACTTTATAATTAAAGACATATTTAAGTTAAAAGTTAACAGGTAAAAAATATAATACCATACAAAATTAATTTTAAAAATCTGGAAAAGCTGTATTGATATCAGAGAAACAACTTCAGTACATGGAATATATTGCCAGGTAACGAGGACATTTGTTTGTTTTAAATTTCTGTATTTGTGATGATTTGGCACCCAGGGCTTTGCTAACCCTGGAGAGACTGCCCCCTCAGGTCTAGTCAATAGTAAATGACCTGTCTGAACACACTTTTCACATGCAAACTAATCAATCGAGAGCCCACATCCCTGAACTGCCTCCCTTTATTGAGCTCTTAACTCTCAGAGCCACTAATAGCCCCCAGGCCAGGTACCAGGCAACTAGGGACAGTCCTTATATCCCAGAGCCCACTGAAATCATGCAAACTAGCTAATCCTAAACCTGTTTACCCTGCCTCTTCTGTTCCTTTCCACAGAAACCACAGTAATTGCTCTTGCCCACATTTTCCCCTTGCTCCTTGTGAGTATAAATTACCTTCAATGTTAATCTCTCTTGATCTGTTTACCTCACCATGCCTGAATAGTAATAAAACCTAAAAACTTGCTTACAGTTAGAGTTCAGCACTTGTCCCTGATGAACTGAGAGAAACAAAATACTGTATTTCCCCATGTATAAGATGCTCCCATGTATAAGACGCACCTTAATTTCAGGGCCTGGAATTTGAAAAAAATGTATTACACAAAGTTATTGGACTCAACTTTTATTCATCATAAAATTCATATAACTCCTCATCACTGTCAAAACTCCCAACCATAGCCAGCCTCGGATTGTTTTCTCAGTTGGAGGAGGACCAAACTTATGTTCAGCACCAAATATCCATTCACTTTTGCAAACCTTTTTGATCACTTTTGATCACTTTTAACTTGAATTCAGCACTGTACAAAAATCTTTTCTGAGCCATTTCTGGGCAGAATGTGGCAAAATGTAACCTAATATACCAGTAACAAGTGCCAAACAATGAGGTCAAAGGCAACGAGCGTGAAAAAGCGGGAAATGCAAGTAAAAAAATCTGCAACCACTGTATAAGATGCACCCAGTTTTTAGACCCCAAATTTTTCCAAAAATGGTGCGTCTTATACATGGGGAAATATGGTATCAATAAAATTATAAAAGACCTAAACAAAACTATGAATTAACTTGTTTTAATTGATAATTATAAAGCACTCTAAGAGCAACAGAATACACATTTTTTTTTCAAGTAAAATGAAACATTCACTAAAAAAGATCCTACATGGTGACATAAAATAAACCTGAACAAATTTAAGAGAATTGAAACCATACAAAGGATTTTCTCTGACCACAATGAAAATAAAATGCAAATCAATAATAGAAAGTTATTTGGAAAACCTCACAATATTTGGAAACTAAATAATATATCACTAATTACCCCATGGTAAATGCAGAGTCACAAGGAAAATTAGAAAATATTTTAATTAAGAAAATAAAATCATACCATCAACATTTGTTGGATGCAAGTAAAGCAGTGATTAGAAGAAAATTTATAGGAAGAAACGGTTATGTTACAAATGAAGAAAGGACTCAAAAGAATAATCTAGAAAAAGAACAGTATTAAACACAAAATAATCTAAACAGAGAATAATAACAATAAGATAATCAATAACTAAAATCCTGAACAAAAATAATCAATGAAATCAAATGCTATGTCCTTGAAAATTTCAATAAATTTGATATATCTGTAGCCAGACTGATGAGAATAAAAATATAAAACAAAATTTACCAATATGAGCAATGAAACAAAGACATCACAAGAGATATACTGACAGAAAATAATTGCTAGAAATAATCTCAGGTAAAACCATGAATTTGAAGTTAAAAAAAACAAACCACCTTTATGTAATACTGCTGTTTTGATATATATTTCTACACATTGCCATATATGCCAACATCAAGATGATTTTTTTTTTAAGTCATGTTCTGCTTTCAATGTCAGTGGGGTTTAGTAGTTTTCAAACTTATTTCTCTCAGCACTGTAAGTTCCATGTCCCAGGAAACCACTCAGTTCTGGGTAAACCAGGGAGTTTGTTAGTCTAGGACCAGTGACTAATTAAGACAGTGACTCTCAACATGGAGGGTGTTTATAGGAGTAAGGAGAATATAGAGCTGTAGTACTCAAGCTTTAAGTGTCATTGATTTTGAAAAAATAAATAAAAGGAAATACTGGGCATGTTTCTCTCCATTTTATGTTTTATCCAATCCCAGAGATTTCTCTGCTTTGCTTTCTCCCACCCCCTCAGTCTATCACCATTGGATTTCATGTAACCCTTCTTAGGGCTTTGCCTTTGTTTCTAATGTATAAAAACAGCTGCAAAATTGCCCTTCTCAGAGCATTTTCTTAATCCATTCAGTTTTTGCTTCCCAGCAATTGTCGTCAGTTTTGGCTCAAATAAACTCAAAGTCCTCTACAGGTTTGGATATTTCTTAAATCAACAAAGGTGAGTGGTCGTTAATGCTTGGGGGAGGGGCGAGTATGTATCAGTAATACTTTCAAGCTTTTTAATACTCTGGGATGTGTATAATTCAAGAGAATGTACTCTTTATGAAAAGAAGAAAGGTACATATGTACATACACCCTAAATATTACCTATTATATAATTTCAGGAGCTTCACAGAGCCTGTGGAGCCCAGGGCCTCTGGGATCAGAACTCCTGTTTAAACATGGCTGACAAATGTTAATTAACTTCTAGTCAAATACTTTCAGATGGCTTCCTTTTGCCTCACAACCTCAGTGATGATAAAATGCATGTGCTTCTCTGATGTCTCCACTGACATATTTCCATGTATCTGCCACATGAAATACATCAGCCAGGTTAATGTCATAATACCACAGGATAAGACAGAGTGAATCAGGCACCTGGCCTGGATAGATTTGGTCACAAGCAGCATTGCAATGGAGAGACTTTAAAACATTTAAATTTCAAATGAATATTAGTCTTATATGGGTTAACAGAGATTTGCTTTCTGAGAAGATTCTGGTAGGTGTTTGCTATTTAAATCTTTTCAGGTAATTAGTCCCTATGGTGCCTTTCAATTCAGGCTCCAGCTGTTCATGCTAATGAGATGTTACTCGGTGTCAGAAATTCCCAGCCACAAACATTAAGTGGTTAACTAATAAAGGGGTGCTTGAGAAGTGGCTCACAGAATGGAAGGTGATGAACAACTTAAACTTAATTATCACTGTTTCTATCTACCAAAAAAAGTGATATCTGTACTATTAGTAGTGAGTCCCTCTCTGTAGAAGCATATTTCAGAGAAGAGTGAAAAGGTTAACATTTCAGCCATAATCAGAGAAAAGTTATTTATTTAGACGTACAACCTGATTCATGACTATATTAACACCTCCACACACACACACAAACAAACACACAAATATTTTTAAAACATCACCTCTTATCTCTCACGTTTACAATATTTACATGAAAGCTCTAGTTGGCCAACGTAAAGAGCTATAAAAGGTGGTTATGAGTCCCACATTTTGTATACTGTACCTTCTCTAACATTGTTTTACCTGACTTGGCCCAGCAGTGAGTACTTCATAGCTTTAGAAATTGAGTATCTGTGTAAAAGTTCTTGAATTTAATATTTAAATTTAATTTAAAAGTAATACACTCACAGACACATTTAGTAAGTTCCAGATAGATATGTTGCAGAGGACATGCTGATCAAAACATAATGAAACTAGAGGTGAAGTTTGATTTAAAGATATATGAAGAAAGTCATTGTTCTAAAATAATTCTCAATGCTGAACCTAATATGATGTTTGCCATAGACATTTGTAGTTAATCAAGGTAAATTCCACAAAATACTCCTAGTCAAAACTCTTTCAAATGCAAGAATACCTGCTGAATTTGAAGCCAAGAATGTACATAAAGATTAGACAGAAAGATTCATGCCTTACAGGGGAAAAGAGAGAAAGCATTTAAATATTAACTGCTGGATAATTGCTTTTTAACTGTCCTTTTATTAAAAATAAATAAATAGATTGAGTTCTGGTCAAGATGGCAGAGTAAGTAAATGTTGTGTTCACCTTCTGTCACGACCACATGAAAATACAACTAAACTACAAAACAACCATCTTTGAGAATCACCTGAAATCTTGCTGAACCAAAGCACTACACTAAGGACACACAGAAGAAACCACCTTCTGACTGGTAGGAGGGCCAGAGACATGGAACAGGGCTGGTCTCACACCTGCTTGTGACCATTAAAAATATGGAGGAATATCTCAGCTGTGACGACCCCCCCCCCCGAAAGAGCAAGGAGTCCCAGAGCCACACCAGGCTCCCCAGCCCAGGGTTCCAATGCCAGGGAGAAAAGTCCCTAAAATGTCTGGTTGTAAAAACCAGTGGAGATTGTGGCTAAGAGTTGGAAAGCGGTTGGAGCCCAGGCATTCCTCTTAAAGGGACCATACATGGACTTACTCACCCACCGATGGAATCGCTGGCTTTAAGCTCCAGTAGTGGAGAAGCAGCTAGAGAGACGACAGGGACATAGTGAAGAGGGTGGGGAGCTGAGTTGTCTGGCTTGGGGCAGCTTTCTCCTGGATGGAGAAGCTAGTAGAGGCTATTATTTGCTTGTTGAGCCCTTCCCCTTCCATGAGTGTGGACACAGGTGGTCTCCATATCTGAGTCTCTATCAAGCTGGCGGGCACCATTTGTTTGCCACGCCCTGGTGATTCTGAGACCCTGCCCCACCCAAATTTCAGGCACACCCAAGCCACTTCCAGTCTTTGCATAGAAATGGCTTGTCTTGGCTCATGCTGTGGACTTTCCTAAAATCTCTCAAAGGTTCACAAAACCCAAACAAGCTTCATCTTGCTTCAGCATGTTCCAGACCTCTTGCTGAGCAAGACCGGCACTAGCGACAGCTGGCCTCAGTTTACCGATTAGCCTCTCAAGGCGCCTCCAAGCACAGCCCAGGTGGCAACCATCTTCAGATTGCATTGTTGCTCATGCCAGGTGGCCCCAGGCAGGGTACAAGCTGAGGCTGAACTTGGCCTGCTGTGGGGCCCCTCCCAGGAGGCCCTGGGTCTGGCAATACTCAATGGCTGGCTGTAGGCCAAGCTGCCTCCCAGGATGACAGACTGGCAAGACTGGGTAGGCATTAAAGCCCTGCTAAAACAAACCCTCTTCTGTAGGGTCAGCCTCTGCACAACTGTTCCTCCACTGTAATCATGGTGAGTCCTCATAACAATCAGTCCAAGAGTTAATCCTTCACAGTGAGGTATAGACAGCAACTAAGACTCAATTACAATAGGAGGGCACACACAACCCACTCAGGACACACTTAGAGGACATGGCTCAGGTGACCAGGAAGACTGCATCACTGGGCCCCACAGAACACCTACCACATAAAGCCACTCTACTAAGACTGAAAGACATAGTAGCTCTATCTAATACATAGAAACAAACAAAGGGAGGCAGCCAAAATGGGGAGACAAACAAACATGTCCCAAGTAAAAGAACACAAGAATGCTCCAGAAAAAGAACTAAACAAAACAGAGGCAAGCAATCTACCAAATGAAGAATTTAAACTACTGGTTTTTAGGACTCAATGATCTCAGGGAGAACTTTAACAAAGAGATAAGAAACATAAAAATGGAGATACAAAACATAAAAAAAAGAAAAAGTCAGAAATAAAAAATACAAGAACTGAAATGAAAAACACATTAGCGGGAATCAACAGTAAATTTGATGGCAGAGGACCAAATTAGCTATTTATAAGACAAGGTGACAGAAAATACCCAATCACAAGGACAAAATGAAAACAGAATCCAAAAAAATTAGGATAGTTTAAGGAGCCTCTGGGATAACATCAACTGTACCAACATTCACATCATAGGGGTACTGTAAGGCCTCTGAATGTTAGGTCTCAGACACCTTGACTTAAAGACAGACCCATATCTGCAAGAAAACAACAAAATGTCTGTTGGCCTGCACCTGCAGACAGAGCCAAACTTGTGATAACAGAAAACACCACAAAATAGCTACTGGCTTACAGGCAGTCATCATTTTCTGTTCAAACAATACTATCCTGTCATCACCACCCTAAATAACCTTCCTCATCCCTTCCCTTGGGGCTGCAGCCTCCTTTAAATGCACAGCTGGGTCTGTAGCCATCTTTTCTCAGTCCAATAGACCTCTGTCTCACAATAAACTTTTTTAACTTCCCTGATTGTGGACGCTCCTTTATTGGCTGACCTATAATTTGGTGCTGAAACCTGGGAGGGTTTAGGCCAGAGAATGCAAGATCACCCCTTTCCTTTCTCTGCTTTCTCTCCCTGGGCTTGATCTGCTCTCTGGCTACCCTCCTGGACCTGCTGTAAAGACGCTCTTCGAGACTTTCTCCCTTCCGTTGCTGACATCCCAGACATCAGGCCAGTCGCTCACTGGGTGAGTGAAACTTCCTCTTCTCGTCTGGGACCTTCTGACTCTCACTGTTCTACTCAAGTCCTAGCGTTAGGACAGAAGGTTCCTCTTGCCCCAGGGGTCCAGGTCCTCCCAGTCTAAGGACTCTCAGTCTGAGGAGTGATCTCTCCTACTCATGGTGGACAAACACTGGGATTTGCGACCTCATCCTCTTGTTCTCCTCCTAATAGGAGGCTCCCTCCTCACACTTCTCACTCTATCTCTTTGAACCATGGGGACCTCACATTCAGTCCCGGCCAAATCTACCCACCTGGGTTATCTCCTCTGCAATTTACACACCCTCAGGCTCAACTTACATGAGATCCAACCCACACAACTTATCTCTTACTGTAACACTGCCTGACCCCAATACAAACTAAACAATGAGTCTCAATGGCCCAAAAATAGAGCCTTTGATTTCCACATTCTTAGAGATTAGATAACTTCTGTCACCGCAATGGAAAGTGATCAGAAATTCCCTATGTCCAGGCCTGCTTTCTTCTTCAGGCTCGCCCCTCCTCCTCTGCCCCACACCTTACTATCCCCTCAGCCTAAACCTTCTCCCCCGAACCCCAGCTCCTCATTTCAGGAGGATTGGTCCTGTAAGTACTCTGGTTTATAGAAATGATTTGTTTTATTTGCCTCTAGTCTGTCTTTTCTCTTTTTCTTTTCCTTTTCTATTTGTGTCTTAGACACTAAGCTGATTGGGAGCTCTGTATCTAGACATTCTGTGAGCCCCCTAAGTCATATATTTAAAATTGTTTTGTACACCAACTCTATATTCAGGAACTTGTCAAAAGTAAGTCTTAAAAGATTTCTCTCACTCTCAGTAACTTTCAAGATCTTATAGATAACATCAAATGTAAAGAAAATGCTGCTGCAGCCTCCCCTTGAAGCTGAGGTAACTTAAGAGAAAAAAGAGGCACTTTTACACCCAGGGGCAAGCTCCCCACTCCTTGTTACAGCCTCCTAAAGTTATAAGGAGAGCTATAAGATCTTAGGATCTCTCTACAATTGTTGGTGGTTCTGTTTATATATATATATATATATATATATATATATATATATATACACACACATATGGCTTCTAAGGTCTGTACTTGTTTATATTTTATATATAATAATGCTTTTTCCTCCTCTACTCCTGATCTCCCTTCCCCTCCACATACCCAATGGCAATCTCATCAAGAAAACAACCTTATCCCTCCTGCACCTGCCCGCTTCTTTCTCTCCCAGAGGTTGCCAGCGCTGAGGGCATAGTTCAAGTCCACACGCCTTTCTCTCTATCAGACTTCTCCCAAATAGGAAAATGGCTAGGGTCCTTCTCCTCCCATCCAGATACATTCATTAAAAAATTCAGATATCTGGCCCAATCCTGCGATCTCACTTGCCATGATATCTATGTCATCCTCTCCTCCACTCTACTCCCCAAGAAGGAGTGTGTCTAGGTCACAGCACAGGGACACGCAGATGATTTACACAGACAGGATGATCAGAGGCGGGTCGGAGCAGGGCTGTAAGTGACAGCCCTGGCTGGGATTACCAAGCCAATCGGCCTGACGGAACTCAGCAAAACCATATGCTCACCTGTCTTATTGCTGGGCTCCAAAAGCCCACCCATAAGGCTGACAACTATGATGAACTCAGAGAAGTCTCCCAAGGACCGGATGAGAGCCCAGCCCAATTTCTATCATGCCTTACCAAGACCCTTCAAGAATACACCAAAGTTGACCCTGCCTCACATGAAGGCACAATTGTCCTCAATACTTCATGTCTCAGTCAGCCCCAGATATCCAGAAAAAAATTTAAAAGACCGTAGAGGGCCCTCAAACCCCTCAAAGTGATCTCCTCTCTATGGCCTTCAAGAACTTTAACAATAGGGATGAGGAGGCTGAACTTGACCAGACACAAAGAGATCAGGCGAAATACCAGTTGCTGGCTGCCACAATCAAGGATGCCCAAACTGGCGCCGGGGACCGGGGACAAGGTAACCGCCCTTCTTCAAGAGCACCTCCCGGACCTTGTTTTAAGTGTGGCAAGGAGGCCATTGGGCACGGGCTTGCCCCAAACCCTGACCTCCTCCAGGACCCTGTCCACAGTATGAAAAAAAGGGACAAGGGAAGGTGGATTGTGACCAGTCTCCTCGAGGGCAGGTTCCAGCCACCATCCCCCATTCCTCAGGAGGTTTGGATCTCAACCTTTCTAGCCTTCTTGGCTTAGCCAGAGGACTGATGGAGCCCAGGGCCCCCGGCTCTCTCCCGCATCACAACAGCGGAGCCCAACGTAACTCTTCACGTGGAAGGTCAACCGATCTCCTTAATAGACACGGAGGCCACCTAGTCTGCCCTCCCCAAATTTTCGGGATCTACTCATCCCTCCAATATCTCCATTGTCGGGGTTGACGGCCTTATCTCACAGCCTATAACTACCCCCTGCCCTAACTTGTTCACTTTGTAACTCGGTTTTTGCCACTCATTTCTAGTACTCATACTAGAGCAAGATATTTTCTCCAAATTCAGAGCCTCCTTTCCATTTCACCCGCCCGACCCTGAACCCATCCTTTTCTTCACTCTCTCCCCCTGTGACACCCCGATACAGAAACACTTACCTCTGTCCCACTTCCAAACTGTTGTTTGGGACACCTCCACCCCTTCTACCTGCACACCACTGTCCTGTCAAGATCAAGCTACAGGATCCATCCTCATTTCCAAACCGACCCCAATACCCCATCTCTCTCACTCATCAAAAGGGCCTGCAGCCCACCATCCACTGACTCCTAGCTAGGGGTCTTCTCAGGTCTACCCACTCCCTATAAAACATGCCCATTTTGCCCGTCAAAAAATCTGATGGATCCTATAGACTAGGATCAAGATCTTAAAACAATCAATCAAGCTATTCTCCCAACACATCCGGTCGTCCCCAATCCCTATACCCTCCTTTCTCACATCCCCTCTGATACCACTCGCTTCACTATTCTGGACCTCAAAGATGCCTTCTTTACCATTCCCTCATATCCTCACTCCCAAGACCTCTTCGCCTTAACTTGGACTAACCCTAATACCCTACATTCCAGACAACTAACATGGACAGTTCTTCCTCAAGGGTTTAGGGATAGTCCCCATTTCTTTGGCCAGGCCCTAGCGGCTGATCTGCCCTCTCTCCACCTTGCTCCCAGCACACTCCTACAGTATGTGGATGATCTCCTTTTGTGCAGTCTGTCTCACTCACTCTCCTTCCCACATACCACTACCCTTCTTAACTTCCTTGGTAGCAAGGGCTACTGGCTATCCACACACAAGGCACAACTCTACTTCTGTGGTTATGTACTTGGGAGTCCAAATCACTCCCTCCCACAGGGCCTTCACGGCCGACCGTGTCTCCCTTATTAAATCCATACCACCACCACCACCTCCCACCACAAAAAAATGAAATCTTCTCCTTCTTGGGTCTCGCAGGTTTCCTCTGTATCTGGACCCCCAACTTCAGCCTTCTAGCTCACCTTCTAATATGAGGTGTCTAGGGATCCCCCAGAGAAACCACTAGACCCCAGGCTAAACCTCAACCCTGCTACACTCCTACCCACAACCACACAGACCTCCACCCACTCTGGCACTGAAGTCCTAGACTTCATCGGGCCTCACTTCTCCAATACAACCCCGAACCCTCTCCCGAGTCCGGAACACACCTGGTTCATCGATGGCAGCTCCACCCTTTCTGAGGGTTCCCGCATAGCTGGCTATGGCATTGTCACTCCCACCACTACCATCGAGGCACATCCCCTCCCATTGGGGAAGGCCTCACAAAAGGCAGAACGATTGCCCACCTTCCTATTAAAGCTGGAGTCATCCATTGTAAGGGCCACCAGAGGGATCTGACATTGTCACAATGGGCAATCACCGGGCAGATGAAGAAGCTAAAAGAGCCTCCCACCTTCTCTCGGTTGCCAACCAACTCATCGCTGTCCCCTCTATGGACCCCCAATATGTACCTAATGAGAAACAATCTCTTCTCTCTCAGGAAGCTCAACCCAAGCCAAGTGGCTTCTTTCAGAAGATGCAGCCATCCTCCCCAATAACCAGTGGAGAGACATTCTCACCAAAATGCATCAATCCTTCCATATAGCTTTAGGACCCTACATCACCTATTGTGACCGTCCTCACCTGTCAAAACTTTCCTCCCCTTCTTTGGGACATCACTAACACTTGCCACATTTCTTTGTCAGTTTCCCCCCAGTGCACTTTAGGGCCCCCTCCTTTCCCACCCACCAGGCTCGCTACCACGCTCCTGGACAAGACTGGCAGATAGACTTTACTCACATGCCCCCAATCAGGAGAACCAGATATCTCCTCACCTTAGTCAATACCTTCTCAGGGTGGGTTGTACCATTCCCGGTTACCTCAAAAAAATCCCCTGAGGTTATTAGCATCCTCCTCACACAAATCATTCCTTAATTTGGCCTCCCTATGTCCATTCAATCCAATAATGGCCCAGCCTTCATCTCCCAGATCACACAACAGGCCTTGTAAGCCCACAATATACACTGAAAACTCCATATCCCCTTACAGACCCCAATCCTTGGGTAAAGTAGAAAAAGCCACCTCCATCATTAAATCTCACCTCACCAAACTCTCCCTAGAGGTCCAACAACCTTGGATGACCCTCCACCCCTCACCCCCTGCCATATGCATGCCATCCCTCGGGCCCCACCTTCCTTAGTCCTCCCGAGCTCATGTATGGCAGGCCTTTCCTACCAGGCAACCTCCCTCCTAACAGCTCACCAATGGGAGACAACCTCCCAGCCCTTAGCCTCGTTCAGCAGATCCTTAGGGGACATGCAGACCGCATTCTTCCCCAGACCCAAGACTGACTCTCTCTCTCTCTCTCTCTCTCTCTCTCTCTCTCTCTCTTTTTCCCTAGCCCCAGGGGACTGGGTCCTTCTCAAAGACCTCAACCCCTCAGACTTATGACCACAGTGGAAAGGGCCCTTCCAGGTCCTTCTCACCACCCCCACTGCAGCCAAGCCTCTGGGTCCCCTCTCCTGGTTTCATGTCTCTAGACTGAAAAAGACAGCTGAACCGCCCGTCCAGCCACTTCACAGGCCCACCCAGGCTCCACAATATTGCAGCTCAGTCCTGAGCCCCACCCAGCTTCAACTTCACAAGATCCCTGAGGAAAAATCGGGAGACTCATGAACGGTGACCCCTGCCCCTGTCCTCACTGCACAATCCCTCCAGCCTCACCCCGGCTCCTCCACTCCTCCTCCAAAATCTCTCAGTTGTCTCCACCTTTCCCCTTAACCTCCCCAGGTCCATTTTAGAGCTTCTTTTCGATGATTCCATCACCCATCTTCTCAACCCCAGAGGGGACATAAGCCCCCATGGTCATCTTCATAATATTACTCTTCCTTCTCCTAACACTTTCCTACCAGTACCCCCTTATCTCCTCGGACCCTCAACCCAACTCATCATCTTCTAAACCAGTCATCCCCCTTACTTGCTCGAGACTGCTGGCTCTGCCTATCCATGTCTACTCAACTCTTCACTGCTGTCCCCATAATGGCTCAAATATGGACTAGTACCTCTGCCTCCTCTTCTACAAAGTCCGATGTGGACCTGCCTTCCATTCTGCCGGGAGCTGCTGGATGTCTGGGATACTTTGTCTTAGAGTTTTAAAATAATTGAGTTTGGAAATGACCAACTTAATCTGAATGGGCTAATTATCATTTAATATTTCAATACTATTTTGTTAAAATATAGTCTACAGAAGTCAGGATTGGCCTTTTCTGTGGAGAGCCAGAGGTCTGCAGTAAGGGTTAAGCCTGGCTGCTGACAAGCTGCCAGGCTCTCAGGCCCAGGTGAGCAGTGTGGGAAGGTTGCTTGATAGATCTCATTCTCCACTGTCCTGCTGCAAGCCTACGTCAAAAACAACCTTGAAAGTTACAGAGTGAATTGCCAGCCTGTTAGCAGTTTCTACTTGCTATACTTTGTCTCACTTTGGGAACATTTTCTACCCCACTCCCCTCTCCCCCCGGGGGGAGAAGCGGCTTGCTGGCAGAGCTTGTGACCGCCATCCCTTGGGAGATGGGCGGCCTTGGCCTGGAACAGGCATGTGTGGCCAGTGTGTGGGAAAAACGTTGTGCCTTAAATAAAGATTCCCCTTTAGACACCCTCAGTAGGATGAAGACCTGATAGCCCTTCCAATATTAATTGTTTTATTTACCTTAATCAACCTAGTAAGTCTTATATATTACTATAATTCTATTTTATACACTAAAAGCAATCTTAGTCACATTTAGTCTCCTAATCTCCTAGTAATAAACAAAGCATGCACTCTGTAGTCTCAGGATTCTGCTCAGCTGTGGTGTTTGAGATAACTACTAATTGGCCATAAAACATCCTTCCAACGCCAAGGCTGGAATTCAGCTCTGACCATCATAAGTAAAGACAAAATAAGTTAGTCATTAGTATGAAACAAATCCAGCTGTACCCTGTAACAGAAATAGCATGAGATAGTAAGTCTCTAGGAAGGACAAGCTTCTAAGGAGAATAGACCTTGGGAAGAAAGAAATAATGAAACTATGTAGAAAGAAGATGGGTAAAGGTTTATCTCTGGGAAAAAATAACTCAATGATGTAATGGTCAACTGTCCAGAATAAAAAGGGACATGCTGTAACAATAAACTGAGACACTTCACTTCCTGAAAAAGCGCTCCTGTGTCTCCCCGCATTTTTCTTTTTCCTTACTGTAATAAATTATGAGAGACACTCCTTGTGAAAACACCCCGCTCCCTCCCTTCCTCTCATCGTCGTGTCTCTCTCTCTCTCTCTCTCTCTCTCTCTCTCTCTCTCTCTCTCTCTCTCTCTCTCTCTCTCTCTCTCGTCTCCTATACCGTCCCCACCAAAGGGCTTTTCCCTGGACCTGTGGGAGCTGGTCTCCCGCACCACTCTAAATCCACCACTTGCTATAATTCCTGCCTGAGCCAGTATCAGCTCAAAGCAACTCGATACCTAAAAACCTTCACCGATGCTCTAGATAAGGTCCACGACAAAGTCAGGCCCATCATAGACCCCTTAAGTACCTCTACTCACATCTGCACCACAGCCCCCCTCTGCATCTCCTGCTCACAGGACACCGGCAACCCTGTGGGAACCTTAGACCCCAATCTCTGTAATACTATCACTATCACTATCTCACCCTCTCTTACTCATTCCACCTCCTCCACAGGTTCCTTCTTCCAACCCCCCCCCCTCAGCTTCTCCTGTCTCAGCCTCAGCGCCACTGGAACAACTAACATCAATACTCTATGCTGTTAGGGGAGGCCTCAGACCCCAATAAGACTCCCCCTTCATTCTCCCATACCAGCGAAAAGGAATCCAACTGTCTTTTTTTTTTTTAAAGATTTTATTGGGGAATGGGGGAGGGGAACAGCGCTGGGGGATCGAGGGAAGGGGAGCAGACAAGTTGCTGTCCTTTTGTTCTTCAGGCTAGTTGTGGAGGATGCTGCTTCATTGGCCCATGTTGGTATTATCATTGTGCTCTTCCCGGGTGAGGCAGATCAGTTGCTAGCCTCTGGACGGCCGCTCACGGCAGCTCTTCGCAGCTCACACCTGCTGCTGGTCACTCATGGTAGCTTATGGCAGCCCACTGCAGCAGGGGCTGCAGCCTACACCGTCGCCAGCGACTCACGGCATCCCAGCTCCAGGTCAAGCTGTTGTTCACCATCTTAGCTGTAGAGGGCAGTGTCACTGGCCCTCATGCGGGATCCGAACCGGGGCCCTGCTGCACAGAGCTGATGTCCCAAGCCAACTCTTAACCAACGCGCCACTCGGCTGGGCCCCGGGATCCAACTGTCTTAAGCTACTTAGTCATCATCTGACCCAGCTAACTTTTACCTCGATACACTCAAATTCCATCTCTTTAGACATCAAAACACTACACACGACATTCCCATACAGCCCCTCACAGAGGCCACAGTATCAGGAACATTTGTTATTTGGGACAAGGAAGGCTCCCCTGAGAAATACAAGGAAACCCTAACCCCTTTCTTCTCCCTAGACATCTTCACCTGCCTTGGTCCCTCTGGCCTCTTCTCCCTCTGTGGAACCTCCACATATGCCTGCCTTCCCACCTACTGGACAGGCACCTGCATCCTAGTTTACTTTCTCCAGATATTCAGGTCCCCCCAATAATCAATCTGTACCTGTCCCCATATACACTCTCATGTGCCCCAAAAGGGCCATCTCCCTCATTCCACTCCTGGTGTCACTGGGTGTCTCTGGGGGGTAGCGACAGGAACAGCAGGGCTCAGAGTCTCCTTACGCCACTTTCAAGCTGTATCACAGGACCTCGCCCAGGCCCAGAAAAACAGAGACTGCCACAAGAACCAGTGGAGCTCCCAGTCCATGGGTAGCTGGGGCGCTTGGCTTCTCCCCTTCGTAGGGCCTCTAATCATTATCTTTTCAGTCCTATCCTTCTGTCCCTGCCTCCTCCGCCTCTTCACCCAATTTCTGCAGAGCTGATTCCAGGCGTTCACAAATGGAACTGTCTGTGAAATGCTTCTCCTACAACAACATTACCAGCCCCTTCCAAAATGTCTCCCTCCTCTCACAGCCCCCATTCAGCCTGAAGTAGCTACAGAAGAGAGACACGATGGTCCTTTTCTTTTAAATAACAAACAAGGCTGGAATGTTAGATCTCTGAATGTTAGGCCTCAGAGACCTTGACTTATAGACAGAGCCATGTCTGCAAGAAAACAACAAAATGCCTGTTGGCCTGCACCTGCAGACAGAGCCAAACTTGTGATAATAGAAAATGCCACAAAACAGTTACTGGCTTGCAGGCAGTCAGCATTTTCTTTTCAAACAATGCTACCCTGTCAGCACTGCCCCTATATAACTCTCCTTACCTCATTCCTCGGGGCTGCAGTCTCCTTTAGATGCACAACCTGGGCTGTGGCCATCTTTGCTCAGCCCAATAGACTTCCTCTCTCTCACAATAAACTTTCTTAACTTGCCTGACTGTGCGAGATCCTTTATCGGTCGACCTATCAGGTACCAGAAGGATAAGAGAGAGAGCAAGGAATTGAAAATGTATTTGAAAAAATAATGACTTCCCTAATCTGGTAAAGAAAACAGACATACAAGCCCAGGAAGTGCAGAGAGTCCCAAACAATATGAACCCAAAGAGCTCACACCAAGACACATCATAATTAAATTGCCAAAAGTTAAAGAAAAAGAAAACCTTAAAAGCAGCAGGAGGAAAGCAGTTAGTAACCTGTAAGTTTCTGTTCGCCCTGAAGGCCAGCTCAGCCATGCAGTAACAGGCGCCCAACCCGCATCCTGCTTGGCGTGTAACCCAGTGGGCAATACATCATCCAAGTAGAAATTTTCCAACCCCCGCCAGCTGTTGTCCCAGCCATTGCCACCACCAGCCTTTACTCCACCCTATAAAAACTAGACTCTTCCCTTAGTCAGGGCTGACGCCTCTCATGGCCTCAGCCCTGCAGGTTAATTACCTTGCTTGCTTGAATATGGTGCCTTTCACCCCGTCTCCTCGGCGAACCTTTCATTTTGGTGCCGAAACCCGGGAGGGGCAAGACCAGGAAAGTGCTGGATCGCCCTTACCCTCCTCTGCCTCCCTCCCTCCGCTCGATCTGCGCTCTGGTCTCCCTCCCATACCTGCCGGGGAGACACCTGCAGGGGATTTCTCGCTTCCATTGCTGACCTTGCAGACACCAATAGGCTAGTCCACATCTCCTATTTGGGTGAGTACGGATGCCCTACTCTCGTTCGGGTCTTCTGCTCTCTGTCAGTCCAAGACCTAGCGTGAGGCCAGAAGACTCCCTTGGCCCACGGGCACTGACCCTCTCAGTCTGGGGACACCCACCCTGAGAACGGTCTCTCACACTGTCCGAATATCAGAAGGTGGGACTTCTCCTCCCTTTATCCTCTTCCTAGTGGGGATTTCTGCCCTCACCCTTCTCCTTCATCTAACTCACACCATGGGCGCCTCCTCGTCTCTCCTGTCTAAGGACATGCCCTTAGGCTGCCTTTTGCGCAATCTAGACGCCCTCGGCCTGCGGAATGAGATTGGACCTAAACGCTTAATTTTCTTTCGCAACACTGTCTGGCCTCAATGTAAATTAGATAATGGATCTCAATGGCCTGAAAACAGAACCTTTGATTTTAACACACTCAGGGACTTAGATAACGTCTGTCATCACAATGGAAAGTAGTCAGAGACCCTGTATGTTCAAGCTTTCTTTGCTCTCCGATCCAGTCCCTCCCTTTGCCAATCCTGGTCCACCTTCCAGATACTCCCAGAGCACACCAAACCTCCCCACTCCCACTGCACCCCCTCCTTACACGCCTGCACTCCCCCTTTCTCCTCCAACCTCCTCCTCCGCCAACAATTCAGACTCTGAAATCTCAGGGCCCTTGGCCCCAAGTCCTTGGGAAGACACGACTTCCCTTCCAGGCCCTCCTTTCCCCCTACTCACCAGCTCTTGAGCGCACCCCGCTCCTCTCCTGCTCCGGGAGGTGCTGGAGCAGAGGGCGTTATCAGAGTCCATGTCCCACTGTCTCTCTCTAATTTTTATCCTGCCTCACTGAGGCTCTTCAGAAACACACTAGGGTAGACCCCTCATTTCGGGAAGGAGTTGTTCCTAATACACATTTTATCTCACAGCCAGCTTCGGATATCCGAAAAAAACTCAAAAAGGCTAAAGAAGGCCCTCAAACCCCTCAACGGGACCTTTTAGCCCTGGCCTTCAAGGTTTTTAACAATCAGGACGAACAGGCAAAATTAGAAAAGGCCCGCCGAGATCAGGCAAAATGCCAGCTGCTGGCGGTGACTATCGGGCTCCGACAAAAGGGAGCTCCTAACAGGGCACAAGGGCCATCACCAAGGGGTCCACAGAAAGCTCCCCACCACACACACACACACCCATCCCCGACCATGCTTCAAGTGCGGCAAAGACTGGAATTGGGGAAGAGCTTGCCCCAGTCCGCGGCCCCCATCCGGGCCCTGTCCTTCTTGTGGTAAGAAGGGACACTGGAAGGTTGACTGTCCTTCCCAGGGAAGAGGCGCTTCCCTTCTCCCCACAGACAAGGAGTCTCATCTCACCCTGCTGAGCTTACTCGGCCTCGCTGCTGAAGACTGACGGTGCCCAGGGCCCCAGGCCCCAACTCCCAGCACCACCTCGGAGCCCATGGTAACGCTTCTAGAGGCAGGTAAGCTGGCCACCTTTTCCACCCTGCCTGAATTTTCGGGCCCCACGCACCCCTCCCAGGTCTCTGTTGTGGGCGTTGACGGCCTAATATCTCAGCCTCTTTCAACCCCCTTACTGTCATGCGCCCTTTTTAACATTCTATTTTCACACTCCTTCCCGATCCTTCCCCGATGTCCCACTCCTATACTAGGAAGGGACCTCCTTTCCAAGTTTAAAGCCTCACTCTCCTTCCATCTCCACACCCAGAGCCAGCCTTACTCCCCCTTTTCCATCGCGCCATCTCCTCATCTCCCCCTCCAACCTCCTCTGCCCTCTTCAGAGGTCAAACCCTTCGTTTGGTATACCTCGACTCCTTCTGTCACCAAACACCATCCTCCCATAAGGATTCAGCTTCGCGACCCCTCTAAATCCCCAAACCAGCTGCAATACCCCATTTCCCTTCCCCATCAAAAAGGACTCAAACCTATTATTGACAAACCCCTTGCTCAAGGCCTCCTAAGACCAACCCATTCTCCATACAATAACCCCATCCTGCCAATACGGAACCCCAGTGGGACAAATAGATTGATCCAGGACCTCTGAGTCATCAACTCTGTGGTACTTCCCATTCACTCTGTAGTCCCCAACCCATACATGTTCCTATCTCTCTTCCCTTCTACTGTCACTCATTTCATGGCTATAGACCTCAAAGATGCATTCTTTACCATCCCCCTCCACCCAGACTCACAGGACCTTTTTGCATTCACTTGGACAGACCCTGACATGCTACAATCCAGACAGCTGACCTGGACGGTCCTCCCACAAGGTTTCCGTGACAGTCCTCACTTCTTTGGCCAGGCAC
Source organism: Hipposideros armiger (assembly GCF_001890085.2). Taxonomy (NCBI): domain Eukaryota; kingdom Metazoa; phylum Chordata; class Mammalia; order Chiroptera; family Hipposideridae; genus Hipposideros; species Hipposideros armiger. Next base: position 228,125 of record NW_017732698.1, on the reverse strand, counting down.
TTGCCTCAGATCTGGCCTCCCTCAATCTAGCCCCCAGTACAGTTCTACCAATGTAGATGATCTACTTCTCTGTAGTCCCTCACACACCCTATCCCTCCGACACACTGACTCCCTACTAGATTTCCTAGCCTCTAAGGGATATCGGGTATCTCCTACCAAGGCCCAGCTGTCCACTCTGACCGTCACCTACCTGGGTACTTAGCTCTCCCCCACCCAGAGGGCCATCACAGCAAATCGAACCACCCTCATTAGAGATCTTACCCCTCCTAACACACAAGGTGAGATCCTCTCCTTTCTTGGACTGGCAGGGTTTCTCCACACCTGGATCCCTAATTTTGGTCTCTTAGTCACCCGCTCTACCAGGCTGCTAAGGGTCCTCTTTTAGAGCCCTTAGACCCCGCTGTTGACATTGTCCTGGCCTTCAGAGCTCTTCAGCAAGCTCTTCCTTCTGCCCCTGCCCTCTCCCTCCCAGACTTGTCTAAGCCTTTTCTCCTCTATGTAACTGAAAGACAGGGTATTGCCTTCGGAGTACTGGGGCAAAACAAGGGGCCCACCTTTGGGCCCATAGCCTACCTGTCAAAACAGCTAGATAGCACAGCGGAAGGATGGCCCGCCTGTCTATGCACCCTGGCGGCAGCTGCCCTCTTAGCTCAGGAAAGTACAAAGTTAACCTTTGAACAAGATACCACTATCTACTGCTCACACAACCTACAGGACCTCCTTTCCTACAAAGCGATGAGCTACCTATCACCATCAAGAGTACAGCAGTTTCACACCATAGTCACAGAAACGCCCAACTTCAACGTAGACAGACGCCTTCCTCTCAATTCAGCTACCCTTCTTCCTGACCCCTCAAACTCCCTCACACATTCCTGTGTAGAAATCCTAGAATATCTTAAACCCCATTTTCCTAACATTGTAGCAGAACCCCTCCCAGCCCCAGATCTTATCTGGTTCATCGACGGGAGCTCCACCACTCAGGATGGCACAAAAACAGCAGGGTATGCCATGTCTCCCTTACAAACACTGTAGAGGCAAACCCCCTCCCCAGAGCGACAACCTCACAGAAGGAGAAACTGATCACTCTCACTCGAGCCCTAACTCTGGCCAAAGGAAAAAAGGCCAGTATCTACATTGATTCTAAATATGCTTACCATATCTTACATCCTCATACAGCCATCTGGCAGGAGCGAGGGTTCCTATCCACAAAAGGGTCCCCCATCACAAATGCCCCTCTCATTCTCCATCTCCTCCAAGCATCCTGTCTTCCTGACAGGGCTAGGGTCATACATTGTAAGGGGCACCAAAAGGGCATGGACCTCATCGCAGTAGGTAACAACAAAGCAGATGAAGAGGCAAAACGAGCCTCGGAATCCCCTGTCCCAGCTAACCAACTCCTCGTCATGCCACAAATACAGCCCCACTACTCCCCATCCGAACAGGAACATCTCTCTGCCCAAGGGGCCATCCTCCAAGGAGATTGACGCCTCTCCAGTGGGTGATATATCCTCCCCCAAGCATAAGCTAGGGAGATCCTAATAGTCATTCATCAATCGTTCCACATCGGATTCAAGCCTCTATACGCCTCTATATCATCTCCTAAGGCTTCTTGGCTTCTTCCTCTAATATGACCTCTAACATTCCGGTTTCTATTCCTAGCTTTTGGCTCCTGCCTATGACATCTTCTTGCACACTTCCTACAGGACCGACTCCAGGCTTTCACCAACAACACGGTTTGAGATATGATGCTGCTCGGTGATTATCACTGCTTGTCATCTACCTCAGAGCCCGGCAGTACCCCTAACGCCAGCCCCTATCCCTGCTCTGATGTCACCCCTTCTCAGCAGGAAGCAGCTCCAGAAGAGAGATGTGCCGCCCCTATTCCTTAAAAATCATGTCAAAAAAAGGCTGGAATGTAAGGTACTGTTTGCCCTGAAGGCCAGCTCAGCTATGCAGTAAAGGGCACACACCCTGCATCCTGCTTGGGGTGGAGCCCAGCGGGCAATACATCATCCATGTCCTGCTTGGCACAAGTAGAAATTTTCCAATACCCCCCAGCCATTGCCCTCTATTGCTATTGCCACCACCAGCTGTTGTCACCACCAGCCATTGCCATCGGTTACTTACTCCACCCTACAAAAACTAGACCTTTCCCTTAGTCGGGGCTGATGCCTCTCATGGCCTCAGCCCTGCAGGTTAATAAACTTGCTTGCTTGAAAATTGGTGTCTCTCACCCCCTCTCTCCTCGGCAAACTTGTCATAACCTACAAGGGGACTCCCATAAAACTGTCAGCTGATTTCTCAACAGAAGCTTTGCATACCAGAAGGGATTGTCAGGAAATATATCAAAGTGTTAAAAAATAAGGACCTACAACCAAGATTACTCCATCCAGCAAAGCTGTAATTTAGAATTGAAGGACAGATAAAGAGCTTCCCAGAGAAGAAAATGCTAGAGAACTTCATTACCACCAAACCAGTATTAGAAGGAATGTTAGAGGGACTTCAAGATGAAACAAAAATATGAATAAGAAATTGGCAATAACTACATACCTATCAACAATTACTTACTTTTTTGTTTTTAAGATTTTATTGGGGAATTGGGAGAGGGGACATTGTTGGAGAATCGGGAGGGGGAACAGACAAATTGCTGTCTTTTTGTTCTTCAGTCTAGTTGTGGAGGACGTTGCTTCACTGGCCCATATTGGTATTATCATTGTGCTCTTCCCGGGGGAGGCAATCACTTGCTGGCCATTGGACGGCCGCTCGCGGTGGCTCATGGCAGCTCATGAAAGTGCATGCCAGCTGCCGGCCATTCCCACTGTAGCCTACACCGTTGCCAGTGACTCACGACAGCCCAGCTCCAGGTTGAGCTGTTGTTCACCATCTCAGCTGTAGAGGGCGCAGCGTCGCTGGCCCTCAATGTGAGAGTCGAAACGGGCCCTGCTGCTCAGAGCTGGCGTCCCAAGCCAATTCCTAACCAACATGCCACTAGGCTGGCCCAACAATTATTTTCAATGTAAATGGATTAAATGCTACAATCAAAAGGTGGGGGCTGAATGGATAAGAAAACAAGGCCCTTATGTATGCTGCCGACAAAAGACTCACATCAGATTGAAAGGCACACAGACTGAAAGTAAAGGATGAAAAAAGATATTTCATGAAAATGAAAACTAACAAACAAACAAAAAAATTAGAGTAGCAATACTTATACCAGACAAAATAAACTTTTTTTAAAATGACTATAACAAGAAGGACTTCGTAATCCCACTGTTGGGTATTTATCTAAAGAAACCCAAAATGCTACTTCGAGCAGACATGGTCATCCATATGTGGTCTGACAATCAAGTTTTCAAACCCATCCTAGAAAAAGTGCTACATAACTCATTGCTGAATATCACTATGGTCACCTTTGACGTACTCCCCTTGGGAAGCTATGCCCTGATGCCAGTGCCTAGTGCACCTTTCAAAGCAATTTTGGAACTCGTTTCTTGGACTGACCATTAGAGCTATAGTACCCTTGATGTCCTGAATGTCATCCAAATGTCTTCCTTTCAATATTTCTTTTATCTTTGGGTAAAGAAAGACGGCATTGGGGACCAAATCAGGTGAGGGTTTTCCAATACAGTTATTTTTTTACTGGCTAAAAACACCCTCACAG
>NW_017732698.1:215765-216593 GCF_001890085.2 Hipposideros armiger | reverse complement strand
CATTCAACAAGTTTGCAATACAGTTCAGTCAACTGCAATTGCATTATAGAACTGAATTATGGAAAGTCAAATGAGGTAAAAATGAAAATCAATTAATATTTAAAATATAGATGTTAATTCATCCTAACATAGTGATATACTAGAAAATACTTCTAAATTCATTATAATATTCAAATGCTCTTTTTCTTTTTTGTTTTATATTCTCATTGCCTTTTTTTTTCCTTTTTTTCTTATTTCTAGTATAGATATGTTTCAGTTGGGGGTGCAAGAACTGATCCTTAGATAATGTAGATTACCTAACCTATGATATTTGAAAGCCTCTAATGAGGTTCTCAGCTTTTCTGCAAATGCTGCAATACATGTACCTCTAGTGTGTAGAGGCCACTGAAATGAGCCACTCCAAAGTGCCAAAGATCAGACTTTGCAACAGAAAGCATATATTTCTGGAGGCATATAGATGGATATTTTGTTAAATTCTAACTCACCAGGTTGACACAGAAGCAGATTTCTTGATGTTGTATCTTTGTATTATCAACAACTAACTAAACTGACTTGGTTAACCCTGAATGAATGATTCTTATACCTTCCCTCCTATTCTCCACATGAGCTTGGCTTCGTGAGGTCACAGTACCTGTGTGGATGAGAAAAGAAATAGGAAGCCTCCAGTCCAGTCCTGATGCCACCATTCGATGGAAAGTTAGAAAGTTCAAAATGCTGAGTTGAATGCCATATCTAACCCAATTTGTTTAAAATTAGTATTATTTTTGTTAAACAAAACAATTACAAGGACTTTATAAATTATAAACATGCCTTGTTATAGTTCACTAA
>NW_017732698.1:213534-214515 GCF_001890085.2 Hipposideros armiger | reverse complement strand
AAAAAAAAAAAGTTAGCAACATTATTGCAACAAGTTCACAAACTTAATTGTCAGACCTCATATATTCATTGCAGCATTATTTACAATAGCCAAGGTATGAAGGCAACCTGGGTGTCCTTGAATGGATGAATATGTAAAGAAAAAGGGTGTACATATATACAATGGAATATTATGCAGTTGTAAAAAATGAAATCTTGCCATCTGAAACCACATGGATGGACCTAGAGGATATTGTGCTGAGTGTAGTAGTCAGACAACAAAAGCAAAATGTCATACACTTTCATTTATAAGTGGAATCTGAAGAACAAAATAAACAGAAAAGCAAACAGAACACAAATTCATAGATACAGAGAATATTTTGATGGTTGCCAGATTGGAGGGGTTGCCAGTTTGGGGGTGAGTGTAAAGGGGAATGGATTAAGAAGTACAAGTTAGTTGTTACACAGTAGTTATGAGGATGTGGGTTGTAGCGTAAGGAATATAGTCAATTATGTTGTAATAACTATGTATGGTGTCAGATGGGTACTAGATCTGTTGGAGTGATAGATGGGAAGGGGGTTGGGGGAAGGGTGAAAAAGGTGAAGGCGTTAAAAAGTACAAATTTTAAATTATAAAATAATCATTGGCATGTAAAGTAAAGTATAGAGAATATAATCAAGAATATGGTAATAACTATGTATAGTGCCAGGTGGGTATGAGTCAGGGGGATCTCGTCGCAAATTATATAAATGTCTAACCACTATTCTGTACATCTGAAATTAATATAAAATAATATTGAATGTAAAAATAAATAAGTAGATAGATAGATAGATAAATAAATAAAGTAGGAATGTTCTATCTTTGGGAGGCCCAGAATCACCATTGTATTGTCTGCTTTCAATTGTATTATAATTTAAAATGTAAGAATGCTAAATATATTAACGTAATATAATGTAAAACTACTGAGCCTCAGTTAATGTTAACTTACATGTCCATATCCTT
>NW_017732698.1:205295-208264 GCF_001890085.2 Hipposideros armiger | reverse complement strand
TTTCCTCACATTTCTCACATTCAACTGTAATATATATGATGATACTAAAAGAAAATATTCAGTAAGTCATATTTGTTTTACTAGAAACCCCTCCTTCAGCCTTCGCTTTAACTGGATAACATCATTAACAACATTGAACTGTTTTACACTATTTGAGCCCAGTGGATGTTCCAGACATATATTCAAATCTCTGAATTAGTATGTAAGGAATATAAGTTGCACATAATTAATTGACTAATACTTGGTTTCTATCTAATCAAATTTTCATGTATTTACAGTAGATTTGGACATCATTATAAAATTTAAAACTATTTTTTATAGTCTTAACAACCATAGTTTTATCTTTTTTTGCCCCTTCATAGATATTTTAAATTTTTCTGCTTATATTTTCTTGCCCATAATTGTCTCTGAAACTCAAGGCAACATAGTTTCCAAACCCCCTATTCTATAGCGATAACTATCAAAAAGAACAAACAAAATGACTTAGGTCATTAAATGGAAAATACATAGTTCTTATTTACTTGACCGCCCAACACTATTGACCTAATTGCCCAGGCCTAATCATTAAATTTTATTTTTACATCCTCTCTCACTTTCTTCCAAAACTTTCTGGATAAGTCAACACCCAAATAGCTCTAGATTATATAACTTCTAGACTATGTAACCAACATTATACTTACTTGCTTGATGAATCTTGAAACTTCCTTTATTTTTCTGGCATCTTCAACGCTCCCTAACAAATTCACACATATTAATTCATTCTTCCTTGTGTAATCCTAATCTACAATTCTGATAAAGGTCCTTCATCTCACTGTTTAAAAACTGTTAATGACTGTAAAGTTCTAATAATGATCTGCTTTTTGCCTTGCTTAATTCTCAACCTCATCAATCAAAATTCTCACTTCTACTCTGTTGTTTCTTTAAGGTGTCATAGCCTCTCTCATAACACATTGTGTATCATAGGTATTATATTATGTAGCCCATCTTCTTAAAATTACCTATTTACTTAGCTATTTACTCTTTTTGACTCTGAACTCATTATTGATAGGCTTTGTTTCTAACTCTATTTCTCCAGAGCCTAGAGGGCCCTGGAACATAGTAGATACAAGTTATCATAAGAGACAAGATAGCCTAAACAAGGTATTAAATTAATGTCTCAAAGATGAGAATAGTTGAGCTATAGCCTAAAACTGTATTATTAGACATAAATAGTTTATTCCTTTCCCTCATTACTGATCAAAACTGAGGACAAACAACCTTAGATAAGCATTTATTTGATAATTTACTAGAATAGCTATCATAGCATTTTCTATGGAAGACCTGAGGAAACAGGAGATTTATCGAGGGCATGGAAAAAGAAAGCATCTTAGAATTTTCCAAGCAGTTAGGAAATTTTTTTCCATGTTAGGCTATATGTACCTGAGAATATATTCCATTTCACCTCTTGACTATGTCTAGGATTTGACAGATAGTAGCCTCCTGTTAAGGAAACAGCATTGAGGAATTCCAGGCAGCAACCATCAGCAGTCCTTGGGAAGTGTGTGTGTGTGTGTGTGTGTGTGTGTGTGTGTGTGTGTGTGTGTGTGTCCACACGTATGTCTGGAGAGACCAAACACATCATGCAGACTTGGAATACCAACACCTGACTCTCTGAGCTCCTGTGAAATTAGGAGTGATGACCCGCAGAGAATAGTCTGCCTGTGCCCATCTTGGATGCTAATCCCAACTGAATAATTTGGACTGGTGAAAATTTATTGTTTTCTTAAGCAAGAATGGCAGTTAGTATCTCTCAAAGTAAGATGAAGATTTGAAGGGACTCTGAGAAGGCAGCAGTACACCTGAGGGCAAGGGAACCCAGTTAGGGANAACACCTTCTATCTTATAAAAATGTTTTCTTAGCATCTCCTTGTAGCATAGAATAATTTATGGAACTTTTAGAGATAGAGAGAAGTCACACAAGCCCCATCTGAAAACAAAAATGTAATATTATTCTAATGGCAAGCTATAAAAGAAAAATAGAAAATAAAGCCAGTGTGGCAGACACTGGAATTTCTTTTACTCTTCGTGTGTGTGCTCCTCCCCTGGCTTCTTTGCAATTTTATTTCTAAGAGTCTGCACTAGCAACTTTCTTCAGAGAACTTCCCTTGGGATACTGATGCCACTTTCTCTACACTTGCCGAGTTGGAAGAGGCTGAGCATTTACGTTTCCTGATGGCTGCTCTTAGCCAATGTCTGATTGGTGCTTGAATTGAAAGCTACTATGCTTCTAATCAAGACAAACACTGAAGTGGAGTTTACATGCCCAAGTTTTCCTGAGGGATTTGGCTTTATTTACCCTCTGTGGAACCTTCTGGAAATAACATACTTCTTAACTTCTATTTCCTTTTCTGTTTTTATTTGTTACCTTCCTAGTTTCTCCTGAGAGCACTCCTTAGATAAATCATTCTCATAAAAATTCTTCTCAGATTCTGCTTCTCGTTAACCATGCAAAAACAGGCAGGAACGATGAAAGAAAATGATAGCTACCACCTGTGTGCTCACGATATGCCAGTACTGTGTAAGCACTTAATTTCATCCTCATAACAACAGTATGAGGTAGGTATTATTATTCTTAAGAGAAAGAGAGGTTCAGAGAGGTAAATTTACTTGTCCAAGTTCCATAGATAGTAAGTGGCAAGCCCGGTTCTGAAGCTATCTCCATCAAAAGACTGCGCTTCTAAATACTGCACTATGAGTTGTAAGGAACCTAAGAAGGAGAAGACCTTTCGATCCCTCCCTCCCTCCCTAACTTTCACCTTCCCCACTTCCCTGCCTGACTCTCTTTCCCTAAAGAGTTTAGGAAATGTAGTTCAACTTTTAGCATTTGGAAATAAAACAGCAGCTCTGAAGAACAATTTCATGAGACTTTTCGTTAAAAAGTTAGCAGTTGAAGGATACAATCTGTGGAGGTATTTTAGCAGGGATCATGT
>NW_017732698.1:188872-201490 GCF_001890085.2 Hipposideros armiger | reverse complement strand
TGTGGGACAGTGTGCCGTATAGGAGCCGTGTGACCTGTGCCACTCACGCTCTTGATGGTGACGGCAAAAAGAGAGAGAAGCATTGTCAAAGGGACAATGTCTAAGAGTTCCAGGAAGTTACTAGACTGCTGCACGATGAACACCGGTCTCTGGGAGGGAAGGGGGAAAGCATTCAGTACTCTAAAGCAGCTTCTAAGCGTCCAAGTAATAACTCATGAGATTTAAAACAAAAACAAAAACAAAACACCGCTTTACCTCACTAAACTCCAGGGTCACAGTTTACAGGTGGATTCCATTTAAAATTGGGTACAAAAATACAATAATGTGTTATTTTTCATGTAGTGAGAGTTTTATTTTTATAGTCCATCTATATTGTTTTATAGTCCATTTACAGTCCACTCTATATTCATAGCTATTTAAAAACATATCTTTATTGTTAGTAAACTTTCATTTGAGTCAAAATGCATAAACTAGTTTTTAACATAGATGGGGACCCTAACAACTTGACAGTATGATTATAATGAGCTTTAATAGCTACTTCCAATTGTAGCTATATTTATCTGTATACAAATGCATTTCTGTAGAGACTTTTCTGTGCTGACATGTTTAGGCAAAGATTATCTATATGAGAGAATAATATATCATGTAAATACTAGAGAAACAGTCTGACTCTCAATTTTACAAATAAATCTTTAACAATTGGAAAAGGTAATGTCAAAATAGTGTTATATATTAGCATAGCAGATAGGCAAGCACATTGGCAATTCTTGGATATATCAAACACAATTAAAATTGTTAATGTCTAAAATATATTTAAAATATTACGTTATGTTTTACATTACCTAAGAGATGGTATGACTTCACAAAGTTCAAGTTCAAAGACAGTTGCATTTCAGGACAGAAAATAGATTTCTCATATCACTAGAACATGTTAATATTTCCATCATTTTTGTTTCAGTACAACTGTTCTGCAGATGGAAGTCATTTCATAAAACCTATAATAGTATTAGGCTTATCATTTTAATGTGAAGATTAATGTCTTATTAACTTACATAAGTTAAAGTAATAACCACTTGTAAAATCATTTAGCTTAAAAATGTAAGTTGAAAAAGGTAAGCAGATTATTTAAAACTCAAAGCATTAATTTGAAATTTGGTTGTTTTCAAAAGTATGTGGGAAATTTAATATGCAGTACAATATTAAGGCAGCTGAAATGTTAGATTTTTAAAACTCACTCTACTTGACTTTAAAATGTTATAACTTGGGCACATTCAAACCAGAGACATGATGGGAATTTATTAAAAAGAGGGTAATATGTAATGCAAATCAATCAGCATTTAGTATTGACTTAACTAACTCAAGTACAGAGGTTAGCTTCCATGAGTCCAACTAGGATGATCAAGGCACAATGTCCAGACAGCAAGTTTGGACAACAATAAGAGACTGGATAAACTGGAGCGACACAAAAGGGGCAAACACCAGGAAGTAGGCAAATACTTCAGAACACTGCACAGTGCTGATGGAAGCTTGGAAGGAGCCTAAGATGTAGTCTAGTTCTAAAGAAAATGGCAGACTAAGTATGGTAACTAAGGAGGTTATCCACTGGTAGCGTTTTCTAGTTAGAAGCCCAGTTGTTGAATTGAGCCAGTGAAGCAAGAGGGACTGGGCTATTTCATACTTGAGCATTAGAACCTTACCTCTAATGCACTGAATCTTAGTTCTTGACTGGTATGAAAAAATTCAGTTCTGGGTATAGTTGCTGGTGTTAGGAATTGAGTATTGAAGAGAATAGAGAAGGCCTGTCATCAGAGCTCTTTTACTTACTATACAAGCACCTCCCAAATAACTTATGCTTCCTGCTTATAGCATCAATAAACATATTGAAGAATAAAATGAAGTTATTATTCCAAGAAGGAACTAAAATAGTCTTACAGACAATCAATACAAACATGATATGGAAGGTAACAATATTAAACAACAAAGTATGATTAATTTAATTGAAATGAGACCTCTTTTTTATTTTTTATTTTTATTTTTTTGGTATTGCCATTGACTTTGTTTATTGATATTTAATTGAGGAGTGTGCAGTGTTTAAGTGCTCAAGGCCTACTTTAAAAAAAAAAACTAAAATATATAATGTAATATTCTAAATAGTGTGAAGATAATAAATATGTAGAAAATATATCCCATAAAAATGTTAGAAAGTAATTCATAAAAAATTAAAATGCAGCAATTAAAACCAGAATCCTAAATAAGGAAAATATTAGTAAAATACATAAATGCCTATATTCAAAATATTACAAGATATGCAATCAATAAAAATAATTAGGTTATTTAAAACTAAGATTTTAGGAGAGTAAAAATGAAGAAAAGCTTATTACATTCTTAGTTTTCTACCAGGAACTTCCAGGTTCAAGTAGATTCCACAGCTCATGTTTCCAAGGGTCGAGAGCTCTGAGCAGGTACTAGCCTGCGAGGTGACTCTATGAATAAACAAAAGGATCTTGCTCTGGGCACATGCTTTTATGAGCAGTGGTGTCTTTATGTGAAGGAAAAGTAAGCTCTTTCTCTGTGCCAATGCCCCCAGCCCATGCTGGGTTGGGGAAAGGAGACATAATCCACAGGGCTGGCAGATGGTGAGTTAGATTTCAGTCACAATCAATATCTCAGAACAAATTGAGTAGCCTTTTACTGCTGCCTCTAAAGCAAGACCTTGAGCCTAAGCTGGTGATATAAGTAAGCCTTAAACCTGGTGGCAACTTTCCCTCCAAGGAGACAACTGCTTAACCAGGCAAAGAAGCAGAGGGAAAAAAAGTAGAAACAAGAATGAGAAATGGAAAATACAGTAGTGTGGGGTGGGGGGGAAGACATTGGTGAATATAAATTCAATCTATTTTTATAGACTAATAATGAAATAGCAAACATTGGATAGCTAAAGGTAAGATTATGCATCTCTGTCTCCCTTATTAGACTTGAAAATCTGAATAGTAGAAGTGTTCTATTCATTTCTTTATCTTCCAATCTAGTTTAGTCTCGGACACATGCATGATATGTTAATGTTTGGTGACAAGTACTAATAGAAAGATGAGATGATATATGTTAGATGATAAATAGATATAGAGAGATAGATGATAGATAGATAGATAGATAGATAGATAGATAGATAGATAGATAGATATAGAGATAGATACAGTGAAGCTTGTGCCAACCTGCTAGGGCAGGAAAAAGAGTTTAAGTCATGTTTTGATTTTTGATTATGGAGTTCTCTTTTAAATGATTCAGAATTAAAGTAAAAAACATAAGTTCTTCATGCTCATGGTGTTTTGAAGTCCTAATTATTTTGATAAATTATATATGTTTTTAGACTGATTTAGGACCATTTTGATGCAAAAATGGATAACAGTTCTAAAAGTCCTTAATGCAATCTGCATAGGTTTAATGAATTACATTAAATCCAACAAACTTTTATTGAGTGTTTACTATGTGTTACATACTACATTAACTCAAGGAACTCTTAATCTAGTAAATTTGACAAACAATACAATATATTTCACACAGAGAATACTTTATAACAAAATGTGTGCACAGCATGCTGTGAAAGGACAAAGGACAGGAAGCTAACTTATCTGGGGGAGAGGGAACCTGAGAAAGAATCCTTAAGAGAGACTGACACTCAAGTTGAGTGATTCATTGATTGATTTGATGTGGGCATAACGCCCTGGCTTCTGACTTGGGTAACAGTTTTTTGTTTGTTTAATAATGGCATTCCCAGAGCTTAGAAGCACAGGCCAAAGAACAAGTTTCAGTGGTATATGAGCTTGAGTTTTGACTTCAAAATACTTGGCAGATTTCCAGGTTGTGATGCTCTTGTTGACAGTTTAATATACGTTTTCAACTCATAAAGAGAGACAGAGAAAGAGAGAGCGGGGTAGACATAGAGATGCAGACGGACAGACAGACATGATAGTTGAAATTGAGGATGAGTTTCGTTACTATCATTCAATGTGAATCCTTTTGTTACTTGGCTACAGTCACTTTTTACTTTCCATGTTCGGGTTTTATCCATATATTCCGATTCATTCATCTTTACAATAAACAAATGCTACAGCAATGGCTGTAACTAGCCGACTAGAGATCTAGAGATGTTGGGTAAGAGGTGGTGTTAGAATTATTTTTTACACGTGGATAGGACAGATATTTTAGCTCCAGAACTTATGGACAAGCCATCAGCCAGTGCCCAAACCTATTTCCAGAGTACGACTATTACACCGGCCTGACTCCTGCTTCCATTCATATGAGTTTGACTGGTGGTCCTCTGACAGCCCTATGGCTTGATGAGTCCACCTGACCTACCTGTTCGATTGCTCTGCTTTTTGTTGATCTTCAGCCCATCAGCCTGATTAATTCTGAGGTTGATATTATGAGAATAGATGAACAAATGGCTCATCATGCGTTCATTTTCAGTCCCTAACATATGACAAATGCCCAAACTATGTTATCAATATCTTATCAAAGAGAGCAAATATGTAGATGGGTTGTTCATAATCAGAATGGCTTTAGCGTACTTAAATAACATTTGTTTCTTATCCAGCTACTGGTACCCATGAAAAACAATCAATTTATTCATCAAAGTAAGTTTCAATTAACCTTAACTGAGAAATTTTCTCCTCAGGCTTTCCAGATTCCATCATATACCTACCAGTCAAGAATATTCTGTTGTAACTAAAAAGCTAAGCATGCCTAACCATATTACTGAACCAAAAGAAATATAGGAGAGTGATAGAATTTAAATAAATAAATAAATAAATAAATAAATAAATAAATAAAGGAATAAATAAATAAAGGAATAACATGGAGAAAGAAGAGGAAGAGACACATACACACAAATGATGTCTACAATGAAATTAAGAAGGAAAAGATCAAGAGAAAAAGAAATTAAAGAATAAGAACAAGAGGGAAGAAGTGAACAAGTGGGATAATAGAAGATGACAGAAAGAACATGATGAAAGTGTTTTAAAGTCAAACACTTGGTTTGATTGTAAAAAGCAGAAGCAACAATCCTGAGCTGACAGATTAAAAACAAACTGGGTCAGCATTCCCCAGTAGATGTTCCCATCTATTTTATTTTCAAAGAGTTTCAAACATTGTGCTTGGGGAATAAAAATCATTCATTCCAATTTGAGTTCCCATTTTTGGGACATGTTATCTTAGAGCATTTAAAATGGAATTGCTACCCTTATTTTTTTTATCTTCTATTTGTCAATCACAGAATGGTATGGTCGGTCTTTCACAACCATTTTTTAGGAAAGCATTTAAATCAATGATTATTATGGCATATAATCAATAAAGTAAATGACCTAGATTTTTTCCCATATTTTTCTACTTAAAATATAATTAAATATAGATTACTTTGATATGGGAACATACATTTATACTCAATATTATTTAGGGTAACCCATTTGTTATGGTGGACATACACAATAGCATTTCCAAAGTTCAGCATCCCTTCAATATTGCTCTCCTTTTAGAAGGACTCAGTTGGCCTCTTGGTGCCCGCATTCATTGCTAGGCTGCTATAATCCTTTATCATTTGCACATGGTGAGGTGAACCCTCTCTTTCAGGCATGTAGACTTTGTCTTACCAAGGGGCATGGGCCAGGGCAGGTACCTATGGAAAAACTCTTGGGAAAAGTGTGGTGTTTCCCAGTTTTCTATTGAATAACTATATTCTTCAGTACACATAGAAGCACTTGAGCGAACAATAATGCAGAGATCATTAAAAATAAAGCAGAATCTGGAAGAGTGGAGACTTTCTAATTGTTCCTGGGTGATTTAGAAATATGATACAAACAGGACTACTAGAAAGATTTGCAGAAGGAAAAGTTATTTATTTATTCTCCTTCCCACTTCCAGATTCTCAATTAAGAGTATATCTAGCTACGGATAGTGTTTATATCATTCTTCCCAAGATGTTATATAATGGATAGTGATTTATCAATTAAACCTATTCCTTAATCCATGCCAGCATTCTTATATATGTATATTTACTGCAGCAATTGAAAATAAATATAATACATTTAAGAATTTTAACATACAAAAATGTTATAAAAACTTATATTGATTATTTGCCATTTCTTGCTTACTAGTAGTTTTACAGTTCTTGAAGAAATACTATGTACTTTGCATCGTTTAGAGTTATTTCCCCCCCAATACTAACATTATTTTAACATGAATTTCCATGGTTTATTGTCTAGAGGGTCAATTGTCCAGGAAATATAATAAACTTTTAGTATAAGTAACATTGGAACAAACAGAAAAACAAATGGGCCTGTTATACTTATTCTGAAAGATGGTATCATAGTTTAAGGACTAATAGAATTCCAAAGATATTTTGCAGAGCCGCTGAGATTCAGAGATGCCCATGGATTAAAGACACAATATAAATCCAAAACCTACACTTACTATACATTCCCCAAACAGTAAAACCAACAAAAAACAGAAGTGTGGTTTACTTAAATATTTAACAAAAATTTATTGCAAGAGATATTTTTCACTGAATTTACAGTTTCAAGGAACATGGTACAAAACATAGTGCCATCAGCGTTGTCTAAACATTAAATAGGTGCAAATACACAAAGATTTAAATAAAAAACAAAGAGCATACTTTACAACATAAATTACAGTACTATAAATATATTTTATGTACATTATACATACTCTTAAGACATCATTTTAATATACAGCATATATCGTATTTATTTTTAAACTATTCAGTGCCTTAATAATATTATATATCAGAAACTAAGTATTTATTTGCATCATTAGACTTACAGTAAATGATTTCATATCAATGAGGCCATAGTTTGACTAGTTTCTTTCCACCCTTTCAATAGGCAATTATCCACGTGGATGAGCATGTACGCATATAGCAATAGTTTTCCTATTTTCTTTCCGGTTCGTGGTGATGACTAGAAGAGGGGCTGGAGTGGGATGACCGCAGGGTGCGGGGAAAGCAGCGAAGGAAAGAGAGCGTGGGGCAAAGGCGGGAAAGCCAGGTGGCTCGGATGAAGAACCGACGCTGGAATGATTGGCATCTGAGGAGGAGCAACGAAAGCTGGCTGATTCCCTGGACACAGCCTGGGTCCTACGGGTCCTACTGAGATTTGAGGTAACGATGTTCTGGTGAGAGCTGGGACTTGGGACAGAAACTGTTGGTGTGGCTGAAGCACTTTAAAGGTTCCTGCGGCGGCGGCGGCCGCGGCGGCGGCGGCGGCGGCCGCGTGCTGCTGCAGAACCGTGTGGTGGATGGTGGTGACGGAGGTAGAGCATAAGGGCTGCTGCAGGGACAAAGGCTGCAGAGGTATGCCAGGGGGCGGGAGAGCAGCGGGAGGGAAAGTAAATTTGACCTTGTTGGCCAGCATGTTCGGTGGCATGATGTGCTGGTAGACCTCACAGGGTAGGTTTTTCAATTTGTCGTGGTTTTCTATTGGGATCAAGAAGGCCTGTTCTGGTAAAGCCAGTGGAGCCAGGATTTGCTCTGTGGTTACAAAGGTGTGGCCACTGACATGTGCTTCTTTGAACGGTAACGGTGGCGGTGCGTTAAGAATTCCTGAATTAAAACGCAGCCACTCGGTGGACGCCTCATTCACCTTGCCGTGGGGAAGGGTGTCCGCCAGCTCATAATGGCAAAGGTATGCCTTAGGTTGCGGCTGCCTGAAGTTCCTTTCAATACTAGGCACCTTGAAAGGGATTTGCATTTCATGAGTATCTATAGTCTTGCTTCTTTCCTTGTGTTCCCGCAAAGTACTGCCGATATCTTCTTTTGCTGGGGCGCTGGCGACGTAGACAGGTGTGGTGGGTACATTGGAAATCTCCGGCAGTTCACCAGCGGTGGCCTCCGTGACGAAATGCTCAGTTTCACCACTAGTTCCAGGAGGAAGGGGACTGCTGGGATGTGAAGTCAGCTTGTTTCCTATTTGGTCTGTTTGTTCCGAGTTCCTTTCGACATCTGCAATGTCTTCTGGTGGTGATTCCTCTTTTTTGTCTTCACTTATTAACTCACCCTGGTGGCATAAGGAAGAATTCCCATTCATGGGATAATCTGTATTTTCTTTGAGTTCTAAAGCTTCAGCTCTGGTGTGGAATCTGCTTCTTTTTCTCCTCCGTTTCCTTTTAGGCTTAAAGGGCGCGGAAGCACGTGGTGGCCCCAAAAATTCTTCCGGGAAATAATTTTGTCCACTCGAACTTTCATCTGATGAATAAGAATATGAATGTTGTCTACGTTTTCGATGAACTCTTTCTGACTCATTAATGAGAGAATTATAACTTCTTTTAACAGCCTGATTCTGACTCATGCATTTCATGTCATTTTGAAGAACGAGGCATTTGTGATCCTGACTACAGCTGGGCGGTTTGGCTTTACAACTACAGTAAGTTCTGGCGTATGTTAAATTATGTTTCCCAGAATGCATTGTTGTTGGGTTGGACTGTCCATTTAAAACAATCGAGTTCTTTGTACAGTGATTTTTAGAACTAATATTATCGTTATTATATTCAGTGTTCCAGGTTTTACACATTTCTTCATTTTCACTTAAGCATATAGATGCTGATTTGGGCCTTTTAACAGGTAATTGATGTGAGTCTAATAATTGCTCTACAGCTAAATACTGCTTTTCTGAAATTGTTTCCAGTAGATTTTTCCTAGTTGTATCAGTGTCACTGTTTTCTGTTTCCAGTTTGAAATGAGTTTTTGATTCTTTGGTTTTCTCCCCATAATGATGTCGACATAACTTTCTTCTTTTTTTCTTTCTTCTACTTTTATGGAAGCAGTGTTCATGAGTATCTTTCAACCTTGTTTTGCCATATTTTTCATCTAGAGTGTCCTTTTTAGAGTGTTGCTTTTTAATACAACTATATTTTTTTGTTTTTCTGATCCTACAGGAAATAGTTTTATACCTCTGACCTGTATTCTCACTTTTTCCAGAATCACAACTATTGGAGCGTGTATCTTCAGCACAAAGAGGAGTGACCTGGGTGGGTTCATTTCTGCTACCTCCAATTTTATAATCTGTGAGTCGGGCACTAGATGTGTCTTTGGAATCCAAAACTGGTCTCTTGCAAATGTCCTCTCCCTTCTGCTGAGAAGAAAGATCGTTTAAAGGCAGCTTATTTTTATCTAGATTGTTGTTTAATTTCGTGGACTTGAAGTCAAAACAGAGAGGATTACAGCTGTAGGAAATTGATGGTTGAGTAGTTGTGAAAATCAGCATTTCTGATGGCCACTGAAGAACTGTGGATCCATCTTTGTTAAGTACAGGTACAAATGGCTCACATGGTCTTTTATAGAAATCTGCTTTTTTATGTAAGGTTATATTATCCTCTTCAGACTTTGAAGGGGCCAACATCTCAGGATCATGGTTTTGATTTTCAGCTTCAATTGTGGGTGCATCATTGTCCTTAATATTTTCCTCTGTGGTAGCTCCCAAAGATATGCAACCATTAGCCACATCAGTAACTGTGCATTTATTTCCTAACAACTCAGAACTGTTTCCACTCATAGGTATGTCTTCATTAATAACAGCATCTTCCAGGGGTATTGGATCTGCTAATGGGACTGAATTTTGACAGTTACCTGCATCCGAAGATAAAGAGAGTTGAAACTGGCAAAATGAAGGTAATAATAATGTATCTTTTTCAATAGAAACTTCTTTCATCTCTTGAGTTTGAGCAGTTTCTTTTTCAGTGCATATTCCCTCTGGTGGATGAAAAGAGTTAGCGTTCTCCTCAGAACTCAAAAGCACATCTGTTGGGGAAGATAGTTGAAGATGACAAGCACTGGGGACAAATCTACTTTTTCTGTTAAATCCTTTTTCCACGGAGGCATCATCATTGTATTCAGAGAAGGCTGCAGCTGAGGACTCCAGCTTCACAGACGCTTTCTTTGGAAATGCAAAAGAAAAGCCAATTTTGTGTCTGGGAATTCCCTGGGTTTGATCTCCAAGTTGATTATTTTTTGTATAACTATTTGCACTTTCTGGATCTGCAGCAAGAGTGGTAACATCTTTAGCATTCTCTTCACTATGAATCAAAGTATATTTGAAGTCTTCCTGGTTATTATCTGAATCCACAACAGCTCTTTGGGAAATTTCATTACAGTTTTCTCTAACAGTAACAGTTGTTGACTTGAACATGGGGCCACTTCCAGGAGCACTACAAAAAAAGAAAAAAGAAAAAGTGTATATTAGAGCACTTTTGAGGAAAACTATTCAAACACAGTCATCTTAGAAATGTCATTATAAGATATTTTTTCAAGTTTTAAAAAAATCTTTGTAAGGAAATTACTTTTGTATATAATACAGTTGCCTTCCTTAGTGCCGCAATTTCATTTAGTTATTGGTTAGTGCTTGGGATAACTTGGAGGTGCTGTCATGAGGTTACTTTTATAGCTATTAACAGCAATGCCAACGGTATTCCTATGCTCTTAACCAATGCTTCTTGACCAAGACTTTTTCCCCCCATGCCTCTTCAGTGACACTTGGGAGTACGGTAGAATTCTCTAAAGCAAATGTTACTTTTAATTCATAAATACTTAATATCATTGACACTATATGGAGAATATGAAGAAAATGAAAGAGAAATTCTCAGTCATGACTTCAGAAGGGCTGGGAATTCACCAATGTTCACTGAAAGTCTAACACAGGCCAGGTTGCATGCTGCAATGCAAAAAATGATAATACTAGCTCGATGAGAGCTTTGAGTCTTCTGGAATTGCTATTTCTAATATTTAAAAATTACCCTGGAGTTATAAATAGTGTCATAATATACAGTAAATAAAAGATAAATTTAAGATAAAAGACTATTTACTTACAATGTGAATTCTATTTATTTGGAATTTCAATACACCAAAAATAGTGAGTTCTGACTAAAAGTACTATACTCTTTAGTGCATAAACAAGAAACTACCTAAACATCATCTTTACCCAACCAGAATCATACTACAAGTATGCAGAATTTCCATGTTATTTAAGAAGTTAGTTTCTTATGAGTTATGTTTGGCCCGAAATTTTTAATTGAATAATTAATCTTTAATCTTTAATACAATGGACTGTTTCTTTGCCTTATTTGATAGTAAAGAACAACACTACTTCCTAGTTGTACATCTTTAGAGGCACTGAATTAATGGGAAAATCATGTGTGTGAATATATTTGTCTATGTGCATGTGAATATGTGTGTGTGAGCATATGTATGTATAATGCGAAATATGTGCCACATACTGAGGAAACTAATTTAGATAAGAAGTATTGCTTCTTTTGTACATATCTTATTAACTCTAGTTTTCTTAATATACTAGAATTTATATTCCCAAATGCTACTTATAGGAAATTAAAATACATAGGGCTTATGATTCTCTATAACATAAACTTGTATAATTTTTCATTTATTACCACTCAGAATAAAAATATCTAGTTGGTATAACTGAATAGCAGTTATATTTTATTTTAACAGTTCTATGTAGGATTCCAAATACACTTAAATGCTATTTTGATTTTTTCCAAATTTGATATCCCAAACGATATTTTGATGTATTTATATCCCCTAACACTATTCTATACAAAATAAGTTTGATGTAAAATAGCTTGTCCATAGATAACAGAAAGAGAGACCTATTTATTGGGAGGAGGAGAGAAGGACACTCTCAGTGGGGTTTTCTTTTCATACCATGGCCCTGGTCTGAACTGTAAGCTCTGAATTGTAACAGTATAACTGCTGTTGTTAGAAGCAGGTCAAAGTGTAACAGTTGTGAACATCTAACAGCCCAGTTACAGTTAGTTCTTTCACAGTGAAACTAAGTTTGACCTGCCTCTGAAATATACAGGGTTTTTCTGACCCCTTTCTTATATTCTTAAAATAATTTCAAAAGAATCTTCTCCAAATTTTCAATTAAAAAAATAGTTTCCTCTTAAAACTCCATTTATAACAAAGGTCATAAAATGGTGCTTTGGTCACTTATTCAATCAAATGTTTTGGATTTCACTAAGAAATGGAATACCTTTCAACTAAGATCGCTTAAATAGCAGAATAATGTGAAATTTATTTTTTTACAAATTAAAGCCATAGTAGTTTTGGCTTTTTATTGAAAGGTGCATCAAACATGTGTTTGCATAAAATGCAAATTCAATTTACTGTTTAAAATCCCTAGAAAGCCATGAAAATGTGAGTCTTATTTTGGGTACATAAATAAATAAATTTGTGTCCTTGATTTCTATGTTTCTTTCTTTTTTTGTCATTAGATTTTATGAAAACTTAACATTGCATTGCACACTCACCATACAGTTTCTTTCCTTAGCTCGGCCAGCTTATGCAGACGTTGGAGTGCCTTTTCCTGTTTTCTTTCATCTTTCCTGGATTTAGATGCTACATTTCGAGCAAATTCCCTTTGTTTCAGTTCTTTGAGTCTCTATTAAAAAATATGGAAATTATTAATAGTATTTGGGTCTACAGCAATGTTAAAGTTACTATTGTTCTTATTGTTATAATTATCCAATACATCATCTTTGACCTCATCTAAGGAGAATTCATTTGTGACAATCCACTTAGGAGAAAAAAAAAAAAATATA
>NW_017732698.1:178567-182910 GCF_001890085.2 Hipposideros armiger | reverse complement strand
CAGGTGCCAAGTTGACAAGAGGTGGACTTGTGGTGGCTAATTGTATGTCTCAAACTGGCTATGCCACAGTAGCCAGGTATTTAGCCAAACACCTGTCTAAATGTCACAGTAAAGAAAATTTTTAGAAGATATTAACATTTAAATAAGATGAGTAATCAGATTTACTTATTAAATCCTAGTAAAGCAGATGATCTTCCATAATGTGGGTGGGTCTCCTTCAATCAGTTGAGGGCCTTAGGAGATAAGACTGAAGCCCCACAGGAAGAATTATACTTCCAGACAGCCTTGGGACCTTGTATGTAACACATCAGTTGTTTCCTAGGTTTCCAGCCTGGTGGCCTGCCCTGCAGATTTTGGACCTGGCAGCTCCCAAAGTTGTTTGAGTCAATTTCTTAAAAGCAGTCAATTAATTTTTCTCTCTCTTTCTCTCTCTCCTATTTGTTGTTTCTCTGGAGAACCCTGACTGATACAGGTTTTGCTAGAGGATGTGTAGTCTAGTTGTGATACTTTTGGTGAACACTGCAAATTGCCTTCACATTATCAATTACATTCTTCTACTTTATTAATAGAATTCCAATTTTGGGGGGAAGAAAAGTCACTCAATTTTTATAATAGAAATTTCAGACTCCTTATAGATAAGAGTAGGTATGTGACAGTCTTCACTAACTGAATTCTAAGCATATGTGTCTGAGGAGGATATCCCTCAAAAAAAATAAAAAGTAAAGTCTCATTAGAAGAAAAATTCCTTTTCTGGTTTTTTAACCATGATGTCCACTGCCTACCCATGTATAATTGTGAGTCTTAGATGGGCAACAGCCATCTTTCAATTGCAATGCTATCATCTTGGCAAAGACAGCCTAGATGATATGCTACTAGCAGAAAAAAATAAAATTAAAATAAATTAAAATAAAAAAGTAAAAAAAATTCCTGTTCCCTAATAGAATCATTGAATTACTGCATCATCCTAGGACTGAGTACCTATGTCATTGTGGGGGGGGGGGAAGAAAAGAGAAAGAAAAATAGAAGCCAGCTTTGAGTTTTCTCTATTTGCAGTTGAACATTATCTTAACTTACATACTCACTTAATAGATGTGTGACTGGATAGTACACTTCATTTTCTTAGATTTCTATCCCCTGGACAAAGATTCTGATAATATATAAGTTCAAGTTCCTTCTAGTTTTTACATTCTAAGATCAATGTTTTTATGCCATCTTTCAAGGTGGATTTAGTTGGCATTAAATACAATGTATGTTTAGAATAATAGGAATTGCCTTGTTAAGTGTTTTCTCTACTACAAGTAAATTCATATACTGTTTTGAATTGCTCCAAAACTTCTGTTGCTAGTTTTATATTTCAAAGTAANAACTAGACTGAAGAACAAAAGGACAGCAACTTGTCTGTTCCCCTTCCCTGATTCCCCAACGCTGTTCTCCTCCCCCAATTCCCCAATAAAATCTTAAAAATAAAAAAAGAAGTATGGCAGAACAGAGTGCATGTGTGGAAGTGATGAGAATTGATGAATTATAGGGTCCAACCAAATCATGGGGTCCCTATCATATGTAATGTGGCTGGAGGAAACATTGAAGGGCTTTAAATAATGCAATGCCACAATAGGATTTTTATTTTATCAAAATTCTTTTGGCATCACAACACATAAAATTTTGCCATTGAACAAGATTAAAGACAAGGAGGCCCATAAACAGGATATTACAATGATCCTGGTAAGAAACATAAAGAGACTTTTTAAAACGCAATTGCAGTGGGGAGAAAAAGTAGAATTGGTGACTTATTTGGTGTGCACAATTGGGTGATCTAAAGAATATGCATAATCTTTACTGAAAAATACTGCCTGCCATTATAAAAAAGAGACATTCAATCACGAGATCATTTGGGTGCTAGGAGGAAGATGATAACAGAGGATTTGAAAGGCAATAGAAGCTAAGCTCTCTAAATTGAATATTTAGATAAAGTGTAAAGCAAAATAAAGCAACACAAAAGTTGCAATACCAAGGAAAGAACTAATGCTTAAAGATTTTTTTACATTCTTATTTATAAATAGTGATATTTTAACAAACTGAGATAATTTATTTCCTACTAGGCCTTTTGGGAAACTGGAGATAATAAACAGGAAACACAGACTTGACTATTTTAATAAAATCTTTAGGATAAAAGTTAATTTCTAGTACCTATTTATCGTCTATCTATCATCTATCATCTATATAATTTCTATTTTATATATATATTATATATATATATATAATATATATATATATATATATAATCAGTTAAAACTACAATGCTACTAGCAAAAAGCAAAGCTTCCTTTCTAAAGCAAATACATAAAATGTCAAGACTTCGACATTGACCACTATGATTTAAATTAACCCATTTCCTTAGTAGTTAAATATACAGGAGTCTGTGAGTTATCAAATGCCAGTACTTTTGTATAATCTGTGATATAATTGAGTGATTAACATGGCTGGAACCAGCCCTTAATTGCTGATTTGGAGAACTGTGTATATTTAGAATGTAAATGTTGTTTTGGTTTTGTAGGGGTTGTCAAGAAACACCACCCTACATCCAAGTGTTCCCGTTGATCTCAATCTCCCTCTTTGTACAGGTAATTATCTTATCTCAGCGACAGACTCCCTGATATCAAGGTAAATGGGTTTACCTAATACTTAGGGACTATTCAGTTGCAGAGCTTATAGACCTGGCCAAACACTTTCTTTAGTTTCAGCCTAGAATTTATCAGTCTTTATATCCTTTCTTGTATTTTTCCAAAGCAAAAATAAAGTCCTACATCATATTTTATGTCTAGTATAGTGATGTTGAAAAGTAAATAATAGAAACCAAGTAAATTCTTTTGAGACTGCCAAATGGAAAGGAAACTTCCACACAAATAAATATACAAGATACCTCTGAGGCTAATGGAAATATCAGCGTTATTTCAAAAGCTTCCTCAACAATTTACTGAGACTCATTCAAAAGAAATTCTAAGTGATAAATGTCAAGGCAGGAATTCCAGTTGGCAAGAATTAGAAAATTGGAATGTTAAAAGGAACTTGTGGAACAATGNTATCTGCTTAATTTCACCTGCATAATATCATAGGTTAAGTTTCAAATAAAATCTTATATTTTAATTGATGGGATTTATAAAAGGTGTGTATAATTATTTTTAAAATTATTTCAAATAATTTAGAATAGTTATTTAAAAAAATACAAAGATATTTTGAAAGTGCTCATTTGCATTGACATATTCGTGAAGAAGGGATTTATTCAGAGTTGAATGTAGATTAAAGACCAAGTCATAAATATCTAAATTGTACAAGTATTTCATAGAAAGTTAAACTTTGATATCATTACTTTGACATAACTATTAAAAGTAGCTACAATTTTATAATCTGCATTAGATTTATTGATTATAAAAAAAATGTAAAATTAGAGTATAAGACGCAAGGAAGTTTTATTCTAAATTTTAGGTATGCATTGTCTTGGTCATCACTATTTCCTAAATCCCTGCAGTGATAACAAGAAACAATTATTGAGCATTAGCAACAGTTACTTTGCTAAGTGGCTGAGATTTTTAAAAAAAGGTTAAGAAAAATGTTTTTACCTTTATCTGGTGTATGTCTGTGACTGTATGTGTGGGCAAGTGTGTGGGTGTATGTTTATACACATTTTGAAGAAATAGAGAACGCAAACAGGAAGAGGTAATAGCACTCAGTGGTTGAGGTATTGTTATTGTGCCATATAAAGACAGACTGGGTGACCCCAAGAAATCCCAAGGAAGGCTACCTGGGAAAAAAGGCATCTGATCTGGGTCTTGAAAGATATAAAGGAGCATGAAGAATCATGGTTGGATTTGGGGGTAGGAGGATATTTCAGCAAAAACAAACAGTTTTGTATAAATATAGAATTTGGAGCATGTATATTCTAAAAAATTAATTGCATGAAAAGAAGTATGGCATGGGCCGCCAAGTGGCACATTGGTTAGGAGCTGGCTTGGGACGCCAGCTCTGAGCAGCAGAGCCCGGGTTCAGATCCCATTTGAGGGCCAGTGACACTGCCCTCTACAGCTAAGATGGTGAACAACAGCTCGACCTGGAGCTGGGCTGCCCTGAGTTGCTGGCAATATAGTGTAGGCTGCAGTGGGGCTTCAGTGGGCTGCTGTGAGCTACCATGAGTTGGCTGGCAGCCTGCGTGAGCTGCCGTGAGCCACTATGAGTGGCCATCCAGAGGCAGGCGAGCGACTGCCTCACCCAGGAAGAGCGCAATGATAATACCAACATGGGCCAGTGAAGTGACGTCCTCCACAACTAGACTGAAGAACAAAAGGACA
>NW_017732698.1:175065-175852 GCF_001890085.2 Hipposideros armiger | reverse complement strand
ATGCTCTGACAAAACTGCAATCCATGGATTTACAGAATATCTTATTCACCATCATGGTGTTCTACACAGCACTGCTTCTGACCAAGGAACTCACTTCACAGCAAGTAAAATATGGCGATAGGCTTATGCTTATGGGATTCTCTGGTCTTACTATGTCCCCCACCATTCTGGTTTGACAGAACAGTGGAATGGCCTTCTGAAGGCTCACTTACAGCTCCAGTTAAGTGGCAACACCTTGCAGGACCGGAGCAAGATTCCCTAGGAGGTAGTGTTTGCTCTGAATCCATGTCCAATATATAGTTCTATTTCTCTGATAACCAGGATTGAAAGGTCCAAAAATCAAGGGGTGGAAATAGAGGTGACGCCACTCACTATTACCCCCCTAGTGGTCCACTAGCAAACATTTTGCTTCCTGTACCCACACCTTATGTTTTCTTTGGCTTAGAGTTCTTACTTCCAACTGGAGGAATAATTCTACCAGGAGACACATCAACGGTTCCAATGAACTGGAAGCTAAGCCCGCGACTTTGCCAATTTGGGCTCCTCATGCCGCTGAGTCAATACTAGGTAAGGAAGGGAGTTACTGTGCTGGATGAGATTACTGACTCTGACTACCAAGGGGAAAATGGACTGCTACTCCACAATGGAGGTAAGAAAGATTATAACTGGGATACAGGAGATCTCTTTTGGTGTCTCTTAGGATTACCATGTCCTATGATTACCCTTCAGGAATAAAAGTTTGTGTCACCCCACCAGGGAAAGAGCCACAGTCTGCTGAGGTGGTTGC
>NW_017732698.1:170274-172740 GCF_001890085.2 Hipposideros armiger | reverse complement strand
TGCTATGTCTAAAACTGATTTTCTGGCCATTCACTTCATTTTCTTAAGTGTGGAATCAGAAGTGCCACGTGCATTGTAAGTGCTCATGAATGCTTGTCAAATTGAATTTGCACAGGATGGTAGTGATTAACTTTTTCATACAATAAGGCTTTGAAAATTTGCTTACAAAAATCTCAGTAAGATTTTCAGTAGTACAGAGTAAGCAATGAAACTGAAGTATAAGAAATATTGACACTTGTATTTCTAAAAAATATATGAACAACTTGAGTGGCCAGAAATTGAAGAATAGTTAAGAATTATGGTTCAATTTTATAAGAAAATACCATGTAGCTACTACCAATCATGTTAAAAGTTATAAAATATTAGAAATATTGTTGTATTATAATACTATTAAAAATAATAGGCTAATAATTGTATAACATAATCAACTGTATCTGTATCTATAGAAATAAATGCCACAAAATACATCTATAGATTCCCAAATGCATATGCATCTATTAAAAAAGCCAGAAAATACACAAAATGTTAATATTTCTTTTTGTAACATAAAATCAAAAAAATTGTACTTTTATTTTCCACTATATGGTAGTTTGCCTTTTTATTTTCTTACTAGTATGTTTACATTTAGAAGAGATATTTTTTAGTTTAAATTTGAAACATAAAAATGAGATACATTTTAAAACCATAACAAAATTACCATCATGTGTATTTTCCAATTGTATGTTCATATCTTTGGCCCAAGAAGTAACTAGATTGTTCCAAATACTTCCAAGTTCTCTGAATATGCACAAGTAAATCAATATGCCCAATAAAAAGAATAAAATAAATTCTAATTCTGGTGAATTTTTATGTATGTGATTTTAACAACATGAAATATTTGTGAGTTGGTTAATATTTTTATCATCTCTGTTTTATAAGTATAGTGGGAAAATAATATATAGGGACCACAGTTGTAGTAGTCAGTGGGAAATACATTACATTATACAGATATATTATTTTATTCTTTCTTATTTTTCTGTCAAAAATATTTTTATATATGTAGTTACAAATGATTTGTCATTTACTATATAATAAATTGTAAGTAAAGGGGTAGTAAACATTTTCTCCTCTGTGGAGGAATTTAATCTCTGTGTAACTTTATAGCTCTGTTTCTTAAACATTATGGTTTCTTAAACAAGGTGGCATGTCAATTGTGTCATTAGGCAATTTCACTTATGGTT
The DNA here is from genome assembly GCF_001890085.2 of Hipposideros armiger. Taxonomy (NCBI): domain Eukaryota; kingdom Metazoa; phylum Chordata; class Mammalia; order Chiroptera; family Hipposideridae; genus Hipposideros; species Hipposideros armiger. The sequence continues at coordinate 171,520 of NW_017732698.1, read as the reverse complement.
GAAAATAATGCCTATTAGGCAAATTGCATTTGGACTGGAAAGAATGTGAAGAATTTATTAATACTTTGTGGGAAGCCATAACTGGTGACTTCCCTGAGCACAAACTAGGTTTGTCCCTTGCCAGGACAATGGAAGCTATGCCCATGGAAAGTTTTTCAAGATATATTAGGTCCTAATTGTGAGATAAGGCTTCTAAGTCATAGTGGCTCCCACACTCACCCACGTGAATTAACTAAACTGTAACTTGGAATGCCACAGGGAAGAGCCCGAAACTGCTGTGGAAACATGAGGACTCCTGCTGAAGAGGAAACATCTGATGTTAGATGCTGGCTTGTATCCTTCTAAGTAAATCTATTGTTGAGTAATCATTTGAAAATACATGTGTGGCAGGATGGACCAGGGAAATGCAAATCAAAATCACAATTAGATACTATTTCACACTTACTAGGATGGCTAAAATTTAAAAAAATTTAAAAAAGAAAGTAACATATAGGCAAGGATGTAAAGAAACTGGAACTCATGTTAATTGTTGTTGGCAATATAAAATGGTGCAGCCGCTGTTGAAATCAGTTTTTCAGATCTTCGAAAATTAAATGTATAATTACTCTGTGACCTAGCAATTCCATTCCTTGGTATAGTAGCCAAAAGGTGGGAAAACTCAAATATCCATCAATGATGAATAGACAAACTGTGGTATATCTATATAATGGAATATTATTCAGCCAGAAAAAGGAATGCAGAACATTGATGTACTTCAAAAACATTATGTTAAGTGAAAGAAGCCAACACATAAGGTCACATTTTATGTGATTCCATTTATGTAAAACATCCAGATTTGCAAAATCCACTGAGATAGAAAGCAGAGCTGTCTGGGGTTCAGGATGGGGGGAAATGGGGAGTGATTATTAAAAGGGCATAGGGCTTTATCGTTGAGTGATGTTTTGGAACTAGAGAGAGATAATGTTGGACAACACTATGAATTTACTGAAAGCCACTGAATTGTTCACTTTATGATAATAAATTTTGTTATGTGAATTTCAACTAAAAAACAAAATATGCATTGATGTTCCCATATTTTTTAATGTAATAACCATTTTATTCAAGTATTTCTTTTAATTAAGACAAACTGAGTTTGTTTTAAGACCCTCAAGCAAAATTGCCAGTTGGGAAAGTCTAGAAATAAAAGGGGGAAAGAGTAGTTATACTTTTTACCCCTCAAAGTGACAACCCCCTCCCCCAATCCGCC
>NW_017732698.1:165808-168863 GCF_001890085.2 Hipposideros armiger | reverse complement strand
ACTAAAAAGGCCTAATTAAAAACAATAAGTTTATAACAATCAATTTAAGAGTTTGAGCAGTTTCCAAAGGAACTATTGCATACAAATGTCAAATTATTGTGTTATAAGTATGAAAAAAAATGTGGAGACGTTTCACATCTAACAACTGACATTAGTTGCAAACTTGAACATCACAGAACAAAGGCAAGTGATATATATTTTTTTGCCTTTATTTTTATGACTCCAGTACTAACCTGACCTTCTATTATGTCTACTTTAAAATAATTCATATAAAACTCAAACAACAGAGTGGCAAGTTGCATTCTGTGTTTAACCCAATTTTCTGCCATTATGGAAATACTGTAAAATGCAATTTGCTTATTAGAAATACGAATTCTACAAGGGAAACAGAATACATTCAACAAAGTAAATTTTCTATACTGTTTCATTTTAAGTATAATATGTAGAATTGTCTAATTGTAGTGGTTTTAATGAAAAGCTGTCTTTCTAAAGTCTGATAATCTTAATACAAGATAAAACATGACATAGTTACCCTATAGTTCTAACCACTGGTACCCGTGGCAGGCAGAACATTCCTAAAATGTTCATGTCCCAATCCCCAGAACCTGCAAATAAGCCACCTTGCATGGCAAAGGGACTTTGCAGATGTGATTAATGTAAAGACCTTGAAAGGGGGACAATTTCCTGGATTATCCAGATGTGTGAGATGTAATCATAAGCATCTTTATAAATGAAAGAGTGAGCAGGAGCGTCAGAGAGGGTGTGAACAGAAGCAGGACAGAGAGAGAGAGATTTAAAGATGCTAGCTAGCCTGCTGCTGCTGCTGCTGCTGCTGCTGCTGCTGGCTTTGAAGATACAACAATGGCATCTTCTTAAAGCTAAAAAAACTTCTTAAACCTGAAAAAAGTAAGGAAACAGATTCTCCCCTAGAACCTCCAGAAGGAACACAGCCCTACTGACAGTTTGATTTTAGGACTTCTGACATTCAGAACTGTAAGATAATTTGTGTTGTTTTAAGCTAGTAAATTTGTAGTGATTTCTTACAGCAGCAATAGAAAACTAATACAGTACCAAAAACATAATCACTTTCTAGCAGAAACTTAATATAACAGGAGAGTTCAGGATGATCTGAGAAAAGATTAGGTTTAACTTACAAAATTGATTGGGAGGCTAGGATTCATTAACAGTTATCTGTATGACTTTATAAATCATATTATAGAGACCTTAGTGTCCTCATCTATTAAATGCAAACCATCTACCTTTCAGAATTTTTTTGAAAATCAAAACAAAACAATAAACTTGATAATGCTTCTCAAACTAAAAAATGTAGTGTAATTATATAACTATTTCTTTTTTTTATTGTTTCGATGATGAAACCTTTGATAATTTGAATCTGCAAGCCTAAACCTCTGTCAGTCTTCCTTTTAGAGTAAAAAATATGATATTTTCTATTAAAGTCTTTCCTCCATTTGAAGGAGTATGTTTAACTTGTTACAGTGTGTGTCCCTGTAGTGTCACAATTTAGTTCAACCATATGATTTGTTTATTTCCAACATATAAGACACTATTGAAGTTTCTATGGAAGCAAAGAGATGGATAAAGGAATATCTCCTAATCTCAGTAACATCAAATTTGGCATAATAAAATATATCATATATGGGATATAAAGTGATATTTTTTTCAGAAGAGCAAGGTATCGTATTTCCCACAAGGGATTTATGGAGAATTGTAAATAAGCTTTGGGTAATTGTCAAAAACAAAACAACAACAATGAAAAAAAAATCCCTTAAGATATACAATAAAGGCCATCAAGGTAGTTTTCAAGTCAGAAAAAAATGATGGGAGGATGTAGAAGGAATGTTTAGAGTTTAACATAACAAATGTAGAATGGTAAGAGAATTTACTAGTTATCCATTTCTGCCTAAAACATCATCACAAACTAAATGGCTTAAAATAACACACATTTGTTAGGTAAGGGTCTTTCGGTCAAAAGTCAAGCAGAGAGCGGCTGTGTTCTCTGCTCAGGGTAGACAAAGCTGAAAGAGTGTCAGATGGAATTTTCAACTGGAAACTCTAGGGAAAAATCTGCCCCCAAATTAACTCTTATTTAAGTTGGCAGAATTCAATTCTTTGTGGTTGTAGGACTGAGATCCCTGTTTCCTTGCTGGCTGTCAGCCAGAGACCTCTCTTAGCTGCTAGAGGCTGCTGCCTTTCTTCTGATGATATAGCTCCCATCATCTTCACAGCCAGCAACTGAGAATTTCTCATGTGTCAAATCTCCCTCATTTTGCAAAATTCTGACTTCTTAGACAAGCCAGAGAAAACTGTTTTTAAAGAGCTTATGAGATTAGTTCAAGCCTAATGAGATAATCTTAAAATAAACTATTTGGGGATCTTCATTGCAAAATCACTTGGTAGAACCTAGATTAATGCATAATTGAGTAACCGGGATAAAATATGTATACAGGGGCCAGAAATCTTGAGGGTCGTATTAGAATTCTATCTACCACAGGAATAAAGCAAAGATGATATTGAAAAGGAAATGCATTTCTCTTAAGGATTGAAAGGCTTAAAGTCTATGCTAAAATACTTGGATTCTATTCTATAATTACACAAAATTGAAGTAACAACCCTCCCATATATGATTATAAGCCACTTTCAGTAGAAAATCAGCAATTTCAAATGAGTTGAAAAATGTCTCATGCACCAAATAGTTTCCTTCCCTTTCTTTCCAGGGATTCAACAAATAACAAAATATAATTATGAAAAATAAAAGTAACTGTTCTTTAAACCAAGAAAATGAGACAGAAGTGGACCTAAATATTTTAAGAAATCTGGATTATGAAAGCAATGAGATTGAATTGACAAGAAATACAGATAAGGAACACTGGGCAGCCCAGAACACTGAAGTAAGTGTGGTGATTCTACAGGGAAATCCAGAGACTCTGCAATGTGGACTGACAAAATTAGCATGATGAGTAGCCTTGATGTGATTATCAGACTAGTTTTAAAACTGGACTCTGAACAGCTAGACAAGTGGGTCTTTCCCAGCAAA
>NW_017732698.1:156753-160612 GCF_001890085.2 Hipposideros armiger | reverse complement strand
ATTACTTTTATGTACCAGTTATCATAATTTAACATTAACTAATGGTATGTGGATATACACCAATGTAGATTCTATGCAGAATTATTTTTATGGAGAACCAACTATTTTAAAATTGTCCTTGGACCATTTTTTACACACTAGGCAAAAGATTTTGACTACTACTCATTACACCCAGAGAAAACAAGGCAAAGCCATGGTGATATATGCAGCACAGAAGAATGAGGTGTTGAAAAAAAAACAAAAAACAATCTCAACTACTAAGAACAGAATATCATCATTAGAGAAAAGTGTTATTTTCAAGTAGATTAGATAATATTGAAGTTAAAAGGAGGAAGATTGGAAAATAGCAAGTGTTACAATACTCAATGATTGGTTTTGTGTATTTGTAGAAAACTATATAAGTGCTTACAATAAAATTGGTTAGAAAATGATTAGAACCTTATCTTATGGAATATAAAGAGTGACTTCATTTTACATGGCATGGTCATTTGCAAGTTACTATAATTTTGTGATACAACTATGAATAATCTATACTATTTTAAGCTTATTTCTTACTTTTCTTAGAATAAACATTTCTATCAGAGTCATCTTGAGGTCTGTATAACAATATTGTGATAATCATATATGGCATCTCAGAAGCTGTCTGTCCATAGAATAATAATTATAGCTATACAACAGAATTTCAGTATATGAAGATTTGATGATACCAGGTTATACAATAACTTGTTTGCCAATTTTATGACTTATCCAATGTCCAGATTTTTTTTTAAAAGCATTCATACTTCTGGCCACTTTAAAAAGTACAGATGATCCAAATATGCACTAAGGAAGAAAAAAACATTTCAAAAAAGGAAATGTTTCTTAGAGATGCGGTTGCAAACATCATCTTGTTCTGCTATCAGAGTGTGATCACAATAAAGAAACCAATCTTATATAAATGCAGTGAGTTAAAGATTGCTGTAATTCTTTTTCAAAGCTGCTCAAAGAGATAAGAATTACTTAAAGCACTTCCAACCTCAAATTGCCAAGACTACAAATATTTGTCTTCCTGGACAAAAGAGGAATGCAAATGAGTTGTAATATATATAATAATCATATATACACAAGTATATGTGTATCTATACATTTTTTGCCTTCATTATTTTGCTCTCTATTTCTAGTACTACAGGATGCATTATTGTCTGCCTGTACAAATATAGACATAATTTATTCTTATACAAATTATACAGATTATTGAAACTGAGTTTTGTTTAAGATACTAGCTGGTGACTTCTAAATGTAGCAGTTTATCTTATACATAAATACAGGTAAATATTAAATTAGCCAGGAAAACATAATAAGTGACCCATTCCATAGACTGTTAACTTATTTATTTATGATCAAATTTGATATAATTTAAAATATCCTAGCAATTTGGTTGGACTTGGTCATTGTCATAGCTTCAAAATGAAAAAGAAAATCATTTGTGTAATTAACAATAAAATGCTCATTGGTAAAATATATAGCTGGGTGAAAAATTTCTACACATTACATTACAGATGTAAAAAGACATGTTTGCTTCCTTATTTTCTAAATAAATTACCTTCCCATTACTTGAGCCATTCCCCACTGGGTAATAGAAAATGAATATTATTCCAACCCATATTTAAATGGATAATTCACTGATAACAAATTTTCTGGAATAACTGCTAAGTACCTTCAATTTCCTATTTACTCTCCTTACACCTGCAAATCTTCTCATTCCTGGGAGTGTGGGAGGACAGGAGAGGACGTACATAAGCTTCTGGCAGTCAAGATCCATATACTCTCCTTATTGCTCTAACCATAGGTAGTGTTGCTGCCTCCATTTCTGAAGTCAACACCTGGTGTATCCCATTGTCTGTCTGTTCTCACTTTGTTGAGGATGCAGTAGTCCTCTGTGTTCATTCTCACTGGCAAGATAGACATCTCTGAATCTAGTTACACCCTCCATTCTGCTCATTGCCTCAGATAATCTACCTGCATCTCTTCCATCTCCANCACTTTTTTTTTGTAAAGAAAGAATTAAAACTGTCATTGACAGATGTTTTGTCTGTGCAATAAAAAACGGCCAAGTGGTACTTTTTCAGAATAAAAGAACACAGGTGTCTTAGTCAAATCTCCTAACAAACATGCTAATAAAAAACCACCTGGCAAATGATTCATAACGTTTCCTTGTAGCAGAGTTCTTGAACATAGCATGCTTTCAGCAGGAAAGATCTGATAATCTAGTGTGGTAAACAAAGCAGGAATCTGTTGATCTACGGGCATGACTCCCTGGAAAATGTCAGGTAAGCTCCATCACTATCTTAGTGCAACATGAAGAGGTTTCATGACCTGAAAGGCCTCTTATGTGTAAATGATATGAATCATACATATTACTGAGACCTCATATATAGTCTGCAGCATGGATAGATCTGATATGGACACTGAGGACTTGGGGAGCTGTGTTTATGTCCTCAGACCTCTCTCTGCTTTACAATGTGTCCTTGCATTCCTGAAATTTTTAGTCATGATGTATACTAGGTAAGACCTCAAGCACCCCCAAATCTGCAGAAAGTGTGAAAATTAATAAGATATTGCAAGTAGCATTGCACAATGTCGCCATGCTTTTGATAAACTATGTTTTCTAGTATTTTAATCATATGTGTTTTTGGTAGCAATAACTCCATGCATTTGTATTTTACCACAATGCATGTTTCTAATCTAACTTTATTACATTTCTAACGAATAGAGAATTCTATCTTCAAAAGAAGAGAGGGGATTTAATGTCCATGTAGACTAAAGTGCACAGCAAAACAAATTCATTTTGTGAAGAGGATGCTTATTAAGGATTTGAACAGAAGGTGGATGTCCTTTTAGATTAACTTGCTTTTTCATACGGAGATTACTGAACACTTTAAAACTGGACACAGGAGAAAATCAAGGTGTAAGTAAAGTCCCATGGTGTTTCTTTGTTAAACAATTGAAAATTTCAAGCACATTGTCTTCCCCAAGTTCAGTATCATTTTAATTAAATGACCTGAGAGCTTTCTAGAAAAGATTAGTCACAGAATAAAAACTGTGCTTTTAGACTAGTATTGGGTGAGAATACAGTCAGTACAATTCCCTTTGAATGAATTCATCTTGCTGTTTATTACTGTTTCTGTTTTAATGAACACCTAACTGCATACTTTATTTTTTTTTTATTTATTTGTTTGTTTATTTATTTAGTGGTCTCTTTGCTTTTATTTAAATGATTTAGTATTCATATGAATGGCTCACCAGGATGTTTTCACAGACCTCTGCAAATGATTTAATAGTATTTTCAGCTCATCATTACTACTATGTGTGAAACAGAACATCTGGAATAATTGCTTAATTTCAATTGTAATCATGTGTCTGTTTAGTTTTACATCATTTTAAAAATTCTACATCATTTTTAAAATTCAAAGGAAATAATATTTTATTCATATTAAGAATCTACAAAAGGAAATGGGAGAATCATTTCCAGGGTGGAAAAGAGTTTGTCTGAATAAGAAATTAGCTAAATCTAATATATATTTACAAGACAACCTTTTATTTTAAAATTCAGATAAGAGGTACACTGATAAGTGAGAGAGGAGGAAAAAGATCTCACTTCTTAATGCCAAATTATTAATGTTGGAAGGAACTTTTGTTTGTTTGTTTATTATAGTTGCCATACTGTACATTACATCCCCATGGTTTATCTACTTTATAACTGGAAGAAACTTTTGAGATACATATTGAAAAACTATATAGTTGTTCTTTAAATGATCTTTGAAACCACTTAGTTTCTTTTTTATTTTTTTAAAGATTTTTACTGGGGAATTGGGAGAAG
>NW_017732698.1:150681-152727 GCF_001890085.2 Hipposideros armiger | reverse complement strand
TTTCTTAGTCCCCCCAAAAGGGCAAGGGGGGAATTCTGGGCACTATCCAGTGTATATTTAAACAGAGTTTCCTGGGGAGACCAAACAGCAAAGTTTTTTGCCTAAACACATTTTGCTGCCAAGTTTATTTTGATATTGGCTGAGTTTCATATTGGTATAGAGCAGGCAGCCCAAAAGGCATTATCTTTCCAGAGTCCCTACTTTCAACGTACCTTTATAAGACATCTCCCACTATCAGGGTCATTGCCTGGAGAGGAGAAAGCAGAATATATATGCCTAACTGCTTCTATATTGTCTTTGCTTCTTTCTCCATCTTTTTTCCAATATCTCTTTAACAAATGTTCTGGAATAATAAAAAATGTACTTTTGCTATCCCTCTATATCATAGAAGTATGCTATATGTCATCAGAGCGCAACTTAAACAGTTGGTAACTTAAACAGTACCTCATGACCTGTGGTATCTCCATTCTCCTGGCCTCACATTATAATCACCTAGAAAGCTTCAAAAATAAGACATATGTCATGGTCTGATACCAGAATCTGAAATTACTATTTTTAAAAACTTTTCTGGGGATCCTAACATTCAACTGAAATGAAAGTTTCTTTGTTTTATGCCATCTCCACCTCCTATCATAGAAAACAGGAATGCTAACGTCTTTGTTTCTATAGAAGCCAGGACAATCCTGAAATGTATTACAAGACAATTTCCTGAACAGACATTTTAAGGTTTGGTTATTGATCTGATTAGAAGGAGATAAAAATTTGATTTTTCAGGGTACTCAAAGCTAAGTACTGCTCCCAATTTCCCACATATGTTAAACTTAGATTTTAAATATTTAATTTTTTATGTATCAATTTTCTTCTTAAAAATTTGATTTTGTTAAGAGTACTTCACAGAATCTGTCTCAAAATTATTTTTAAAAAAGTATAAATCAATCTATATAGTAGAAAGTATAGAATAAATCTATAAATAAATTATTTCCCAAAATAGATATAGTCTCATAAAGTATATTAAAGTAGCATTAACATAGTACAATAAAAATACAATAGTAAAATAGAGGGATACAATTTTATTGATGCCACCAACCAAGTCATTTTGCAACTTACAGGAAGAATATACTTTCAAGAACTAATTAGTAGTCATTACAAAAAAAATAAAGATATATTGCTTGGGCTAAAAATGGTTTCCTTATAGTTGTTGTTTTACAAAAATGAAAATTTTAGAGGAACTTTTTTTGTTTGGCTTATAATGCATACTTTATATATTTACTCTTTTCTAGGATAATTATATTTAGGTAACATAGATACCCGCATTTAAAGATGTATTAATAGTATTTTTCACGTACTCTTAAGAGTGACTGATTCAATAAACAGCCATCAACCTAATGGATGGTGGGCGATGGAAAGGAAGGCGACTTAAGCTCCACTGTGGAAAGCTTAGGGAAATAGCACCAGTTCAGACACTAGAAATGAATATTGTGCCCAGAGTCCAGCTCAGACTCAAAAATGGACAGAACCTTCAATTTAATTCTATAAAATCATGACTTTGAAATGTCAAAACAATACAGTTCTATGACTAACTAGACATAATGTGTTTCTCTTGTGGCAGTCATTTTTTGGGGGGTTAGGGAATCTCTATATGAGGAAATTGTATGTTCCTCCCTGTTTTGATCTGCAAAATGGTTTTTAAAAATGAGCACAATTAGATTGAAGTACACATCACAAGAAAAATCTCAGGGAGGATGTTTGAAATGGATTGAACCATGCAATGCTTTACCTGTAGCTCATATTTTCTTTTTAACCTTTAAATATTCTCTTGTAGATGAAATTTTATACCCAAATATCAAGAAATGATTCATTTCTCAAGTATCAGTTTAGTGGACATGAGTTTAAATTAATTAGGAAATGTTCCAATTTGAGAATAAAGTTGCTCCACTTCTATGGTGATACAAGTCCCTGCAGGAAGAGCAAATTCCAACAACCCAGCCTGATCCTGACTTCCTCTGGAGCAGAACAAAACAGCATGCCATAAAGCACTGAATCTTG
>NW_017732698.1:55201-149310 GCF_001890085.2 Hipposideros armiger | reverse complement strand
CAATGAGACAGGAAACAAAAAAAGAACCAGTCAGAAATAAAAAATACAATAACTGAAATGAAGAATGCATTAGAGGGAATCACAGTAGATTAGATGAAGCAGAAGATTGAACACACAATTTAGAAGATAACATAGCAAAAAACATCCCATCGGAGCAGCGAAAAGAAAAAAGAATCCAACAATATGAGGAGAGTATAAAGAGCCTCTGGGACAACATCAAACATACCAACATTCACATTATAGGAGCATCAGAAGGAGGAGAGAGAGAGCAAGGAATTGAAAACCTACTTGAAGAAATAATGATAGAAAATTTCCCTAACCTGGTAAAGGAAATGGATATACAAGTCCAGGAAATGCAGAGAGTCCCAAACAAGATGAACCCAAAGGTGCCCATACCAAGATACATCATAAATAAAATGCCAAAGTTAAAGACAAAGTAAATATTAAAAGCAAAAAGGGAAAAGCAGTTAGTTACCTACAATGGAGCTCCCATAAGACTATCAGCTGATTTATCAACAGAAACTTTGCAGGTCAGAAGGGGTTAGTTCGAAATATTAAAATTGAGGAAAACCATGGACCTACAATCTAGATTACTCTACCCAGCACAGCTATCATTTAGAATTGAAGAACAGATAAAGAGCTTCCCAGACAAGAGAAAGCTAAAGGAGTTCATCACCACCAAACCAGTATTACAAGAAATGTTAGAGGGGCTTCTTTAAGAAGAAGAAAACAAAGAAGATCAAAATATGAATAATAAAATGGCAATAACTACTGTGGATGGAAAAGAGGCCACATGTTAAACGTGACAAGCTCAGGAGACTGAAAATAATCATAGAGGATGGCATGAACACAAAAATTCCTAACAAAGGTGGGCCATGGCAGGAAGTCACATCCTTGGCCTATAGCTTCCTTGACAAGGTCAATCTTTACCTTAAGCCTGTCTGTCATCTTTTTGCATCTAAGATAACAGACCCTTACAATATCAGAGTAATCTCTTTTTCCAGACACCCCCAGGGGGCACAACCCACCACACCAGAGCAGGAAGCTACAAAGTCCCTCATTGTTATCTTGTTCCCCAAATACTATCTCTATGTGCTGTAAAATGCTATTAATTATGCTGTATCCACCAATGTAAAAGAAGTGTCTCTCATTTTACTTTTTATCCAATCCCAGAGATTTCCCCACTTTGCTTTCTCCCACCCCCTTAATCTACAACCAATGGATTTCATGCAACCTTCCTCCTTTGATTCTAATGTATAAAATAAGTTGCAAAATGGCCATTTTCTGGAGTATTTTCTCAATCCATTGAGATTTTGCTTCCTGACAATTGTTGTCAGTTTGGCTCTAATGAACTCTTATAAGTTTTCTCTTAGGCTGGATATTTTTCATCAACACTACAGATCTGTCAACAATTACTTTAAGTGTAAATGGATTAAATGTTTGAATCAATAGATAGGGCGGCTAAATGGATAAGAAAACAAGACCCTTACATATGCTGCGGACAGGAAACACACTTCAGATTAAAAGGCATATACAGAATGAAAGTGAAGCAATGGGAAAAAATATTTTATGAAATAGAAACAAGAACAACAAAAAAGCTGGAGTAGCAATACTTATAACAGACAAAATAGACTTTGAAACAAAGGCTATAATAAGAGACAAAGAAGGACCCAGTAATGCCATTTCTGGGTATTTATCTGAAGAAACCCAAAATGCTGCTTCAAGGGGAAGTCTGAATCCATATGTTCATTGCAGCATTGTTATAGTGGCCAAGATGTGGAGGCAGCCTGCGTGTCCATCGAAGGATGAATGGATAAAGAGGAGGTGATACATATACAATGGAATATTGCTCTGTCATGGAAAGGAATGGGTTCTTGCCATCTATGGTGGCACAGATGAATCTGAAGGCTATTGTGCTGAGTGGAGTATGTCAGACAGAAGCAATGTGATTTCATTTATATGTGGAATGTAAAGAATAAACTACACAAACAAATAAAACAGAAAGAAACTCATGGATAATGAAAACATTTTGATGATTGCTGAATAGGCGGGGGGTGGGAATAGGTAAAGAATGGGAAGAGATTAGGAGGTATGAATTGGTTGTTACACAGTACTCATGCAGATGTAGGGATAGCATAAGGAATATAGTCAATAATTTTGTGAAAGGTAGGAGAGGAGTTAGGGGGCAGGGTGAAAAAGGTGAAGGGATTAAGAAGTACAAATTGGTATTTACAAAATAGTCATAGAGATATAAAGTAAAGCATAGAGAATATACCATATTTCCCCACATATAAGATGCTCCCATGTATAAGACGCACCTTAATTTTGGGGCCCCAAATTTGAAAATAAAGTATTACATAAAGTTATTGAACTCAAGTTTTATTCATCATAAAATTCATACAACTCTTCATCACTGTCAAAACTCCCAACCATAGCCAGCCTCAGATTGTTTTCTCAGTTGGAGGAGGACCAAACTTACATTCAGCAACACGATTTCCATTCACTTTTGCAAACTGGACCACTTTTAACTTGAATTCAGCACTGTACGAAAATCTTTTCTGAGCCATTTCTGGGCAGAACGTGGCAAAACGTAACCTAATATACCAGTAACAAGTACGAAACAAAGAGTGGAAAGACAACAAGTGGGAAAAAGTGGGAAATGCAAATAAAAAATCTACAACCACTGTATAAGACGCACCCAGTTTTTAGAGCCCAAACTTTTTGAAAAAGGGTGCGTCTTATACATGGGGAAATACGGTAGTCAATAATATGGTAATAACTACACATTGTGCCAGGTTGGTACTAGTCAGGTGAATCACTCCTTAAGTTATATAAATGCCTGACCACTATGCTGTACACCTGAAATTAATATGAAGTAACCTTGAATGTCAAAATAAATAAAGTGTAAAAATATCCCCATGAAAATACCAAAGGCATTTTTTAAAGAAATAGAACAAAAAACTAAATAATCAGATTTGTATATCACAGAAGACCACAAATAGCCAAAGAAATCCTGACAGAAAAGAACAATACTGGAGGTATCAACTCCCTGACTTCAATTTGTCACTTTTGACTACAAAGCGACAAAAATCAAAATAGCATGGCAGTACTGGCAGAAATACAGACACAGAGATCAAGGGAATAGAATTGCGAGTCCAGAAATGAAACCACATTTATGGAGAGTGCCAAAAAATGTACACACATTTTAAGAAAGGAAAAAAAAAACTGTATTAAAATTACACTGATGGTAACCACTTAGAGCACCTCTTGTAATTTCAGAAGTCAAATGTAACTTGTATTCATCTTTTGTTATCGGTATATATTGAGTATTACAATTTTAATAGTTTTTTCCTTTCTTAACATGTGTATACATTTACTTGGCACCTTCTGTATAAGGGCAGATAATTTTTTTTTTAAGATTTTTATTGGGGAATTGGGGGGATGGGAACAGTGCTGGGGAATTGGGGGAAGGGGAACAGACAAGTTGCTGTCGTTCTGTTCTTCAGTCTAGTTGTGGAGGACGTTGCTTCACTGGCCCAAGTTGGCACCATCATTGCGCTCTTCCCGGGTGAGGCAGATCAGTTGCCGGCCTCTGGATGGCCGCTCAATGCGGCTTGAGGGCCGCTCACGCTGGCCACTGGCTATGCACGGTAGCCCATGTCAACCCATGCCACAGGGGCTGCAGCCTACGCCATTGCCGGCGACCCACGGCAGCCCAGCTCCAAGTTGAGCTGTTGTTCAGCATCTTAGCTGTGGAGGGCAGTGTCACTGGCTCTCATATGTGGGATCTGAACCAGGGCCCTCTGGCGTCCCAAGCCAGCTCTTAACCATCGCGCCACTCAGCAGGCCCCAGGGCAGATAATTTTTTAAAAAATGAGCCAAAAACATACAATGGAGAAAAGAAATCCTCTTCAATAAATGGTGCTGGGAAAATTGGAAAGCCACATGCAAAAGAATGAAACTAGGCTGTTATCTCTCACCATATACCAAAATTAATTCAAAATGAATCAAAGACCTAAACATAAGATCTGAAACAATAAATTGCATAGAAAAAAGCATTGGTTAAATTTATGGACCTTGGATTCAAAGAGGATTTTATGAATTTGATGTCAAAAGCAAGGGAAGTAAAAGCAAAAATAAATGAATGGGACTATATCAAATTAAAAAGCTTCTGCACAACAAAAGAAACCATCAGCAAAACAGGGAGGCAACCAACTGAATTCAAGAAGTTATTTGCAAACAATACCTCCGATAAGGGGCTATTATCCAAAATGAATAAGGAACTTGTACAACTCAAAAACAACAAAAAACACAATCCAATTAAAAATGGGCAGAGCTCTGAATAGACAATTCTCCCAAGAAAACATACAAACAGCCAACAGATATATGAAAAAATGTTCAACTTCACTAGCTATTAGAGAAATGCAAATCAAAACTACAATGAGATCCCACCAGTTAGAATGGCTATTATCAAAATGACAAGTAATAAAAAGTGTTGGAGAGGCTGTGGAGAAAAAGGAACCCTCATACACTGCTGGTGGGAATGCAGATTAGAGCAGCCACTGTGGAAAACAGTATGGAGGTTCCTCAAAAAATTAATAATAGAATTACTAAATGACCCAGCAATCCCTGTTCTGGGTATTTACCCAAAAAATCTGAAAATATTTATCTGTAAAAATATATGAGGGTACGTGGACTTGCCACCATGTCCTTACATTGGCAGCACTGTACAAACAGCTCGGTAAGGTTTCATAACCTTGGTGTATCAGTGTCTCACAGCTGTGTTTGTGTTGACGTGTGGCGGTGTCTTGCTGAGTGGCGTTAATTATTGTTGTGTGTGTTTGTGTGCCATCGCGAGAATGTCTGAGCTTGAAATAGAGCAACAAACAAACATTTAATTTTGTGTTAAATTTTGCAAGAATGGAAGTGAAATCAGGGATATGTTAGTCCAAGTATATGGGGATAATGCCATGAAGAAAATGGCAGTGTATAAATGGATTAAACATTTTTCTGAGTGGAGAGAACGTGTCACTAATGAAGAGAGATCAGGGCGGCCAATAATGAGCAGAACTGACGAAAACATTGCAAAAATTTGTCAAATTGTGCCTCAAAATCATCGGCTGACTGTGAGAAGCATAGCAGACCAAGTAAACATTCATAGAGAAACAGTTAGGAAAATGTTAACTGAAAATGTTGGCATGAGAAAGGTGTGTGCAAAAATGGTCCTGAAGAAGCTCACCGATGAACAAAAGCAAAGGAGAGTCGAAGTTTGCCAAGACTTTTGGAGAGGCAAGACGATGTTTTGGGCTATGTTATCAATAGCATTGAAACATGGGTGTACTAATAGGACCCTGAAACAAAGTGTCAAAGTGCACAACAAAAGTCAGCCAATTTTCCATGACCAAAAAAGTTGTCAGTCCAAATCAAGAGTCAAAATGGTGTTGCTAACCTTTTTTCATATCAGAGGGATTATTCATTATGAATGGACAAACTGGACAAACAGTTAACCAAGTTTACTATTTGGAAGTGCTGAAAAGGCTCCATGACAAAGTTAGGCGGCCTGAACTTTTCGTCAACAATGCATAGCTCTTGCATCACGACAATGTACCAGCTCATGCGGCACTGTCTGTAAGGGAGTTTTTAGTTAGTAAACACATAACTGTATTGGAACACCATCCCTACTCAACTGATCTGGCCCCCCAATGACTTCTTTCTTTACTGGAAGATAAAGGAAATATTGAAAGGAAGACATTTGGATGACATTCAGGATATCAAGGGTAATACGATGACAGCTCTTATGGTCATTCTAGAAAGAGTTCCAAAATTGCTTTGAAGGGTGGACTAGGTGCTGGCGTTGGTGCATAGTTTCCCAAGGGGAGTACTTCGAAGGTGACCATAGTGCTATTCATCAATAAGTTATGTAGCAGTTACTCTAGGATGAGTTCATTAACTTAATTGTCCAACCCCTTATGTTCATTGCAGAATTATTCATGGTGACCAAGACATGAACAACAACTGAAGTGTCCTTTGACAGATGACTGGATAATGAAGGTGTACATATACACAATGGAATGTGACTCAGCCATAAGAAAAGATGAAATACTGACATTTGCAACAACATGGATGGATCTTGAAATTATCATGCTAAGTGAAATAATTCAGACAGAAAAAATTAAGAACTATAAGACTTCACTTGTATATCGAATATAAAACTGAACGCAATAAAGAAGATAAACAAAAACTCATAAGTACAGACAACAGTTCAGTGGCTAACAGAAGGTAAGGGGGTAGGGGGATGGTAGAGGAGGGTAAAGGGAGATAAATATATGGTGATGGAAGGAAAACTGACTCTAGGTGGTGAATACACAATGCAATATGTAGATGATGTATTATAGAACTGTACACTTGAAACTTATACAATTTTACCAATCAATGTCACACTGATAAATTTAATTTAAAAACTATCTTTTTTATACCAAAATGATTTGTAGATATTTGTGAGTATAGTTAAAAATACAAATATTTATAAATTGATAACTAAGACTGCTGTATCATATCCAGCTGGCTAAGCAATCTGTGAAGTTGCTTTGATATATGTAAAGTAATAAGAAAATGGAATCTGTATTATTCTGTATTATTAAATTCACTTCTGACATCATCCCTATTTTAAACTCATCTTTACATAGAGTGTTGAAAAAAATCAGTCTTGCATTTAGAAATGATAGAAAAATGAAAACAATATTAAAATAAGTTATATACATTTAAGTAGTTATTTATAATAACCAATAACACTTGGTTATTTTTACTATACCAAACCATTGTTTTTTTCATGATTTATGGTAGCTTAAATTGGCAAATGCTTTATAAAAACAGCTACGAATAAATTCACTTATATTTGATAAATATCATTAGTTGATTAAAATATTTAAAATTTAATACTTTTGAAGTATATATAGAGGATCACCATCTACAGAATATAATTTTCAAAACACTGGCAATTGCTAAAATGCAATTGAATAGCACATCTTTGTGTCAGTTGCTTATTTCAAGCCTTACCTTTGGTACTTAAAAAAACAAAACTAACAAAAAACTGTCTTTTGCTATAGGTCATCAAATCATCATTCTAGAATGAGATCTTTAAAAACTGTACAACAAAGAAAAAATGAACACAAATATCATATTCATACAGCCGACAGAATTAAAATTACTATCAAATTTCAGAAATAACAGATATTGTTGGACATTTCTTTCTTACCTGCTTGTGAGCATGGTCATATGAATTAATGTGATTGTCAAACTCCTGATGCTTGTAGTACTGCTTGTCACAGAGTTCACAGTAAAAATTGGCCTTGAGATCTTCTAGAGCTTTTGCTATTGTGTTCTCCTTCTCAGCATAGTCCTAAAAAATAAAATTTCAAAGAAGGAAGCAATTAGTTCTCCCCTGAGTTTACTTTGTTCTGTCAACTAGTATAATAATTACAGTTAAAAATAGAATTTACAAAGAGCACAATAAAGCAAATGCCAGCAAACCAAATTAGAAGAAATTATTAGTTAAAAAAACCCAAAAGATTAACAGGAGAATCCAAAACAAATGATGAAACAAATAGCAGAAATAACAAGAAGGAAAGCAAACCATTAAAAGAAATAGAAGCTCTTGCTTGAACAATTTCCTATGCTATGTTAGCATTCAAAATATGAAAATCTTATAGCCATGTTGATTCAACTATAGATTTTGGGCAATGGCTTAGTTAACTTAAAACTTCTAAATTCTGAACAACATCTAAAATGTGTCTTGTTTGATGATGTCCATAGGGGTGCACAGATACTCAAGTTTGACATCTTTGTTTGTTGCCTTAAATATCTATATAGGAACTTATTCATCACAACTAGATTTAATTTGATAAATGTTTTCATATTGACTCATATCCATTTATGTTGAACTTTCAAATATTATATAATCTTCAAAAAATAAGATTCTTTTCTGCTAGTTCTTTGCTTAAACTGAAAAAGATTGAACTGTATAAGCAGATTACTTTCATCATAAATAAAGATGGCTATATAATCAAATCCCAGAAAAGATTAAAAATGTAGTCAGTTACCATTAGATTTCATTTACAAAGCATAAAATCGCAAAATGTTTGACTGTGGCTTTTAGGTTTTCTTAAATCTAAATTTACTTGCTATTTCATCCCACCCTAAATTTTACCATTGCCAGACATGAGTACATTTTACATGTTGAAACATTGTCCAAGTCTTTCCCTGAAGTGTTGATATGAAGACCCAAACTTCAATTATTACCATAGAATATATTATATTATGTTTCTCATCACAGATTCTCTCATATTTACTGCTTTAAAATTCAAAATAATTATATATTTAGGACTCATATATGCCACTCTAAGACACTCACTCTCTCAGACACTGGGATGTGGAGTGAAATGTACAGCTCTCTCTGTTGCAATGACAATTGTCCTTTTACCAAATATAGAGGCTAGAAAGAACTCATAGCCTGAATGTTTAAATTAATTCTACAAAATTTAAAAATGGTTTATTAATTGTAATTTAATGAATGACAAATACTTGCCTTAAATTATTATACTATATATTTGTGTACACACCCCATACCATAATGTTCACCATAATTTGTATGTATACCTTGTACTATGCCTACAGGTAATGGATACATACATTTGCCATAATCTATAAATACAGAGCCCTCTTTCTCACTTTAAAGACAGTGATCTATTGTTATGTTTTATTAGTTTTATCAACTGCATAACAAGAGGTGATACATTTCAAAATCATTTAAATTGTTCATATGATTCCATTCATTTAATAAATTTACCATTTCTCAGTATATTTGTGGAATATTTTCTATTATTTTTGATAACTGCTAATATGATAAAAAGAGGCTAGTTTAAAAATTTGAAAATGAGTCATATAGATATAAACTGCTTAATGAATTTTTATAAAATCTTCAAAATAATAACTTGTGGATTAGCCAATTTAAATGAAACAAAAATTAAGTACTCTAATTTCATGGCTAAAGTGTGTGAAGCAGAGATAAAATTCCAGTCAACATGAGTTATATTAAAATGGCAATAATTCGTGGTTCAAAGCTGAATTAGCTCTCAAAACAATATTCTTGAACAGCAATTGCTTTGCAAACTAGTTGTTTTTCCCCATTAATTATAATTACATTTAAGCTACTTCCTCTCTCTAAATATTTGGTTATTGTTTTTTTTTTCTTCCTAAGATTGATATTCCTCCAGAGAAGCAATAATTGTGTCCTCCTTATTCTTTTCACAAAAGTGGTAAATCTTTGAGTAGAGCAAACTGAGATTCTTGGGTAAATTGCATTTTCAACAATATTAGCCTCTGCCTAGATCTGAAGAGAAAAAACAAATCTAAAAATGACAGCTAGCATTTATTCAGGGCTTGTTTAGAGTCGTCTTTGAGTAAGAAAGAGTTTGTATGTATTAACTCATTCACTCCTGATTAAAATTCTAGAGATGTATATTCTAGACATATCCTCATATTACAGGTAGGAATGTGCACTCCATATTTGAACGTGAATAATCTGGTCCATAGCATTTGCTTATGTTTAACCTTTTAAGCATAAAAAAAAATTAGAAAAGTATAATAACCCTCGCACACCCATCACTCAACTTCAACACTTATCAACTTCAAGGTAACTTTGTTTTATCTTATCCTAACCTATCTCACACTGTCTTCTTTGTCCTCAATAATTTTTAAGGAAATTCCCAAGTTCACATAATGTTATCAGCAAATCTTTCAGTATGTATCACTAAAATAGAACTTCAAAAAAAATCATCACAAAACATATAAACCAATATCAGACCTAAAACATATAAAGAAACATCATAAAAAATTACAATCATAAAAAATTCAGTGTGTTCAAATAACTACAATTGTTTAATATTTTAAACAAATTGGTTCAAAACAGGATTCAAATAAGGTCCATACATTAGCATCACCTGATGTTTCTTAGTCTTTTTTATTCATAGGTCTTGCCCCTTTTTGTTTTACTCCTTATTGAAATTTATTTTCCAGAAAAAAATTTAAATTGTGCTTCACATTTACAAAAAAATGTTCAAAGTATAGAAACATTACAAGAATCTGACAATAAACTCATATGAGCTTCACTTAAATAAAATCATTAACATTTTGACACCCTTTATTCTCCTGCTCTCTCTCTCTGTATTCCTATCTTCTTCTAAGATATTGAAAGAAACATAGCCTAGTGGGAGCTTAGGTTGCAATAGATTATTCAGTAAGAAACATGTTTGGGTTGGAATTTTCATGTTGACATGAACAGCAGTAAGTAGTCAAGGCTGTATTATAGAAAATGTTAGTAGCACAGAAGGACTGGTTATTGTATGTAGATCATAAGGGAAAGGAGTCATATGTCTTTTCATTGATTATACATTTAAAAAAATGTTTTTAAACAAAAGCAGCCATTGGACCGATGTGCCCCAATGTCCCATGGCCCCTCTCCTTTTCCATTGTGGATAATATTGGAAAAGGTGTTGACCGACATTATAAAACACAATAACACATATTCAACAGAGCAATCCCACTGCAGAAGGTAAAAAACCCATCTGAATAAGATGAAAGAGGAGCGCAGCCACTCATCTATGTCAACACCAAATTCCCCCCACTATCTAACAAAGCTATTTTGCTCAACTATGTATGCAATTTCTGTAACATCCCACTGAGTGTGATAGCGGAAAGTGAAGAAGAGAGAGGCAGCTGCTTGTAAGCTTGTCAGGTCATCCAAACCCATCACATTTTACATGTATCTAAGAGCAGAAAAGGTTGAATCCTTATTTTCAGGAACGTAGCATAGTTACTTTAGTAGCAAAGTTACCAAGTCAAGAATTTTTAAACATACAACATTCGCAACTGTGCAGTGCAACTTTTTGTCAAAATCAGCACATTGAAATAGAGAATTTAACGGTTTAGCCACAGTTCCAGGGCCATTCCACCCACTCTATATTAAAAAGGAACAGTACCAAAGTAGGACTTTGAAGGGAGAAAAATGTCTACTTCAAAATGAAGCATCTCATGGTGGTGTCAGCATAACATGATATCAAATAATACCCAGCCTCTCTTGAAAGGCATCCACATGCAACTGGGTGCCCCGGAGTAGTAGCCTGCCCTGAGGAATGTGAGCCCCACGAGTGCAGGGGCTTCTGCCTGTTTCATTTACTGCTGTGTCTCCAGAGCTTTTAATAGAGTCCCGCCTTGGCAGACACTCAACAAATAATAATAAAGAATATTGGCACTGTCTTTTGTCTTGCTCGTATATAAAGAGCAAACAGAACAGAAGCCAGCAGTGCCAGATATACAGTATTATTAAAATAGTGCTCATGCTGGGGTTTGTGGTACCCAGTCACTTGGAAAACACCTTTAGAGCTAATACCAAGTGATGTCATATACAAATTATCATTGCTAAAGAGTAGTTGTAATAATATATTACATCCTGATCTTTTGGCTAGAAATTCTCTATTTAAAGTAGTTAAAATTAACAGACTAGGCTCTGTTAAAATATAATCATTTTCAGTGCTGAAAAGGAACACTCCTATGTAATTAACATTTAAAATAGTTTGGAAAATCTCTCTCTCTCTCTCTCTCTTTCTCTCTCTCTTTCTCTCTCTCTCTCTCTCTCTCTCTCTCTCTCTCTCTCTCTCTCTCCCCCTTCCCCCTTCCCTCTCTCCCTTCTATTACTCCATTAATAATAAAAGCATCCTTGTGATTCATATGCAGCATATATTTTATTAGAGATTCTTTAAGAAAGCAAAAAAAAACTTTACATTTTGATTATAATGAAAAGATTAATCAAAAAAGAGATGGCAAAACTGTTCTCTTCTAGAAGAATAACCAGATAGAAGATATTTCATTTGGAAATCTATAGTTTACACTTTCTAGAAAATAGTGCACATCTTCTGGGCCATATCTCTTGCTCAGTCATTAAATGATTTGTTCTGAGACAGTCTCTGGCCGTTGGCAATGTAGTAACATCTGACTACATTTTGCTCCAGTCTGTGATGGGATATTTCTCCTTGTCTGTCCAGGGCCTTCTCTGACTCATGGTACTGCACAAACCAGGAGTGCTGAGGAGCTAATGCCATCTAAGTCCACCTTTGACCACTGTGGAGGGTAGGAACTCAAGGATAAATATGTCCTCTTGTATTTACCAGGCAGACATTTCTGAGACACACTTTTAAGATTCCATAGATGGTCCCAGTGAGTTGGGGCACCAGTCAATTGTAACAATGGCAAAGAGCATATCCTCGTATTAGTTTTCATTTCTTACCTGTTGTACTTTTCTGGAACTTCATTTCTGCTTCCAGGGATCTCTTCCTAAATAAACTACTTACATAGAAGCCCTTATCCTGGGTTTGACTTTCAAGACAAACTGGACTAAGATAATAAGTGTTTTGGTGTTTTCTATGAATGTCTTGCTGACAAGCTATATTTTATAGAATAATCTAAGATGATATTATTCTTCAATTCAAAAGTCTCTCATCATTATTAGAATAAATATCCTTACAGTGACCTACATTCCTTCTATACCAGATACCTGGCCACATCTCTGTCATCGTCTATTATTCTCTCTTTCCTTTATTTCGCTTTGCTTTAGGCACTTTTATTTCCTTAATATTTCTGAAATGTTCTTAACTGTACACCCGCTTTGACACTTGGACTTGTTATTTACTCTCCCTGGAATGTTCTTTCACCAGCTATCTGCAGGAAACTTTTATTCACTTCTAGCAGAACTCTGCTAAAGTGCCATTTCCTCAAAAATGACTTCCTTTCATAATCACACTTAGGGAAGAGAGACACTTTTTGTTCTCTATCTTCTTTCCTTCTTTTATCTTTCCTTTTAATATAAAAAAAGGTTTTTTCAGGGAGAAAACAAAAAGATCTTTGGGCAGTAGAGCCTGAATGCTGTATTTACAATAAGGAAGAGATGACGTGCTAAAGAAGCAAGTGGGAAAACTGATGTTAGTCTTTGTCTGGTTTTAATCCTTTCTCTATTAGGCAAGAGGGAAACCATTGCTGGGTGATAAAAGGCTGTGCTATTGTCTCAAAATATATGCCATTCTGTTCTGAAAGGCTAGGTTCCATTAGCTCAAAGGCTAAAGAATGTATAACAAGATGATTTGGAGGTATATAGAAGGGGGACTAAGGGATGAGTCAGAAGTCACAATTTTATCAAAAGTCACAGCTGTATTTGAATAGAATTATAATAAAAATGTATATTTAAATGTGGGGGATTTTTAAAGGATTCCACAGAAATGCAAACTCATTCACATCACCATCAAAGGTGAAGGCAGAGACTGAATACTGAGGCCACGTGCTGAATAGCACATCTTTACAGACAAACCTGGTGAGCTAAAATAAACCAAATGCAAGCTAAGGGCTATGATGAAGTATATCTTCATATCCACATTTACGAGTATTGGAGCAAGTAAAGTTGTTTCTCAAAATTGATAACTTCTTTCAGAATTAGTTTCAAGGCAAGAGAGTTCATTCATAAGGTTTTATTATTTCTATTCTGTGCTGATTTAGCTGATAACCACTGGATAAATAGTATGGTTTCTAACCTTAGAACCTGTTCACGTTAAAAAAAAAAAAATGATCCCCAAGCCTCAGCTGTCAGAATGCAGTCTTGTCCATCTCACTGGGCTGTACTCATCATTAAGATGATACCTCTTTGGAGGAACCTGTGACTTTTTCCATTCATGTGTCCTACAGGAAGCCTTAGCCTGTGACTAGTACTTGTAATACAATCTGGTTAACTTAAGCCAGTATTTAGTATAACTTGAGAAGGTACAAGAAGATTGAGTTAGACTTTTCCTTTCATGTTTGGAATGATCTCAGGGGCAGCATGTGTTAATATTTGGCTAAAATTTAGCATTATCCTGTACTTTTCCTGTGCATAAAGTAAGGTTGTGGGGGATTGCACTTTCAAAACAAACCAGAGAATGTCTTATGTCAGGTTTTCTAAAGCTGAATGCTAGCTGAGGCATGTAGGATTCTAGTATCTATCTATCTATCTATCTATCTATCTATCTATCTATCTATCATCTATCTATCTATCATCAATCTATATACAATTCTAATGGGGATTCTATATAAATAGATTCTGCAGAGTCCCAGTATAGGACATGAGTGGTGGTAATTGAGGGATCTTGTTTCAGCTAAGAAATGTCTTAAATTTACAGGTAACAGCCATTTTCTCTGAAAAGTAAAAGAAAGGCATATACTGGTTTGATGCATATCTGTTACTGTCTCAGTTGTAACAGTCAACTAGAGGAAGAGAGACCAATTTCTCTAGTAAATTGTCCCACTGGTTATTCTAGCTTCAGTTCTCCCAGAAATTGACACTGAAATAAGGAGTTGATTTTAAGTGATTTATTTGAGATCTCAGGAAACACTGGTAGAAGAGTGGCAAAGTAAGAGAGAACAGGAAGTTGATAAATGTTTCTGACACATACAGAGCTTTAAAGTCATCATTCCTGTACTTATAACCAGAACAATCTATGAAAAATGAAAATCAATTATGATTATTATAATGATGATGATGATTATTTAGAACTGTTATAGAACTGAGGTCACAGGGTAAAATACCACTTCAAAACCTAGAGAGACAAGTACATTCAAAGAAAATGCAACTGATATCTGCTTAGTTGGTTTAGAAACAGCTGGAGCCATGAACTGGTAGTAACTCTTAAATGTTAACTTTGATAAATTACTACAGGCTGGCTACGGTCTAGTGTGTAAAACAGAAACACCTGGTGGCTGCAATCTCAGAAGGACCCCCAAACACTTGTGTAGGCTTTCCTTTCATGACTCTCACCAGGTTCTCATGATAATAATCCAAGAGTCAGTTATGTCCCTAGAAGTTGGATGGGAAGGATAACTATCGTGAAATAAACCAAAATCCTCCTGTATAACTAAGACCTACTCCTGAAGGACAAGGTATTTCCACATCTCAATTCAAAGACCTTACTCTAGCCAAGGAAAGTAATTTACTTTCCCTACAATCTTCTTGTTTCATGCAAGTCTTTGGGACAACATTGTCAACAGGGGTCATGGCTTCAAGAAAATAGAGTGGAAATTATATAGCCAAAAACATGGATTAATGCCTGGGGGAAAGAGAAAAAAAGAAGGTATATCCAGTAGAAATGCATATGACAGTCACAGTCCTGAGACACAGACAAAATGATTAATACCTATCTGAAAGGTTATAGAATGCATCTTTTCTCCCACACTTTACCAACCCAGCTATAGGACTCTAGAATAATAGTAAATTAGAGCTGAAATAGTTGCAGAATACACACTCTCCCTGTAACGGTGTATATACAGGAGCACAAAGTTGAAAGGACACACACAATCAAGGGCACTAGAGAAAGTTTAAGCATCTCATACTTATAGTCATAGAACACGTTAGACACAGCCCAATTCCTAGACACATTAACAGAAACACACTAAAAGCCTTTTTTCTCAGCTCCTATTACCTTATATATGTTCAGCTTTTAACAAAATATTACAAAGCATTCTGAAAGGTAAGAAAAAAAAGAAGTCTAAAGAGAAAAAAGAAATGCTAGAAAAAACTTTTCTTGTTTGAGTTTGCTCTTTGTTTCTCAGATATTACATAGATATTGGAATTATCAGAAGGGACTTTAAAATAACTATGATTAATGTGTTAATGTCTCTAATGGCTAGTGTAGACAGCATGCAAGAATAGATGAGTTACAGAAACAGATAGATGGAAATTCTAAGAAAATATCAAAAGAAAATTCTAGAAATCAAAAACACTTTAACTAGAATAAAGAATTCCTTCAATGGACTCATCAATAGGCATAATACAACTGAGGAAAGAATCAGTGAACTTGAAGACGTTTCAACATAGTCTTACAAATTGAAATAGGAAGAAGAAAGGAAGAAAGAAAACAGAAGAACATCCGAGAACTGTGAGATATTATCAAAAGGTATAACACACATATTTGGAACACCAGAAGGAGAAAAGAGAGAGAATAAAGTGGAAGACATATTTGAAATAATAAAAGTTGAAAAAATTCCCAAATTAATAACGAACCCCAAACTACAGATCTAGGGAGCTCAGAAACACCAAAAGAATATAAATAACAATACAACAACAACAAACACCTAGACATATTGTATTTATACAGATAACCAAAGACAAAGAAAAAAATTTGAATTCAGATTTTAAAACAGAAAATAAAATCCTCACCTAAGAAACAAAGATAAGAAGAATTACAATAGATTTTCATCAGAAACCATGCAAATCAGAAGACAGCAAAATGGTAGTCTGAAATATTTAAAATGTTGAAGTAAGAAAACAAAAACCAAACAAACAATAATCACAACACCAACATGAAATTCTATATCCAGAAAAATTATCCCTCAAAAGTGAAGCAGAAATAGACTTTCTCAGATAAATAAAAACTGAGTGAATTCATCACCAGCAAATCTACCCGGCAAGAAATGTTAAAAGTTCTTCATGAAGAAAGTTATAAAGAAAAATTGTTAGAGAAGAAATAAGTTAATGTAAAGTGATTTTGTATATATACATGATATACATGATATATATATATATATATATATATATATATATATATGATACATATATGATAAATAGAAAAAAATATATACACACACACACACACACACACACACTTAATAGATCTAAAACTTAACTTTGTCTCAAACAAGAATACTAAAAATAAACTGGGTGATCCTAGCATATGGATAAGTAAAATGAATCACAGCAACATCCAAGAGGAATGTGGAATTAAAAATATTTTCCTATAAGGTATCTGAACTACATGACAAATGGCATAGTGTTTTGTGAGAGTGAACTTAAATTAGTAAATATGTATATTGTAAATCCTAGATCAACCACAAAATATATTCAAAATAAGTATAATCAATTCACTAAAAGTGATAAAATAGAATCATAGAAATTGTTCAGTTAAAAACAGAGGAAGGCTGGCCAAGTGGCTCAGAGCCTGCTCAAGAGTTTAAGCTCTGAGCAACAGCGGTTTGATTCCTGGTCCGAGCTGAGCTGCCACTGAGCTGCCAACAGACAGCAGGAAGGCTCAGCTAAAAAAACCCAAAAACAAACAAACAAACAAAAGAGAAGCCACACACCCTCCACAAACAAACAAACAAACAAACAAACAAACAAACAAACAAACAAAAACTAGGTGGAGAGAGAAACAAAGAACAAATTCAAAAAATAGAAAACATGCACAAGCATGGTAGCTATTACATCAACTATATCAATAATCACTTTAAATGTGAATGGCCTAATACACCAATTAAAAAACAAAGATTGTCAGAGTGGATTAAAAAACAAATACAAAAACAGACTAACTCAATGTTGTCTACATGAAACCCACTTTAAATATAAAGACTCAGGTTAAAAGTAAAGGGATGGAACCCTGTAAAGTTTGTGTTAGGAAGTTACTATAGAGGCAGTGAAGCTTATTCATGCTGGGAACTCTGGAACCTAGGGGTGAACACAGACCTCGGAGCTTTGTATCCACAGGGCAAGGGAGCTATGCTGTTTATCGCACAAACTGCTTTAAGATTGGTCCATAGCAGTTTCCAGAGGGTATTTATACCTGGAATTTTGGTTTTTTTTTAATGCTCAAGGATGGACTGGTCACTGGTGCGTGGAGAAAGTTCTCAGGCTAGGAATTCAGGTACTACCAGTAGGAAGCCAGGATTATCTGCATGAAAACGATGACTGTTAATGGACTATAGATGAGGCACCAAGGGTCTCTGCTACATTGACAAAGCCCATGGCAGGGACTTTGAAGGGAGGGCAGAGCATGATCACCAAGAGCTGTGGATTCTGGGAGGAGATCCCTTTGTAGAAGAAGGAAATTTTCCTAAAGTATCTTCACCTTTAGGCTTCTCACTCCCGTGGCTGCCTTCCTCATCTAGAGACTATTGATGAGTATAAAGTATTATGCACACATACATATTATGTATTGCATAGCAATTATATATGTTATATAATTATTACATTATAGACACAATTTATGTATTATATAGTATCAACACAATACATACATTCGAGTATATAACAGTATTTGATGTTACATTATATATCTGTTGTAATCTCTTACCACTGTAACTTCTATGAAGGCTGGATCTTTATCTACTTTGTTCATGTCTGTATCCCCAATGCCTAAAAGAGTGCCTAGAACAGTTTGTTTAATAAATTGATGAATAAATTGTACCTAAAACTTTGGAGGTTGTATACAAACTATAACTATAATTTTGGAGGTTGAACATATCATTTATAGTTTATAGTCTTGAACCATGTTTTTGGTTATTTGCATTATTTGATTGGGTGGAAAAATACATTTCTGTAATACCAAAAATTGATTTTTTTTCTACTAAGATTTATAGGTTTAATACTTACAATCTTTTGTATCTAAGTATCTATGCAAAATTTAATGCATTTTATACAATACTGTCTAAAGGATATTTGTAATACTATAATACAAATCTACACTGTCAATTCTACATGAAGTTATGACTCACTGATTGGTTCATTTGCAACAGAGAGAAGTAATGATGTGCCTAGAGGTACAAATATCTTCCCTTCATGATCAGCAAAAACCAGTTTCAGATGGTAGATATTATATATATTTCAGATAGTAGACATTAAGTCCATTCATTTAAAAATAATTTATGGAGTATTGTGTATATCCTGGAGACACAAATATGTTTTCTATTAACACCATTATGTTGGCGGTGCAAAAGAAAGACAACTTTTGTTTATCAAACAAAACAGAAACAAACTCATAGTTACAGAGAACATTTTGATGGTTGCCAGATGGGAGGGGGGTGGGTAAAAAAGGGGAAAGGATTACAAAGTACAAATTAGTTGTTACAAAGTAGTTATGGGGATGTAGGGTATGGCATAAGGAATATAGTCAAGATGGGTACGAGATTTAATGGGTGACAGATGGGATAGGGGTTGGGGGGCAGGGTGAAAAAGATGAAGGCATTAAGTACAAATTGGTAGTTACAAAATAGTCACAGGGTTGTAAAGTAAAGCATAGGGAATATAGTCAATAATATGGTAATATGTATGTATGGTGCCAGGTGGGCATTTGACTAGTCAGGGTGGTCACTTCCTCAATTACATAAATGTCTAACTACTATGCCAAACACCTGAAATTTTAACACCTGAAATATAAAATAAAATGTAATGTCAACTGTAATTGAAAAAATTTTTAAAAGGGGGGTGGGAAAGATGAAGGGGAATAAAAAGTTCAAATTTCCAGGTATAAAACAAATAGGTCATGGGGATATAATACACAGCATGGGGAATATTGCGATAGCATAGCACGATGTCAGATGGTTGCTGGACTTATCATGGTAATCATTTCTTAAGGCATATAAATATTAAATAACTATCATGTACACCTGAAACTAATATAATATTATATGTTAGCTATATTTTAATAAAAATATTTTAAAATAAAAAAATTTAAAAAGGCTATGACAGGAGCACAGTGGTAGGTAAGTTTTTACAGTTGAGGGAATCAGTGTCAAAATAATGCCTAATTTATTGAAAGCTGAATAGGTGGCAGCAGGTATAAAAAGGGTGCAGTAGACTTTATGTTATAGGAAAAGTAATTATATATGGAACCATGAAATATCATACTTTTGAAAAATTGCAAGCCATTTGGCATGGCTGGGGAATTTGGTACATGTTGTAGTTTAAGGTGATGGACTATTACAGGTAACAACAATGAAAGGTAAGGCAGGGGCTAGATTATGAAGATGTCCCTATGTATGCTAAGAAGTCTGAGTGTTATAAAAGCTGATGGGAAAGTCAGTAAAATTTTTAAGCAACAAAGGAAACTGATCAGGTTTACATTTAGGAAACAGATGTGACTACAGGGTAGAGAATGAAATAGTGATAGAGTGAAGGCTGGAAGCAAAGAGACTAGTTACGACAACATTTTGCAGGTGTGAAAAGGCAAAATCCTTAATAAAAAGAGCAGGAACCAGAGCAGAGATGATGGAAAGGCACTGGGAGACCTGAGATAGCACCACAGGAGATTGTGACTGATGAAATGAAGCCTGCAGAAGAGACTGGTTCCAGTTGAGTGATGGAGACAGAGGTCAAATTTTTCCACAATGGTGAGTGATTGGGAGGTAAGAAAGTGCATATCCTGAGTATCTTCCTTAAAAGGGAAAAATATTAGCTGCTCAATTCTGGGATGACTAGTCTGTTGAATCTACGGATTGTTTTTGAGATTATTTTTTAACAAGACAAATTTCCTAGAGCGTAGATATGAGTTATTTAATATTTTCTGACTTTTACTCAGATTTACTTTCATTCAGTTATGTTTTCATACATATTGGTTCCTATTCTTTGTTTTCATTGTTAACATATTTAAACATAGCATAAATATAATCAATTAAAAAGTTCAGAACAACTATTTTACTATTAATAATAATAAACTGGAAAGGACACAATAAACATTTTAAAGTTCCTGAAGCTTGTTATAGACATTCAGTAGAGATGGCCAGTTTCTCTCGAGTAACTTGGACTGGAATAGTTCATGACTGAATTCAACAAGGGTTACTTGGAGGCCACGATGCTATTATGGAATCTTTTGGATTTGATGAGAAATTTGTATATTTTCTAATACTGCATTTTAAAGATCTAAGGAAGACGTTTCCCATATTAAAATATATATTACTCAAAAAGATGGTCACACGGAAAAGGGATATACATATATTTTTTCAATAAAATTAAATGATAGATTCATAATTATAGATGAGTCCTATTAGTTCCTAAATCATACATTTTGTTTTCTTTCTTTCTTTCTTTCTTTCTTTCTTTCTTTCTTTCTTTCTTTCTTTCTTTCTTTCTTTCTTTCTTTCTTTCTTTTCTTCCTTTCTTTCTTATTTCATGGCTACAAAATGAAACTGCCTTGCTGAGAACAAAATGAGGTAAAATAATAGTCCTGAAAACTTCTTAGCTTTATGCGTTTTTAGAAAATGTTTTCTCAAAAAGCAAGCATGACACTGTAGGTGTCACATCACAGGAGTTCCCAGGCGCCCTGCAAAGATCATAATGCAACCACAGTTTCCATAATAAGAGGCACAGTATATGGAGACCTGCTCTCCTTCCCAGCAGGTTCTGCCCCTGTGGTTAATTTTGCTTTTGTCTTGAACTCCAAATAGGAGTGATAGTCTGTGCATTTGATACATTGTTAGCACAGCAGGGAAAGCCCACTTGGAAATAATCATATGTTTCAGGTATCAAAAAGAAAAGGGATATTTTGCAAAGAGAAACATTTTAACCTGAAAAACTTACAACTAAAATTTGGGTGGAGAAGACACAGTGAGGAAGGAAAGGGCATTTAGGTGTATTGATTGCCACAAATGCTATACTCAAATGATCTTAGTCCTGACAATGTTAATCCTCAGGTGAACAGTGTTAGTCCCATTTTACATGTGATGAAAACAAGACTAGAAGGGTTAGGATAACTGGTCCAAGATCTTATACCACATAATAGTGAGTCTGACTTTTAACAATTGCTTTTTGAGCTTCCCTCTAATCCTGGCATTGTTTTCTATCACAGGGATCAATACTGGCCTAAAAAACTGAACACAGGAAAAAAATAATAAAAGTTTAAGAATTTAGCATCTTTTGTTAAAATATGAACTTAATTAAAATTTAAATACATGATAATGCAAAACATTTAATCCTGTGTTTTCATTTAAATATATAATAGTTGGCCACCCTGCATATTTTAGGAAAATGCCTTTTTAAATAATAATAATGTTTATATAAGGCTATACAAATGCTATAATAAAACTGCACTAAACTTAAGGAGATCAGTGATGGTAGTATTACCTAGCCATTGTAAGTTGTTAAATTCATGAATATAATGTATCATAAATTCTATTGGCATTAATTAGATAATAGAAACAATTAACGATTTAAAAACATTTATAAAATGTAGCTGTAATTAAACACTAATCAAAGTGTAGTAAAAAAACATTTTAAAATGTGGAATTGAAATTCTTTTGGGTAAAATAACAGTATTTACTTAGATATACTTTATGGATTCTCTGTTGAGAAAACAGAAGTATCTTTTACCACCACCCCTGCCTTTGCATTCCTACAATGGGCTAGGGTAAGAAGTCAGTGATAAGTTGCTTTAATGAAGTAATTGAGAAATTTCACATTTCTATGGCTCTTGGGAAGAAATATATAGGGATACGTTGAAAAAAATACATGAAAGATAGGGCAGAAATTCCACTGAGATGATTAGATGACAGGGTTCAAAGAGAAAATATGTACAGAGAGAAAAATCGTTGTGGCAAAGACAGCTGAAAACCTTTTATGAAAGGGAAAAACTGATTACATTTTCCATTGTTCACTTGCAGCATGATGGTGAAATTCTTCTCAATTCCCCCAGTCTTTAATAAAATTCAGCTAGGAATGGGATCAAAAAATGGTGGCATTTCAAAGCCAAAGAGTAGTTTACCATGGTTTATGTTTAATAGATCGTCAGGAAAGAAGAGAGCTGTTAGATGTTAGGAAAAAATTTAGAAACACTAATTCAGAAGACAGGAAGCAGAATAAGACATAACTGGGAGAAATAAATTCCTGTAGAAAACAATGGTTTGCATGGTGGTGGTGGTGTGTGTGTGTGTGTGTGTGTGTGTGTGTGTGTGTGTGTGTGTGTGCGCTCATGCTGAGGAAGGAATTGGTTGCTAGGTTTCTTGCCATATAAAGGGGTCAGTAAAGATTTTTGGTTTGATTTTTACAAAAATAAAGAATCATTCCATACATTGGAGGATTTACAGGACACACAGAATTTGATACCTGAATTAAAAAACAATGTTTCTAATTTAGAATATCAATTTCAATTCAGTTGAAATGTTATATTCTGAGGATTGGAACCAAAAAAATTGATTTTAAACTAATTTATGCAGAGAATGACAGGAAATAGTTGAAACTGAAGTCTCATTTACTCTTATAATTTTCATATAACCTAGCTTTATTCATACATTAGACAATAGGTTTATCCAGAGACCATCCTAATATTACAAAGAGTCTTATTTGGTTGCATTCACAACTGTGCAGGCTGGCCTGGATACAAGTTCAAGGCACTCTCAAATCTCAGTGGAAGAAGTTGGTTAGGGTTCCTTACTCTAAGTTTTGTTTGTTTTGTTTTAACAAATAACTCAGGTCAGGTCAATTCTCTTAAAACACATTTCATTGAAAACTGATGAAGGATAATTATTCCAAGATGGGAAAATCTCAAAATTCTCCAACTATCACAGAGTAAAGTTTTCATATATACATTCTATAGCATATATATATATATATATATATATATATGTATGTATGTATACACACACACACACACATATATATATATGCGCTATAGAATTCATTATATGTATAGAACATCCTAGGTTAGAATACATATTACTCAATGTTATCATAAATTTATTTTCTAGTGTATTACATGTTTCTGCAATTTTTAATATGTATATTAATTTCTAGTCACTATGTTTTTTTCTTTTGATACTACCAAAATTATATGATATAGTCACTTTTGAAAGATAGGTTATGCTATTTCCAGCTTCTCTCTTATGAAACAGTAAGTCAGTTATGAGTATTCTATTGATAAAGAAATATATTATCCTCAGATCTGAATTAATATTTTACCTCAGAAAAATGCATTTTGAATTTATAATATTTTAAAATGTGAGAACATGTCATTTAACACAGGGGTCCAGATTTTAAATTGCATATGGGTCACTAAAAAGTCATTTTAAAGTAATGCTATTATGCCTGATATAATAAGTAAAACTGACCAAACTCATACAGCTAGATGGTGTTAGAATCTAGATTTGAACATAGGCAGTCTGGCTCCAACGCTATGCTACAATGATGGAAGCTGATGACAACATTATAATAACAAAAATCAACACAAATAATGAATGCCCAAACTTTTTAGAGCTAAAAATGGGATCATATGAACAATAATAATAATAAAAACATATTTTTGTCTTAAACTCCTACCTGATACTTAGTAGCCCTGACTCCCTGCAAATCCCCCCATGGAGTATCTCATGTGTGCTCAAGCATGCTCTTTTTCTCAGCTACCAGGTCTTGCCTCCAGAAACGTCTGCTGCCAGGGCTCCTCTGCCCACTGAACTGTGTAACCAGCGTTTTCCTTGCTGTTCCTCCCAGGGCAGGCTCCCAAGGGTTCTGGTGAGCATACTAAGGCTAATAACTCCTGTCATGACCAAAGCCACTGTGGAGGCCTCCACTGCTGTGGAAAAGAGCAGAGGCAGAGGTGCCAGGTGTCCTCTAAATGCAGAAATGCTCTCACACCCTGTAAACTATGCTTAGTAAGCTTTCATATGCAGTCTTTATTATAATGAAGAGATGGCATTCAAGTAAAATGAAGAATTTACAAGTAAATGCTAAATGAGAACTACAGCATATAACTTCTTCATAACATTTTTGTTTTTCCAATTCACAACATTTTAGAACATTAAATCTCCTCTAGAAATGTCCCATTGTTCTCTCTCTCCCTCTCTCTCTCTCTCTCTCTCTCTCTCTCTCTCTCATTTAGGAGCAAATCACTACTAGGATTCTATCTTTTATTGCATCAGTATGTGACACAAATTATTTTAACCTTTTTAATATCAAGGCATAGATTGAAAAATGAGAAGTCTAAAAAAATAAATGAAAACTGTACTCAACTTGAAATATGAAATAAATATTACTTCTAAAGGAAAATAAGACATTATATCTGATGTAACCATAACAAAATTAAAATGTCAAAGTAAGGCTACAGAACATGCCATAACTTGGGGACTAAATTAGGTACTGTTTAAGCTCAAAGCTACATTATTCACGACACAGCGGTGACCACCCAGTTCTGAGGTTGACCTACTGTTTACCAAGCACTGTGCTAGACTCTGGGTTGACAAAAAGGAATAAGCAGGGTTCCTGGAATAGAGGAACATAAGAGATAGTGAGATAGACAGTCACATAAATAGGTGTTGTCAGCTTGGTAACGTAAGTGATCAGGTAAAGATTTCACAGGATCCTTTGGAACACTTAGGGGTCAAGGGCGGGGAGGGGTCCTGAAGAAGGTGACAAGTGAACTGAGCTGTAAAGAAGCAGGAAAGGAATGTCGGAACAAGTTCCCAGCAAGAAGAGACACTGTGTACATAGTCACAGAGGCCTGGAAAATTTTATGAGATCAAGGAACAAAAGCATTGTGTTATTATTAGGGTTTAACGTATTAGTCCGAGTGTGTGAAAGATAAGGATGGAGAGGCAGGTAAAAGCCTGATCACAAAGCACATGCATTACTAAGGAGTTTGCTGTTCTTTAGGTTATTTATTACAATTAAGAAGAGAGATTGAAAATAGGGAGGCTTCTTAATACACTTGTAAAATTGCTCACGCAAGAAAGATTGAGAGTCTGTATCATAAACCTATAGGTAAAAAAACCACATCTGTTCAGCTCTAAGATCAAAAGCCACATTGATTTTAACAACACAATTCTATCATATATTTGTTCAGATAATTTATAAAGAATGAGTTTATCAAATCTTTGAGGACTCTTTCCTAAAAGTTCCATAGAATTAGTGTCTATAACCACTGATTTTAATCATGATAGTCCCACTATAATTCAACTCTACTTATTAATTTTCTTTCTCATTCTACATTCTGGCTGTCCTGAGTTATTCCCAGTAGCCGTAACTGGGAGTATGCATGGGCCATATGTTGACAGGCTTGTCAACAGGGGTAGATTTAAGGGCTGGTGGCTGCCCTACACAGGAAGCTTCTTATTATCAATAATAAGCACCCCATGAAGAAGAGGCTCTGCCTCACTGTCACCCATTGTCTATCCTTGGTCTGTTTCCCCAGCACACATTTCACTGTTATTAATCCATTTAACTAAAGAACTACAGTGTGATAACTACCATGCTAGGTGTTCTGATTTAATCCTTACTGCAACCCTCCAAGGAAGTTATTGTTAACCCTAATTTATAAATTACAGACGAGGCCCAGAAAGATTAAGCAACTCTTCCAAATTTCAGAGATGTTGGGTGGCAGAGTTAGGATCTAAATTCACACCCCTTTGTCTTAGCTTTGAAGCTCTTACCATTAACTTATATTTCTGAAATTATGCAATTCAGTATACCACACACCCCCGCCAAAAAAAAAGAAAAAATGAATACCTATTATATGTTAGGTATAGAAATAGGTTCTGGGGATGCAAACATGAAAACCAAATTGTCTTTTCCTCAACAAGTTAACGGAGTAGGAGAAGACCTGAGGAGGGGGCTGTAATGTCATGCCGTTAAGTACTATCAGAATGCAAATGAGAGAGAAATAATTCATTTAACTCAACAAGGCAAAGAAAATTAGGCAAAGATGAAAAGGAGATGTCATTAAGTGGACCATTAAAGAATTAACAGACCATTGCAGGTAGAGAACATTCGTCCAAAGGGAAAGCAGAAATGAAAACATGGAGCTGAAAGTTCATGGAATGTTCTGCAAAGAAGTCATTTGGTGTTGCCAGAAAGTTTGTTAAGAAGCACTCAAAAGTTGAATTGGAATAGATCCTGGTTTGAGGCTCTGAAGGCTTTTTGGTCATGAAAATAGGTAAGATCTTTGTTCTATAGGTAATGGGGAGCTATCAGAAGTTTTAAACTGGCAAAAGAAATTGATTAGACTCATCTGGGCAGCTATTACAATGTCCTCCACACCTGTTTCTTCATGCAATTTTAAAATAAAACGTATCCTTAGGATAATTTATTATATATGTGAAAATCACTTATTGAATGTGGTTTCAGATTTATTTCATTTCTATTGTCAATAGACAGAAAGTGTGTCATAATAATTGTGGTTCAGATAGAGGAGGAGTAACAGAGGGGGGCTAACTGCTTCCTCAGCTTTGGGTGCTGGTACATCCAACTTTCATTGCAAGTAGAATGAATAAATAGATCATATGTTTAAGTTTTATTTTTCTTTTATATCAATGTATTTTTTAATTCCATCATGTGTCTTTCTCAATAGAACATGATTTTACAATTTTATGTTTTTAAACTAGAAGGCAAAATACAATAAGCAATTTTTGACAAAAAAATCAACTTGTGCTATTACTATTATCTGACCCAATCTCTTTATTTTAAAGAGAAAGACATTAAATCTGCAGGTGTAAAAGGACTTTCCAAGATCATAGTCTCTTTAGTAACACAGTTCCAAAGAGCTCTCAGTTATCCATTCACTAAACAAATAGGTATTTACTATGAGTTAGTCTCCTTCTCAATAGTATCACTAAGTATTTTCCAACAACCTCATGTAATACATTTTTTTCTTTTAATGTGAGGTATAAAGAACCAATAAACTTTGCCTCTTGTCAACTATTGCAAGAAATGTAAACAAGAACATTATGCCTTTTTCAAGGAGAAAGACTATATAGCATAATATAAAAGAAGACATGAAATGTATGAAAATTTTCTGTTAAAGATCCTTTTTGTTTAGTTATTTTGCTAGCTTATTTGCTAGGTTTCCATTTTAGAAAAACAGGACACTTGCCCCAGAATGTCCTGAGTGAGTTGGGAGAGCTATGATTGTGTTATCAAAGACTCAAAATTTCTGACCTGTGTAATGAAAGGGTCAGAACTTCTCCCGTTTTGACTGACTGTAGGGACTGAATTGCAAGTCAAAGGTAAACTTTTGTTTTTGCCAGATCTTGCTTTCCAAGCAGCCATGAGAGCTTGAGGTCCCAAACCAGTAGAGGTTTGAAGCAGTGCAGGTATTAACAAATATTGCTTGGTATTACATTGGTCATGAAAAAAAATAGCAATTACTTCTTTTTGTTCAGTTTGTTCCTTAGAATTTTGAATTTTCCTCTCACTGAAATGGTGAACAAATGGAGAAAAAGTGGTAATGTGGTTCTCGTCTTCATGCAGCTTACTATCTAGGGGGTTGGAAGAACAATAACAAATAAAGTAAACTCATAATTACAAGGATATGAAAATAATTACAAATGAAGGTATGTTTTCAGAAGGAAAGAAAAAGGGGACGTAAGGGAGAAAACTGGCCTTGGAGCCAGGAATCCCACTTCCCAGCTCAGTGTGACAGAAGCCTAGTTCAGACAGTGTGGCTGAGAAGATGGGTCTCCCTCTGTTCCCAGCACCCAGTTTAGGGTGACAGCTTCTCCCCAGGACCAGGCAGACACCAGTATTCTTATTGCCTCCAGTCCTGTGTAGGAGAATCTCTATTCCAGACAAGTACAGTGGAGCTCTAACCAGCTTCCATTCATAGGGTGGAGGCTCTACACAGGGAGAACAGGTCAATATTACTGGACTCAGATCACACTCACACCAGTTCACCTGCAGGCAAATGTTCCATGCAGGGTGAGATGAGCTGAGAAAACTAGCAACTACTATACCAGCTCAGCATCTTGCTTATAAAGCTTGGAGGTCACTCTAAGAAAATCAGGCCACTTCCTTCACCTTCAACACCAGAGCAATGACACAGAGTTTTTGCCCAGGGGTGAAAGCAAGCTGTAAGAACAGAGATTTTCATAGTGCTCCCTAAGGTAAATGACTTTGTTTGGAACAGAGTATGGGGAGTTCAAGCCTAAGGACATTGTCAAAATAATGGATATTTTGGTGCTAAATAATTAAGGGGAGGCTGGTAGCTGCATGATAGCAACAATTTCACATGGTAGACCAGCTAGAGTTTTAATAGAGAGAATCCAGAAAAGAGATCTATATAAGAAGAGTCCATCTGTAGTCAAAGGAAGCCTCAAAGACTATCAGTTCAAAGAGAGCAAGCTTTAATTTTATTAGACTATGTAGCAATTTATACCCCAGGGCATTGTAGAAAACCTTGGAGCAATCATTTACCATTTCATTAAATTGGTTATATTACTAGTAAAGGCATACCAGGGAAATCAAAGAAACAGGTAGTCAAAAAGAGCCTAGGTACCACCACTGTCCTTCCTGGAGGAAACAGGGTCAAGCTTGTCCAAAGTTATGCTCTCTAAAGAGCAACATCAGGTGAAACACACTACAGAGGGAATAGACTTCACTGAACTAGTCAAGCCAACTCACTAAATAAATGAAAAAAAAAACCAAGCAAACAACAAGATCCAGGGTAAGAATCAGTATCCAGAATTGCTACATTTTATTATACAAAATATCTATATTTCAACAAAAAGTTATAAGAGACAGAAAAATGTGACCTATACAGAGTGACAAAGCAAGAAACTGCCTTAACAAGCCCAGATATTGAATTTAGCAGACAAGAATTCAAAGCAGCTATTACTATATTCAAAGAATGAAAGGATGTCATGCTTAAGTAATTAAAGGAAGGTATGATGACAATATCTCATCCAATAGAAAATATTAATAGAGAGGTAGACATCATAAAAAAATCATTGGAAATTCTGGAGTTGGACAGTATAAAAATCAAAATTAAAAAAATCATCAAAAACACTCAATAATAAATTGGACTTATCAAAAGAAAGAATCAGTGAACTTGAAGATAAACCAATACAGATTGCATAATCTGAAGAAAAATAAAGAATAATGTAAAACTAACAAAGTCTGAGAGAAATGTGAGACAGCTTTAAGCTCACAGACATACGCATAATGAAAGTAACAGGAGAAAAAGGAGCAAATGGCAGAACAAATAGTCTAAGAAATAATTCCGAAACTTTTCCTAAATTCGATTTAAAAAAAAAATTTAGACATCCAAGGATCTCTACCTATTCCAAGTAGGATAAAAGGAAAGAAATCTACATATAAATAATATATTTAAAATGTTGAAAACCAAAGACCAAGAGAAATTCTTAAAGGAGAAATCCAATAATTTAACAGTTGACTTCTCACCAGAAACAATGAAAACGAGACAAAGGTAATGAATGAGATGTCATATTCTAAGTACTGAAATTAAAATTAAAAAGAAGTCTTAACAAAACATCTTACATCTAGCAAAATAATCTGTCAAAAAAACAAAACAAAACAAAACCCTTAATTAGGAGATCCCCAAATAAAGAAACTGGGAGAATTTGTTGCTAGTAGAGATGATTTATAGAAAATACTAAAACAAACAAACAAACAAAAACAAAATACTTTTTCAGGGTAAAAACAAATGGTACCAGATAGCAGTAATTCAAATCTCCATCTTACACACAAAAACATTAGTAAAGGT
The DNA here is from genome assembly GCF_001890085.2 of Hipposideros armiger. NCBI lineage: Eukaryota > Metazoa > Chordata > Mammalia > Chiroptera > Hipposideridae > Hipposideros > Hipposideros armiger. The sequence continues at coordinate 118,993 of NW_017732698.1, read as the reverse complement.
GATTATGTAGTTAAATATAAGATATAGTATAATTGCATGTTTCCTCACTTTTCTTCTGTTGACTAATTTTAAAAGAAATTATGTAAACCAATATGTATATAATTGTATTGCAGTCTACGACACACAGAAATGTTATATATTTGATAACACACAAAGGAAGCTGCAGAGGAAAAGCTGCATTGAATTAGCAAAATTACGTCTAATGATAAAACTACAGGAAGATATAAAAAGAGCAGGATAAATTAAGTGAGATTAATAAAATAAACACTTTATGTACTTGCCTGTTCTTGCCTCTCTTGGCATATGTAAAGGATATAAAAGTATATAGTATAATTCTAACAATGCATTTTTGGTTTTCTAACATATATAGATAGACCTAATATGTATTACAATAAAAGCATAAAAAAGGAGAGGGTGAGATAGAGATAGAGGAATAACATTTTATATCTTACTGAAATTAAGTTAGTATAAACCAGAGGTAGATTCTAACTTACAATGTCTGTTATAAGCCCCAGAGCAACTACTGCTAAATATTTTTTAAAATATAGTAAAAAAGAACATGATAATTAAAATGTTACAACACAGAACATCTAGCTAATAAAAGCTAAAGCAATAAAGAGGACTTTCTCACTAAAACCAGGAATAAAAGAGAAGATATCACTAATGAGTTTACAGAAATATAAAGGTTTATAAGGTAATACTGTAAAAACCTCCACACCAATGTATTAGATAATTTAGCTAAAATGTACAAATCCTGTGAAGACACAAACTGCTGCAACTCACTCAAGAAGAAATAGAAAATTTAAATGTATATAAAACATGTAAAGAGATTAGTTAGTAATTTAAAAACCTTCAACAAAGAAAAGCTCAGATTTAGATGGTCCCACTGGTGAATTTTGCCACCATTTAAAGATTTATTGGGTTGTCGGAAAAGTCATGACGTATTTTGTCTATGTTTTTCAAAGGTCATTTATTTATATAAAGAATAAAGATCAATCGATATACTGCCCATTTTGTTCAATAACCTTTTGCCATCTTTCAGTGAGCTTCATAATTCCTTGTTCATAGAAGGGCCTGTCTTTATTTGCAAAAAACTGAACAAGTTGCTGGTTTACAGCCCCATCTGAATTGAATGTTATACCACACAAGGAGTTTTGAAGAGAACGAAACAAGTGGAAGTCTGATGGTGCAAGGTCAGGCGAGTATGTGGGTGTGGCAACACATCCCATCCAAGCTCCAATCATTTTTGACAGATGATCAGACTTTTGTGTGGTCTCGCATTGTAGCGATTGAACACAACTCCTTTACAATTAACAAGCTCTGGACATTTCTGGATGATGGATTCATTCAAACTGTCCAATTGCTGACAGTACACATTTGAATTGATTGTTTGGTTCCTTGGTAGGAGCTCGAAAAACATGACACCTTTAAAATCCCACCACACTGAGAGCATAACCTTCCTCTGATGAATGTCTGCTTTCGATGTCGTTTGAGGTGAATCATCACATCGGGACCAATACCATTTGTACACCACATTGTTGTAAACAATCCACTTCTCATCACCAGTTATCAGTCGCTTCAAAAAAGGATCGTTTTCCTCACATTTAATGAGCATATTGTAGATGTTCATACGTGCCGTCAAATGAACTTCTTTGAGTTCATGTGAAACCCAAATATCAAGCTTGATTATGTATCCCAGCTTCTTCAGGTGGTTGTGAACACTTGAATGATAGATGTTCAATGTTTCTGCAATCTCTTGTGTGTATGACGTGGGTTTGACTCCATCAATGCCTTTATTTTGTCATCATCAACCTTGATGGGCCTCCCTGACTGAAGAGCGTTGTTGAGATCAAAATCACCAGCATGGAATTTCGTGAACCATCTTTGGCATTGAAGTTCTTGTAGAGCATTGACACCGTAACCTATATACAACTTTTCACAGGCTTGAAGTGCATTCTTCCCTTTATGGAAGTAAAACAGTAAAATATGGCAAAAATGCACAGTGAGGTCTTACATCTTCAACTTGTTGTAAAATCTCCAAAATTCAACCAAATTGCTCAATTTTTTTTATAATAAAGCTAGAACTGTCAGCTATCAAATGACATAGCAATAACATAGATGCGAATGACTCTAGTACTTCAAAAAAATGAACTGATGCCATCTGTTGCAAACATGTGTCATGACTTTTCTGACAACTTAATAGCATCACCTCCTAACAAACTCTTTTGGAAAATAGTAGAGAAGTGACAACTTCCCAACTCATTCTATGAGCCTAGAACTATTCTGATCGCAAATGAGATGAAGCTGTTGAAAAAAAAAGTGTTATTGGCCAACATTACTTAGAAGTATAGATACAAAATTCCCCAACAGACTATAAGCAAACAGAATCAACATATAAAATATATGCGACATCATGACCATTTGTGATATATTTCAGGAATGCAAGATTGGTTTAACATTCTAAAACGAATCAATGTAATAGATCATATTAATAAAATAAATTATCAAAAGCACATGATCATTTCGATAAATGCAGAACAAGCACTTGACAAAATTTAATACTTTTTCATCATAAGTACATTCCTCAAACTAAGCACAGAAGGAGATTTCCTGAATATCACAAAAAATACCTACACAAATCCCATAGTCAACATCTTACTGATTGGTAAAATACCTAATGCTTTCCCACTCAAAATAACGAACAAATAAGGATGCCTAATTTTGTCTCTTCTATTTGCTCTTGTACTGGAAGTTCTAGCCAAGGCAATTAGACAATAACAAGAAATAAAATGCATGCATATTGAAAAGGAGGAAGTAAAACCATCTCTATTTTAGATACCATGATTTTATATAGAGAAAATCCTAAATTATCCACAAAAAACAAACTATTACACAAGTCAAAAAGTTTGTAGAATGTAAGATCAAAACACAAAATGAGTTGTATTTCTAAACACTACCCAGAAACATTTTAAAAATAAAATTAAAAAACAATTATATCCACAATAGAATTAAAAAGAATGAAATACTTAAGAATAAATTTAACAAAACATGTGGAAGATTCTTACATGGATAATTATAAAAATTATTGAAATAAAGATGATCTAAATGGATGAAAACACATCACGTGTTTATGGATTGGGATACTTAATATTGTTAAAATGAGGATAATCCCTAATCTACAGATTCAGAATAATACCTCTCATAATCTCACCTACCTATTTTGCAGAATTTGATGCTATCCTACAATGGAAAGCTAAGCAAGGGACCCAAAAGAACCAAAACAATCTTGAAAAATAGGAGTAAAATTGGAGGAATCACATATCCCCATTTCAAAACTTCCCATGAAACTACAGTAATTAAAACATTGTGAAACTATCATAAGAATACACATACACATTCATGTAATATAAATGAGAGTCCAAAACAAACCCTTCCATTTATGATCAATTTATTTTCTACAAGGGTATAAAAGCAATCAGTGGAGGAAAAAAAAATAGCCTTTTCAACATTGTTGATTATATTCCCTATTCTGTATTTCATATCCCCATGACTATATTGTGTCTATGAATTTGCTATTTCTAATCCCTTCACTTTCTCCTCTATCCCCTCCCCCTCCCATCTAGCAACCATCAGTTTGTTTTTTTTCTATATCTCTGAGTCTATTTCTGTTTGCTCATTTATTCTGTTCTTTAGATTCTACATATAAGTGAGATCATTTGCCTTTCTCAGTTGACTTATTTTACTTAGCATAATATTCTCAAGGTCCATCCATGTTGTTGCAAATGGTCACTTCATAGACTGTGTAGATATCTGACCATTGTGCTATACAACTGAAGCTGAAGTAGAATAATATTGCATGTCAACTATAAGTAAATATATATACATAAAATACATATACATATATATTCACGGGAGGTAGAGTATAGCATAAGGAAGATAGTCAATGGTATTGTAACAGTTATACAAGATGTCAGAGGGTAGTAGATGGGGGCGGGGGGTTATCACTTTGTGAGGGGTGTAAATGTCTAAGTATTATGTTGCTTTGTTCACCTGAAATTAATAATAATAAAAAAGAATGCTCAAGAAAAAATAGCCTTTTCAAGAAATGAAACTACCACATATTCACATGCAGATGAGTGACATAGGATTCCTTTTTCACATCATGCACAATAATTAACTCAAAATGGATCATAGAAAATAATGTAAGAGCTAAAAGTATAAAAACTTCTTAGAAGAAAACAGAAATAAATTTTTGTAACCTTAATTAGGCAAATTCTCCTTAGAACACCAAAAACACAAGTAACAAGAAAAAATATATAATATATAAGCTGGATATCAACACAATTTAAAAAAGAAAAACCTTCATTATACAAATGATACTATAAATAAAAATGAGAAAAGCAGTCACAGAATGAGAAAAAATGTTTGAAAATCATATATCTGATAAGGAATTTGTATCCAGAATACATGAAGACCTTTTAAAACTCAACAAAAAAATAAATAATTCAATTAAAAATGAGCAAATGATCTAAATACACATTTCTCTAAAGACACACAAATAACCAACATACCTGAAAAATACCTAAATCATAAGCCACTTAGATAATGCAAATCGAGACCAAAATGATATATCATTTCAAACCCAGTCTGATGATTATAATGAAAAAAACCAACCAACCAACTAACTAACAAAACTAAGAAACAGATAAAATTTGTTAGAAAGGAAGTGGAGAAATTGGAGACCATATATTGCCAATTTGAGTGTGAAATGGTGCAATGACTTTAGAAAACAATTTGGCTGTTTCTTAAATTGATAAACATATGAGTAGAATTATCATAAGACCCAGCAGTTTCATTCAAGAGACATGAAAACATCTATCCACATAAAAACACAGATGTCCATAGGAGCATTATTCATAATAGCTAAAAGTGGAAACAACTCAAACATCCATTAACTGACGTGTGGAGAAACAAAATGTAGTATATCCCAACTATGCAATGTTATTTAGCAATAAAAATGGATGAAATACTAATACACAGTACAAATGGGTAAACCTTGTAAACATTATACTAAGTGAGATAAACTAGTCACACAAAAAAACACAACATATTGTACAATTTCATTTATATGAAAAGTCCAGAATAGGTAACCATAGAAAGAAAGAAAGTGGGTTGTGGTTGCCTGGTGCAGAGTAGGTGGTGGGAGGGGATGACCGCTGCTGTGATTTCTTTTTTGGAGGTGAATCAAAAGTTCCAAAATTAGATTGTGGGAATGGCTGTACAACTCTGTGACTATATTAAAAACCATTCATTGTAAACTGTAAATATATGTAGTGTATTGCACATAAAGTATATCTCAGTGAGTCTGTTAAAATGACAACATAACTTTTAAGTATCACTTTGGTTCTGCTGATAGAAATTTTATTGTATGAAATGAAAATTAAAGCACAGCCAAATATTTTCTTGGATTGAGTATGAAACTGGTTTCATTTGGATATAATTTATAAGTTCATGTAACTAGACCAAGTTAATGTAAATAGAATTTTTTACAAAGAAAAATTATATAGGAGAATTAAGATCAAATCCTTCATTTTTATGAATAAGATTATCAAATTATTGGGATCAATGCTCCAACTGGAAATTAATAAAAAAAGTGGATAAAGTATCAAAAACTTTTCAAAAGCACTGCAGAGGTCATACGATGGTAAGACACTGCCAGAAAAAATAAGTAAAGTAATAGAACCCAGGGGGGAAATAAATGCACAAAAGCTACTTTTGCCCTGAGTGTTATCAGTACCTCAGGAACTTGAACTTAATTCCGGACCCCTTAACAAGGTATGCAGGGAGAAACCACAGCTCTGGGCCTGCTCAATTAAGTCTCATCAGGGTCAGAGTAAACCAGAGGTAATCTCAGCCAAACCAACAACTCAAGGGAAATAGCCACCTTCACCTAAGGCCTCAAACAAACTCTAGAGATTATTTTCAAATGAAATAGGGTAGATGATGTAAAAAGCCATTAAGAAAATGGGGAAAACTAGACTGAATCCTCTTTTGTTGGATACTGGACTAGAATTAAAAATACTTGTATAAACTCAGAATGTGAGCCAGAGAGGGAGAGAGAGAGGGAGGGAGAGAGAGAGACACGGGAAGCAGAAGGGAGGGGAGGGGAAGAGAGGGAAGGGAGAGAGGAATGTATTAGAGACATACATTTTCTAGCTCTGGTTACTGAGATGGCTTACAAGTAATGATTTCCAGTAGAAAACAACATACCTAGCTCTCAGATACGTGTTCTTATATCAAGCACCAGGTCATATTGGATAATGGCTGATTCAAGGGCTAAGGACAGAAGGAAAGATGAGCCCGGAATATCAGAGGCCAGCCAGTAAGGAAATGTCTGAAGATTTAAGGGACGCGTCAGAAATAAGTAGATGCCAGCTTGAAGAGTTGCCTACTGGACAAATACTAGGCATGTTTAGCAACAAATAAACAATGATATTTAATATAAAACATTGCATAAAAATGAAAATCCATGAATATATATTAATTAAAATATGTAAATGAGTAAATAAGTGACAGATAAGAAAATTGCCTTTTTAAAGAGCATGATGCAAACTACTAAATGAAGAATGATTTTGGAATCAGGAAAAATACCATTTCACAAACTTCACAGTAACAGACCAGAATCATTAATAGATACTAAAATAAGTGGGTGAAAGTTTAATGAAAAACAGGATTTTAGGTGGTCTCAAAGTTTTTCCCCACAAAATACTTACAAAGGAATCCATACACAGTGTATAGTACAGAATCCTAGAAGACATCACCTTCACTACGTAATAATCTAAGTTAACATGAGAAGTGATGGGACAAACTAATATCATGTGCCTCTTGATATGATGCATTAACAAGGACATTCCATCACTTCCATGATTCTTGTGAAAAATTTCAGAATACATCAAAATAAGGAATTTCTGTTTAAAAGAAAATAACTTAATTTAGCAGATGACAAACATAAAAAAATATTATCTAAAACCAACAAGGCATCAATATCTACAGCTGCATGTTAAATACAATAGTAGCCAGTAGCCACATATGGTTATACAAATTTTAACCTAAATTAATTAAAATATATTCAGGTTAATATTCAGTTCTGAAGTCACACAGGCCACATTTTAAGTGTTCAACAACAATCTATGGCTAGCTGTCACAGTATTTAATAGCTCATTTATAGACTATTTTCAGTATTGCAAAAATTTCTGTTGGACGGAATAATCTATAGTTCTAGACAACACAAAGAACCCTAAACAAGAAAACAATAGGGAACCTAATAGAAAAATAAAACCAAAGTATAAATATGTAATCCACACACACAAAAAAGATGCCTCAATAAATAATATGTAATCCAATAAGTGCAAAGAGAGACAAAAATAACACAATATAGAATGCAATTTTTTTTTTTAATAATGGGTTATGCCAGTGCTGGAGAAAATGTGGGGGGACAAAGCTTTTGGGAAATACTTGGGCCACTTACTCTAGAAAGCAAATTTCCAAAGTATTTAGTGAAATTATATGTGCATATCCCTACAAACCAGGATTTCCACTGCTTGGATAATAGTTCAGGTAAATTTTTGCAAAACTCCAATAAAATTTTAATAAAATGTCTGGGCTGTTTGTGGTACCATGGATTAAGAGGCAATCTAAATATCTGCATTCCTGGGGGAATGGATAAATAAAATATGGATGAATTTTACTGAGAATGTGCAACAGGAGTAAACATCAGCTAGATATGCAGAAACATTAAAGAGGTAGAAAACAATGAAATTTGGCATAATATTATTTCTATACATTTAAAGCATTAAAAACTACATATTATACAACACATATACATTTAAGAACATTTATTAAATAAGCTAGAATAAATTTCTTTTTGGAGTGAGGATCAAGGATAAAAAAATAGAACAAAACAAGACAGATCTTACGTAAATGAATAATAACAATGTGATATGAACTAGGAGTAGTATTAACTCATCTATTGACATCTAAGGCTCAAAATAAAAAAATAAAAATGACTAGATCTAATATTTAGGCCAGATCAGTTTTAAAGATTAAACAACCTACATTTTGTCTGTATTCACTGATTTTAGTATAATTTGTGATCACGTTAAAAGCAAAAAAAAAAAAGTATTTGTCTTACTGAAAGAAATATGCATTAAAAATAAGCATTTAAGTAACATGGTATAATAATAACTTCTGGAAATAACTTGTCATTTCTCTAAACTAAGTTCTAATTGTAGTTTTCCTACTGATCTTTTGTACTGTACAGACTTATAATAGGGTTAAATCCTAAAGAAGCCATATAAATCTGCATTTTTTTAAAGCACAGAGCAAAATCCTGCTGTGTCAATAATTGCCAAAACAGGAGATCTTTGGATATTCAAGACCACCCACTGGCTAAAGCACCAAGTTGTAATAGACTCTCAATAATTTCTTATGGACTGAGGGAATGGATGTGTGGATGTGATGTGGACAACAGAGAGAGACAAATTGCATAATTAATTGGCAAAGCCCCATACACTTTGATGTATTTATAGGTCATTGAAATGAGAGAGCTGCAAAAAAGCCCTATATAGTATAGCGAATCCTTGATTGACTGTATTGTTGAAACTACTTATTTTTCTACATATGGTAAGATTGAAAAACTGAGGTTTCTCTCCAGTTAAGTGTAGCTGTCAGTGGTAAAAGTTTAGAAGGAATTATCGGCTGTTACAACAAGGAATTCAGGATCCCATTTATGTTCATAGAATTATCCAGGAATCTGGAAATGATGGAATATTTTCAGTAGGAAGCAAAACTGTTTCCAAAATAATATTCTTTCCAAACCCCTCAGTGTCTTTTTGCTGTTGTGGTGGTTGTATTGTTTTGTGTTTAATGAAGCCAACTTCACCTACGAAGATATTCCTTTTCTTCAGATGTGAGAGCTATTCCATCAACTGGAGACTATTTCAATCATGTGTTTCAAATCGGAATATGCATCAGATCACCCACCAAAGCACAGATTCTGACTCAATATGTCTGGGCTGGGGCCCGATATAGACTTTCTAAGAAGCTCTCAAGTAACTAACATCAATGCTACTGAAATTCAAGTTGAGTGGAAGTTTTAAATTACTCGAACATCTAATATTTCAAATATTTTTATATTTTTTATTCCCAAAGGGCTTGAAAATAACATAAAAACATCAATTTCTTAATTGTTTGAAACTTTTGATAGTGCAACCAACAGTCAGCTCCATTCAGAGAAAGAGCAATTAAATGAAATAATCAGGTGATATTTATTATAAAATTTTAAAAGTACAACACAGGAAAAAATGAAAAAATAAGTTAATGGTAATTCTGAAAAAAAAATAGGCGTCATTAGCATTAACACTAAACATTAAGTTGAACACGAGTTTACAAGTTTGTCAATAATATATACACACAAATAGGCAGGTGTGTAAATAGCTGGTGTTGTCTCTTTACAGGAAAATGTGGCTTTTCTCCTCTCAACTTTTAAAAGCAAATGTCCTCTGTAGTCCTTTTTCATTCTGAAAGTAGCTTTCAAAAACATATGAAATATACCAGCGTTTTTCTCTCAGTGTATTCTGGAGATTATAAAACATACTTTGTTGCAGAGCTTTATTCTAGCAGAATAACTATATTTTTGTTTCTTTACCCCCTAACTTACTCCTACAATGGAGGCTACAGTTAAAGAGAATTTATATCTTATTGTGTCATGTAAGTTTTTCAATAGTATTTGGTAAAAATTATAGCCATTTGTCCACCCAAGCTAGATTTCATCATCTTGTAAAATGCTTTATTCTGATGGAAATCTTTTCAGTTCTTCAAAGAACCAATTTAGTTCTTTGGAAGAGGATGAAAGGTGACTCACCATGAAATATTGATATTCACGTTTTGGTGACTAGATATTGCAAGGAGCTCTCAAATGGGTACTAACAATTTTCTTTTTAAATTCAGTTCACTATTCGTGAACTGCCAGATGGATCATAGTTATGTGGCTACTTACGAAGTAACACAGGAGCCTTATCTTAGCATTTAACAACATCATTGCAGCACACATATTCCTTACTTTAATCACTTCAAAAGGAAAGAAATCTGACTGAAATGGCAAAACATTCCGGTAAACATCAATGTATTCGGTTCTATCTTTAATCATAGTAACAATTTAAAACTTGGAACGAACTCTATGTCAAAAACATCCTCAGGCTTCACCCCTGGAGAAAATATGTGTGTTATTAAACCTGGGAATGAGTTAAGTAAGCATATCACATGTTTCTCCAGGTAAACAGCTGGTTTGTAATAATTTAAAACTTGTTTCAAGATGAACCGCTCACAATAAATATGTCAGGTAGATTTCAAAATTTACTATGAACACAAATCATTAACTTTCATATTTTATCAGTAACTAGAACCTGAAAACAAATATATATTTATTCCACACTGCTTATAATCACACTTTAGATAATTAATATTTACAAAATATAAAATTGTTGTCAAGTGGATTAAAAAAAAGGTTCTTTTCTTATTACATTAAGTTTAAAAATGAGAAAAATTCTAATGAGTTCACTCTCCAGAGATTGAGACAATCTATGAATTGCCTAATAAAACTAATAGTTTCAGTAAAATAATTTAAGTCACCTACAACTTGTTTCTCTATAGCAGATATTATGATTCTACATATATATTTTTTAAATTGCAAGTTAAATGGTCACTAACTGAAATTCTTTTGGAAGTAAACCAACAATAAGTATTATCTGTGAAGGGAGAGTCTGTAATTGTAAGGCACTGTCCCAACTGTCTCATGAAATGCCTTCTGATAAAATATGTCCTTGAATAATCAATATGACAGTTCTTATTCTTTTATCTTTAAAATGACAGTGACCAGGTCAGTAGGAAATTCAAAAGATAATTTAATGTTTCTATTAATAAGAGATTTTCATGATACTTAAATCCTTAAAACATAATTTATTTAAAAATATTTTTCACATTATTTAAAATATTATATAAAACATTTAATTGTATAGTAGTTAATTATATCACAAGTCATGGACACACATATAATTAAAAGCTAAATAAAATATTATGTCATTATACAGTTTACATATGCTACATATAGAATTATAGTATATCTATATATTATATAATTATATATAATTTATGTAGCATTAATGACTTCAAGTTCCAGGCTACCCATTATTTTTGCAACCAAGTATCTCTTTAAGGAAAAATTACTATCACTAGAGTTTCCTTTATGAAAATAAGGAATTATGTGACTTTTATAGGCACTATTCAGTATATTATGATGTTTAAGTGCATAGGATGTACAATTAATAAAATTTTAGAAGAGGAAATTTTGTTTGAGTCTAATATTTGCTTCATTCTCCTTCAAGAAACACAGTTTTAATGACTTCAGATTGGGTTTCCTACTTTACAAGTCCACTACTTGGTTCAATAATAAATATTTTCATAATAATAAAAATAAATGCAATTTACTGATAATCAACTTTTAGACTCAAATTGTAAGTAGTTCCAGAACAGGACATAAATCTACTAAGCTCTAAATATACACAAGTAGAGTTGATAGGAACTGAGAAATAGAGAGAAGGAAAAATAGAATGGACCTAATTTGCTTATTTTACACAGCATGACATCAAGAGAAATTGTAAAAATTGATGTATTGGAAAATAATCATTTAAGTATAGTATTTAAAAATACAAAAGTAACCAAAAGTTGAAGTATAAATACTAAAATAAAGAGTGAAAAATTAGGGAGAAAGTCACATAATTCCTTATTTTCATAAAGGAAAATTTAGGTAGAATTGACAAATCAAATCCTACTTACATAAGATATTATTTAGAATTGTAATAATCTAATAATGAACAAATGAAAGGGTAGAGAGTTATTTGTGGAAATAAAATAGGGATATGAAAAAGGAGGACTTAGTTTTTGCCTAATATTATCAGTTTCTGTTACTTTATTTTTTAATTTTTTGTTACCATGTTGAAATTATACTAAAATAAGAGTATATGTGGACTCTGAGTATGCTGGATGGAAAGCCATTTAGTTATTTATTAGCCGTGTGGTCGTGGGCATATCCCGCAATCTCTTTAAATTTCAGTTTCTTCTTCTTTAAAATGGGAACACAGTACCTTCCTTGTTTGTTTCTTGGGAGGATTAAATAAGTTACTGCACAGGTACTTATGTTTTGTGCACTACACCTTCACAAATATATCTAATGTTATTTTGTCATGATCATGATTGTGTTTTGTAAATCCTAATTTCACCATTAATCATAGTTTTTGTAATTTTCATATTATTCTTGGTAAACTATTAAATGTAATATGAGGTAGGTTGATATGGTCAAATGCTAAATTACCTGAAGACTAAATTATTTTATTGTAACTGTGCCTTCTGAAAGAAAGAAACCAAAAATATTATAAGATATTGGGAATAACAGGCAGATGCAAATTTTTATGCATTAGAAGTCTAGTTAATTATAATACAACAGGAAACAATTAGAACGTGTTTTATTGGACTAAATAAAGTCAAATCATTGTCATAGGTATATTTGTTGATCAATATTATTTTGAATTTCACTTTGTTTTGGGAAATGAAATTTCTACACAATATCACTGAGACAAAATGAGAAATATGAATATTTATATATTCACATATGCGTAAGTATATACACGAAGTATGTGTGTTTGTGTATATATAATGTGCACACACACATTATCATATATTCATTATCAGGAGACATTTATAATAGCATTTCTATGGAGTAAACTACCACTTATTCATAAAAAGAAATAAACCTATGGATTCACTAAATAATCTGGATAAATCTTACATATATTATATTGAGTAAAAGATAGTGGGCACACATTAGTAAATATTATCTGATTCAAGCATATGAACATCAAAAGCATGCAAAATGAATCCAATTATTGGTTGCCTGAAATGGATGGTTAGGAGTCAGTAGGAAGATTGACTGCAAAGGAGTTGAGTACATTTCCTGGAGAGAGGTTTTCTATATTAAAATTGGAGTGACAGTTACACAAGTGTATGTATTTGTCAAAAGTCATGAACAATTAAAACATGTATTATTGCATATAAATTGTACCTCCGTGTTGATTAAAAATGGAATATTATGTCTGTGGGAAAGTGCTTTTTACATAAAAATATAACTAGACTTTTCAGAGTTAACATATAATATCTATTTCAAATATGAAACATATTATAGTCACATGTCATTTATAATAAACTAGATAATTTAATTTTCTATATGTTAAACTAGATCATTTAATTTCTGTATTTTAATAAAACGAATCCTTCACTCTTAGTCAAACACATTGACCATTCAGGTTGAATACTTGATTAGGACATTTGTTGTAGATATCACTTTTAACAACTTAAAGATATTTAGATATCTTAACTAGTATGTTTTCTTATTTTCTTAGATTAAATCCTTCTGGGGACGACAAAAAATAGATGACTAGCAAGATTTCCTGTGTACTTGTTAAGAGTAAGTAAAAATTACATGAAATTAAACTCGTCTCCTGAAGGGTTGATGGCAGGGACTTAATTATTTCTTAGGTAGTGCCATTTATCATTTTTCAACAGATTTGTTTTAATGCTGTTGCCAAGTAGAAACATGGATTGGTTGTGAAAGAACACAGGAATAAACAATCATAACAGGTTTTGATTATATAATGTTTTTTTTTACAACTTCTTCTGAACTTCTTTAGTTCAGAGGGTAAGCTTCAGATAAATAATTAACTGGAATTCCAATGGCCTATTAATAAAGTTTCAAAGATCTATTAAATTTAAAAGTAAAACTCCCACCTTGGATGAAGTCAATTAATGAAAAGCAATGCCACAATTATCCCTTTCTGTTTGTGGTTGTAAGAAGTAGTTGGGAAGGAAGCCAAGGAAATGCAACAATTTTGATATTTTTTTAAAGGATTCCAAAAATGTAAAGAAAATAATATTTTGGTTTATTATTTCCCATATAAATTAAAAAGAAAATGCATTCCCTCACAAGGAAACTTGATGTTTACTCAGAATAGTAAGACTATCTTAAAGTCTAGCTTTAGAAATTCCTTTTCACATAAGACGACAGGAAGCAGAACACATTAAATAGACTCATATCATTCTGTAATGTTTAGCTATGTTTACTATCTTCTAAATTATAAAAGTTTTCAAAGAGGAAACTGTTAAATACGTTCAAATAAATATACAGTTTTGAAATGAATTAAATCGGCAGCACTCAGTTACTAAAGAAACAAATAAGGCAATAATACATACACGTACGTATACATACATTTATACCATGTCCTTTACTTTAGTTTCAAAATACAAATGTGGCTATATAAACTCCCAGTCCTGACCCCTTACTTTTCCTACCTGTACCACGGCCTCTGAATATAATATTCTGAGTCTGAAATGCCACTGAACCTCTTCTTCACATGACTAAGCTGGTGAAGAGTCCCTTTCTCAAAGGACCCTTATTAAGACATCTTTAACATTTTAAAATAAGATTTAATAATATGTTGTTACTTTCTCTTAGAGCCCTGCCATCAACCTGTGTGATATGTACACTAATTTTTGTATTTAAGTCTGTTCCCTTCAACGGGCTACAAGGTACAAAAAAGTAGAAAGTGTGACATTTTTATTGTTTTTGTTCACCAATGGATCCCCTGTGCCTAGCAAGAAAAGAATGAAACCAATCATAGTCACATTCTGATCTGTAACTGCTCTTTATTGCCATAATAAGCACATCAAACAGCCTATTCTGGTGTTTTTACCATGAATATTTATATATCACCATGTTTTCTATATAAAGAGATTTAATACACTTTAAGTTATACTTTTAAATTCAGCTTGAGTACCTCACTTCACACTTTAGTGACCATTCAAAGTAAGTCCTTTAAATATTCAGAGTCAAAGTTGTAACAAATGTAATGTGCATTATCTATTGTCACTGATGCATTAAAAAATGCAAACATAATATACCTTTGTTCTCATTTAATAACATTTTTATTTAGAATTCATTTGCATGGCGGCATTGACTATAACCAGATGTGTCTCATCTCTGCCGTTTTTTGAGTTATAGGCTGCTACACATTAAGAAGCAGACAGGCACAGAGTTGGGGAGAGATCCTGTTTTCACATTGGGAGAACATTCCAGGCATGTCTGTTGATGTTTATAAGGAGTTCAATAAAAATGTAATCTCAAAACGGTGGAACCTTCACATTTAAATTAAAGTTATCATATTTTACTCATAAAATATACCTGTAAAGGGATAAAAATGTGTTATGCTCTTTGATATTTTAGTATAATGCTTGAAAGGCAATTTATATGAATTTTAAATTAAATTTATAGGGGTAACATTGACTAACAATATAATTTTTAGGTGTACAGCTATATAACACATCATCTGTATATTCCATTGTGTGCTCACCACCCAAAGCCTAGTCTCCTTCCATCACCATATATTTGATCCCCTTTACCCTCTGCAACCTCCCCTTCCCCTGTGGTAATCACCATACTGCTGTGTCTATGAGTTGATTTGATCATTTATTGCTATTTGTGTTGTATCCTATATATAAGTGAAAGCATATGGTTCCTGTTCTTTTTCATGTGACTTATTTCACTTAACATGATAGTCTCAAGATTCCTCTATCTTGTCACAAATGGCAATATTTCATCTTTTTCATGGCTGTGTAGTAATGGAAAAATAAAAAAAAACAAAAATAAATTAAAGGGACTACATCAAACTACAAAGCTTTTGCATAGCAAAACAAATCATCAACAAAACAAAAAGGCAACCAACTGAATGGGAGGTGATATCAGCGATTGATGCCTCTGATAAGGGGCTCATATCCAAAATATATAAAGAACTCATACAACTCAACAACAACAACAACAAAATAATCCAATTAAAAATAGGCAGAGGACCTGAAAAGACACTTTTCCCAAGAAAACATTTAGCTGGTCAACAGATATCTGCAAAGATGGTCAACTAGCTATAAGGGAAATGCAAATAAAAGCCACAATGAGAGACCACCTCACACCTGTTAGAATGGCTATTATCATTAAGACAAGAAATAACAAATGTTGAAGAAGATATGAAGAAAATGAAACCCTTGTACACTGCTGGTGGGAATGTAAATTGGTGCAGCCTCTATGGAAAATAGTATGGAGGTTCTTCAGAAAATTAAGAATAAAGGTACCATAATGACCCAGTAATCCCTGTTCTGGATATCTACCCCCAAAATTTGAAAACACTTATTCATAAAGATATATGTACCCCTATATTCATTGCAGCTTTATTCATGGTGGCCAAGACATGGAAACAACCTAAATGTCCTTTTTTTTTTTTGGAGGGGGGTAAAGTGTCCTTAATTGATTATTGAATAAAGATGTGGCCACATACACATGATGGTATACTACTCAGCCATAAAAAAGATGAAATACATGAATTTTTCTTACCAGTGGATGCAATGAAGACAATAAATTTCATAAATGTAATCTCCTACCTATTTTTTTGTACTGTTTTAAAATTTTCTTGCCTTATACATTTTTATTGTAGAGAATGGTTTTAACAATATACAGAAAATGTTACTATATAGGCAATTGCTATGGAAGCATTAACTACAACAATATAACAAACACATCCATTGGGCATATAATATTCTAGTGATAGTCATAACTAATTTCTCCACTTCTTTTTGATAGCAACATAAATTTCAACATTCTTTTAAAAAATAATGATATAATGAATAGATTTATGCAGGTATCTTTTCTATTGGTTTAAGCTCATTGTAGAGGATCTGATAAAAGAGTAGAAATCTGCATTAAAAGAAAAAGGCAACTAATTTTTTTTTTCTCAGTAAGCATATATTCAATTGCTTAATGGGTAAAAAAGTGCTTATTTGTTAACGCCATGTTCTTGAGCATGATTTTAATAGCAAGAATTTTAGTATTGATTTACATCTTTCAAGTTATATATATATATATAATTATCTACTTTTTTATTAACACCCAACTTAACTTTTTAATTATAAACCTTGAAAATACAAAAAGCAACAAGTTATAAACAATGTATCCAAGTCTACATTAAACATGTTATGTCTAAAAGTCATGCTTATAAGAAAGGACTCCCTTCCCTTTAAATATTCTACCAATGTTGAACTCAGAAATAGATATATTCACAAGATCAAGAAAATAGTGCACTAGAGGGAAAACAGCATATTTCCTTCCTTTCCCATTCTAAGGCTGTTTAATAAAAAAAGAACAAAAATACATTTTCTACAACAAATATACCATTAGTGTATGGTATACATATTTCAGAAAAAGTATTTACTAAACATCAATAATAAACCACATGCTACACATGCTATAGACTAATGTTATCTCTGACTTTATGCTATATGTCAAAGGTTCTGGGATATATATATATATATATATATATATATATATATATATATATATAATCAGTAGTTATGGGTAAGGTCCTGGGACCATTAACATCAGCATCATGGGATCCAAAACTCCTAAACTTGAGAATTATGCCAGGATGATCACAGGACTTTTGTAACTATTTCTATTATTTTGCTCTTTGGAAATACAGGCACTCTTCTGACATGTACTACAGAACACACATACTACAGAACACACACACATGTGTACACACACACACACACACACACACACTTTCTTCGTATCAAGTTGGATTATCTCAAATGAATAGAGCTACTGCTGTGGCTTTTGGATAACCTGAAATACAGTGGAGGATTGAAGCAGCAATGAATGTATCATCAAATACACAAATATATCTAGTTGCTTGATAAATTTTTAGACTTGAATTTTCCATAGGACTATTAAATATAAATTCTACTAACTAGAATTTATCACCTTCCTTCCACCAAAGATTTATCCCATCTTCTAAAACAGGTTTTTAAATTAAAATCCACAAAAATCTGCCCAACAGTCTAAGCAGGAATCAGTAGGTAATCCTTGCCACTACTCTTTAATTTACCTCTTAACCCTGATTTCATTTATTTAACCTAATTAATATCCCTCCATTCAACTTCCTACTCTTCTCTTACTTCCATGGCCACTTTTCCACTTCTGTCCTGGGTTAATTGGTCTTCTAACCTCCCCATTTTTTTTTTCAAATACAGTATTCATAATCTTGACAGTGTCTTTTCTTAAATGCAAATCTTAACTACTCACTCTTCTGCTACAGTTTTTAATTATCAAAAATATTCAACATAAACTTTAAGACCATTACTTTATCATAAAGATCATTTACAATCTCATCCCGGTCTGGTCTCAACTTCCCATCTAAACCCTAACATCTTATTATCCAATAACAAGAAAGTACTTGTACTTAAGTTGATTCAAGTATCCATGATGCTGTTCCTCATCTGAGTAGAAGACTGAGGGAGAGATTTTAAAAACAAAACAAAGCGTAGATAAATAAATAAATAAATAAATAAATAAATAAATAAATAAATAAATAAATAAATAATAGGACACAATGGGGAGTCAATGCTTTCAAAGTTTAGTGATAAAGGATTCATAATAGGAAACTATGTGGGGATCTAAGGAGGCCTTGCTTGATAAATAAGATAGATTTGAGCACATTTACATCTGGCATACATTAATCAATTTAAAGATCAAATTCTGAAGAAGTCCAGAAGAATGGGAAAAGGAGCACATTTGCCAATATACAACTGTACTAAGTGACTGGTGTATCAGAAATTGACTAATTGGAAAATAAATAGCCAGGAAAAGAGAAATTTCTGAACTTAAGATATGGAACATTATATTATTATACTTTCGTAATCTTAAAAAGTACTTAAAAAGAAGCAGAACTGCTCTGAAGTCTGAAAATTATCTGATGGAGACGTGCCAATTGATAGTTGCTGATCCTTCCAAGGGTAGCACTATATTCCATATGTAAGGCAGGACTGATAGCCCAAGTCCCTTTGTAAAAGGCAATTAGGTGTTAAAAGAAATACAATATCCAACAGTCACCTGGGGGAATCAAGTATCATTGCTGCCTAGTGACTTGCTGAATCCATCTGGGAACAATTGCCATGCTCTTTGCTTATGCTAATAAAGCTGTGGCTGAAGGTTGTATTCCATTAAGGGATCTCCAGAGTCTTTTATTGCCTGAGGGGACCTGGAATCGGCAGTGAGGAAAATGGGATGGTGAAAGATGTTATGTTCCTGGCTCTGTGTTCACAATGCATTTGTCAAACGACAGCTTAAGTACTCTACTTGTATATTTTAAAATGACATTTTAGAGATTTAAGGCATTTGGTGTTTAAATGTACCAAAAAAACAAAAATTGACAAGGGGCTATAAACTAGCCTGTTATCATGACACAATAAAAAGCAAAACAAGGCTTTGGCTTTCTTTTACATGCACTGTTATGTGACAGCGCTCCATTCATGGTGAAGTGTTGAGTATCAGCATTATATAGTAGATTACTTTAAAGATTAGTAGATTAATTGTACATAATAAACCCTGTTATGATTTCTGCCCATGAAAATAAAAATCACTGTATCCTGAGCTTCTTGTCACAAGCAAATTTAAAATATATGAGTAAATTAATAACTGCTTTCAAATTAGAAATTAAATAATAAATTACCATAACACTTATTTTAAATGAGTTCATATTTTAGAAATATTTTAGAAAATATGAATTGTGAAAAGGAAATCAAGTATCAATCTATTAGAATGTTCTTACTGATAATTTTACTACCATTATATCATAGTCTATAATTATGTTTAAAACATGTATATATTTGTGAACAAAGTAAGATACCATCATTATTTATTTTTCTCAAGAACTCAGTATTTTAAAATAAGGACTACTTAGGAATATCAGAGATTTTGTTCTCCATACGAAACTTCTATTTTTATCATATATTGTTTGAGAAAATATTAGATGACAAAATCTATTATGATTTAATCATTATAAGTTATATTTATATCTTACAAGTATCTATTGATATCTAAAAAATAATATAGATAATTATTTAGTCTTTGGATAATATAGATTTCTGAACTTCTAATAGTGACCGCATTGTGTCACTCACTTTCAAATTCTACAAATTGATAGCCACTTATCAGCACACTTAAGTTTGTGCCAAAATACTTTAAATTTTACATTGTTTAGATTGGCCAATTTCTTCCTCCAGCATCATTTTAATTCTCTAAAAAGAAATTCCTATACATCCCAAAGTAGAGCTCAGAGCTGAGACTAACAAATATCAGTTCTTGATAGTGTCTCCTGTAGACAGGAGCTACAGGAGTTTAAAAACCTCAGGTCCTTGATAAGCAATAGACGAGATAATACCTTATACTCAAAATCCTACCTAAACAAAGGAATTACTCAAAGCCATACTTATTAAACCAACAAATATGCAACAGTAACTACCTAGGTGAAGAGTACTCATTTACATATGTCAAATTAAGTCGCTAGGTTTCCCCCCCTAAATTGCCAGAAATTTAAATGGGTTTCAAATAGGTCAGGGAAAATCTACTCAAGTTTAGAAGGGCCTCTCAGCTAATAGACAAGTGATTATATCCTAGGCAGCACTTGAAAGCCAAAAACTGCCATGCTGTGCTGAATAAATTCTCCTCAATGACCTTTCCATGACAACTTTCTCATTTCCTATAATGTGAAGACAATTAGGTGTTGAATTACGTGTTTGTGGAGCAAAGAAGCAACCTTTGAAGCAAATGTTTTGCTGAAGAATGTATTGGGTGAACGTGTAGAAATAGCTCCTAACAAGTAATATAGTTGTACCATGTCCAGCCACTTAATTTAACAAATGGGAAAACTGACATCCAAATAACTTCACTGATTTGATGAGTGTAATGCAGCAATTTTGAGTCAGAATAGCACTGAGACTCACAATTAAATTCTCAGGTTAGTGAGTTTTCTGTCAAAATGTTAGTTTTGTACTTTTAAATGATTCAATTTAGCTATTTGTCCTTCTAATCATTCATTCATTTCATGACAATTTAATGATGTTTCTGAGGCAAACCCCAAACACAGAAACTTGTGTCACTGCATGGCAGTTTCTAGCTTTCGTGAGATTAATAAAACACACTCCCCACCCTCAAGGACTGTAAGGGTGATGGTGTGCTTTTCAAAATTTAATAATTTAGTTTCTTTTTCTTCTTTCTCTGTTCCCTCCTACCTGATTCAATAACTGTGCTTCCTTGAGGCTACATGCATACTTTGTTAATCTGATTGATCGCCAGAATGCTGACTTGAAACTGATTCAGCCCTCAGACATCTGGATGCCTGCAACTGGACTATAATTCTAGACTGCAATTTTCCATCCGATGACATATGGTTTGCCCCTACGACCAGGTGCAGATAACCATCTCAGAACAAGCTGGACCCCCCAGAAGCGTTCTACCCCACCTCAGCAACAATGACCACCTAGCTAACTCCCCCTTTCCTTTGTCCTGCTTCCTCTTGTTTACCTATAAAACCCCTTGACCATTTTAGGAAAGGGGAAGGTAGACTTTGAGATATCAGGCTGCCATCTTCCTGAAATGCCAGCATTCTTAATAAACCTACATTTCTTTTCACCAACCCTTGTCTCTCAATCATCACCACAAACAGCAAGCAGCTGAACTTGGGTCCGGTAACAGAAGGTCACAGTCTTTAGACAATAGACAGTCTTTTGAGAAATTTCTATGAGTCAGGTTCTATTTTAGGTGCTGGACATAAAGTAGTGGACAAGACCAAAAAAGTCTGCACTTCTCATTGAGCTTAACCAATAATTATGGCGGTGTAGAACATGCTATAATCAAAGTGTGCATTCTTTCAAACACATAAAGGTAAATAATGTAAAGCATATAATGAATGCATCTGAAAAAGGGAATTTCAGTATTGATGGGACCAATAGTAGGCACTATAAGGAGAAAACAAAAAAAGCATAGCCAGGGGAAGGTCAAAGTATAATATGTTTTGGGAACTGTAATATATTTTGAGTGGTTAGTACAAGGAAAAGTGGAGGATTCTGGTAAATAGAGCTGTAGAGTTAGACAGGGGTCCTACAACATTAAACCATGCTTGAAAATGCCTTATAGAAGGCTAAATAAAATTATGTATAAATGACAAAGTAAACCTACATCTTTGCATTCATTTCATAAACATATTTCAATCAGAATAAAAACAAAGATCTTTAATCAGTCCTTTAATTCTTCCCATGGTACTTTTGATCATATTCATAAAAACAAAATCTCAATTTAGGCAAAATCTTGTCTAAAGTGGACAGATTCTTGACTAAAATATGTCACAATGTTTCTTCTTTCAGAAACACCCTATTTTCTATTAATTTAAATTCCGCAAAATTTTCAGCACACAACTCAAAGACTAATTCTCCCAAGAATTCTTCATTGAATAATTCAAAAATGAGCATTTCACAGTTTTGTCACAGATTTTATCATAATAATTACCTTTCCATGAATAACATATTACTTCCCCATATAGATTGTATAAGTACTGGAGGTTAGAGGCTAATCTTACACATTTTCTTTTTATTTTCATACAAGCAACTACAGTGCCCTATAATATATCAAATAGAATATTCTCTATGAATAACTTCCTGGCTAAAATAAACATGGAAATATAATAAAACCCAGCAACAATGTGATTTCTGATATTCTTCCCTGGCAGTTGCCTCTCAGAATCCTGAGTCTTTCAACAGGTTTTACTGATGTTATTCATGTCACAATAACACAAATATGCAGTTTACATGATTGAATATTTATGTTGGGGCTCACTTACACATTATTGGCAAGATGGAACTGCTTGATATAAATACTAGTGCCTCATTTTACCCAAGTTAATATTTTTTATTATCTATTTATCTTTAATTATTGATTATACCAACAATAGCAAGCATAATATAGCAATACTGCTTACATTTTCCAGAGAATGAGAGAAACTATACTACAGCAACAAAATAGCCCCAAACACAATCAGCTCAACAGCCTCATAATCAACAATAATCTTCTTCATGTTTATTAATCATGTTTTACGTCTTTATCCTATAAAGAAAAAACGCCTTACAATGCCAAGGACCACCCACCTCCAGTAGGTAGAGTCATGGGCTTGCCCCCTTTTGGATGCTGCTGCTAGTTTTATTCCCTTTGTACCTTAGAACTGAAGGCTTTGCTGGCCACTATCTACATACTTCTCTAAAGAGTGCTCTGTCCCCACATTCTGCCTCAGTGATCTTCCAAAGTCAAACCTGACACAGGGCGCTGTCAGAGAAGAGGAGGAAAATAATTTTTAAAAACCTTCACTCTATTGAGCTTTTTAATCTTCATTTTAGCTAGAACTATCATGAGAGAAGAAAAAGAAAATGTGAATAATTGTTTTCTGCCTTAGCTTCTTCCTCCTGGCCCAGAGGTCCCCTCTACTTTCTCCTCTCTTAGGTTCTAACCAGATTCCAAAGAAACTCTCAACTCTGACAGTATGTGGTTAGAGAATTCATCAGCAGAGCTAGAATATTGTTACAGTTCACTCACAATTTTGTTTCCCCTCCTAGTTAGATATTAACTGTTCTAAGGAATATTATGCACCTTGTGGGGCCAAGAGCTGATTTTTAAATTGGCATGAAAGTGAATATAGAATGAACTTCCTAAACATACACTTAAAGAATAGGAATATCTTTGTAGCTTGCCACTAGCACTGTTAGAATAAGGTCTTGATTCCCATTTTATTTAGATATGGGTGTAAGCTGCGAATGATACAAAACTATTGATAGCTCAGACCAAATTCGAGTAATTCCTGGTGATTGGGTGATGGGTGGTAGTGTTTTCATTTGTTCTAAAAGAATAGACTTTGAGTAAAGAGCACACAATGGAGTACACAGGTATTGTATTATAAAGCTGTACAGCTGAAATTTGTATAATGTTATTAATAAATGTTATCCCAATAAATGTAATTAAAAATTTAAAAGAATAACTACTTATTTGCAATGCTTTTTGTAACTGTTTGTTGAATTAATCTGCAAAGCTAAGAAGCAGATTCCTAAAATGATTTTTTTGATTGCTATGTTGCAGAATTTTTTATTTTTAAAATATTAAAGTAGAGGATGAGCTTTTATATAGATTCAGTTATACTGAATTTGGAGACTTAATTTCTAATATAACCATGGTACTACTGTGCATTTATTATTATGCTCTATAAATTATTGCAAAATAAAAGGGAAAGGAAAGGAAGTTGATTCTAGATTAGGTATCTAGAATATATATATACATATACATATATGTATATACACATATATATCTATATCTATATCTATATCTAGATATATATATCTAGATATATAGATATAGATATAGATATAGATATGATTTGACCTGTTCAGGATAAAACTAAAAAGAGATGGGTATCATTTGTTCTTGATTCAATTTATTAAAAAATTGAATTAAATAGCTGATTTGTGAAGAACAGAAAGTAAATAATTTTGTGAGGCTGCTGACACTCTAAAGGAATGAAGAACATGCCATTGGTATGCAGTGCAGCTGGTGCTAATGTGTCATTTCCTTGTCAACAATTTTGATATTATATACCTGATGGGCTTGGCGGAATCCTGGCATTTAATTGTCAGCATAATTTGCCACTTCCAAAGTGTGCCATCCCTGAAGTGGAACATCTGACAAATGTGCAAACAGATTTTTTTACTGAAAATTTGTAACACCTCAGTGTCGATCATTGAGAAATTTATCTGCAGATCTAGTGTCTTATTATTATTTTCTAATTTGAAAAAGTCTGGGAAAAATGATGTTGTATAAGAAAAGAACTATAAAGAAGGCACTAGTAACATTTGATACTTAAAGTTTCCTTTACATATGGAGACACATTTTCATAGATTTTTACATGTAAATACTATTTCTACATTTTTTATTCTGGTAGAAATTCACATAGTAAAAAGGTTTTCAGTGTAGTCAATCAATTTATGCATATAAACATATTTCATACTTTAGAAAGAAATACTGATAAAGGTTATTATCACAGTGGAATAGTTATATAACTGCCTAGATTGAGTGTTAAATAAAAAAAAGAGTATATTTGCTTGTTTGTGTTGATGTGGCTGTGTAACTACATATGTGAATGTGTATACTGAGTGCAAGAAACAGCTGTGAACATATATAATTGACTTGTTAATAACCTAAAATTCAGATGAATCTTACAACCAGATATGATAATTATCTATAGCAGAAGCTGGCAAACTCTAAAAATAGTAAGCATTTAGGCTTTAGGGCCATATGGTATTTTTTGCAACTCCTCAACTCTGTTATTGTCAGGAGAAAAGCAGTCACAGGCACTACAGAGACAAATGGGTATGGCTGTGCTTTAATAAGACTATTTACCAAAACAGTTGGCAGGTTAGATTTGGCTCATGAGCCATAGTTTGACCATTCTTGATCTATGGACAAAAAGTAATATGTGTTTGACCTATAATAATAAATGACTCAAGTTGGACATTTATGAGAATTGATTGCCTTAATCCATTTTACTATTTTAATTCACTGGGGAATTTAATGGGTGAGTTATCAAAAAACAAAAAAAGTTTATATTTTGCAAAGGTATTTGGAATTGTAAGAGCTTACATCATCATCATCATCATAATAATAATAATGTGAATTTGTGCACACATCAATTCAATTTCCCAACCAATGAAAATTAGACAAAAAATATAATGTCTTTTTAAAAAAAATAGTTTTAGCTTTCAATGAGCAGGGAAAAATATGTATGTACATAAATGTATATTATAAAATAAAAATATAATCCATATTATTAAATAAAATATGATAGAAAAAAGAGATTGTATATAATATATTCTTATATATATTCGTTCACATTATTAACAATTATATAATATTTAAATAAATTAAAGGTAAAGAAGTTATATGGGTGAACAACCCATAGCCTCATATTATCTGTAAATGTTAATATAGATTTAACCTTTTCCCATAAAGTTAAGGCATGTTCCCTTTTAATTGATGATTCTGCAATTTAAGGCAGATGCGTTTTTCACATATAACTATAAATGTATATATATATATATATATATAATTATAAAATATCAATGTTCCATTTTAAATGAAAATAAAAAAATGATAAAAATAAAATACAATAATAACCTCACATTCATACCTGCATTCTAAATCTAACATTGAATTCATGTCTATTTTGTGCTCTTTCTCATTAAGTAGTATTGATCTCTGAACAAATATTCAAGGCCAAAAGGAGCAGCTGAAAAGCTGAATGCTTTAATAAGTGCTTTTCCTAGGCTACATCACTATATTGGGTACTTAATTACAAACAACACAAGTTATACTCTACAGTGACAACCCTACTCGTCAGTCAATTATTGAAGTAGATTTAAAAAAATGATATGTGGGAGTTTTTTGTTTAATTTTTAAAAGTAGAAATATTATACAATATCAAGTTGGCTGTCTCGCACTTTTATTTAGCATTTTCTGAGCTTCAAGGTGTGCAAGTAATTAGATACTTTTTATGCTGATTGTAATAACAATAAGAAATTTAAGCTTAATAAACAAGTCTTCATATATCCGATATTTACACTGGGAATAATTTTTTATTGCACTTTGATAGAAACTTTACAAGTATCTTTCAAACATGCAGCTTTATCCATCTCCTTTCCCCGTTCCTTTCTTTCGCTCAAAATAAAATGGCAAGCAATTAAAGCATGTTGCTATATTTGGTGCATTCAAACTTCAGGAGTTGATAGCATAATTATTTTAATAACTACTTTAAGTGTAACATGGTGACAGGTTGACACCTGAGGTTTGTGTCCTGCAATTTTATTTTCTAGCATTCTATTGTTACGCTACAGGAATAGTAATATGGTTACAGTGAATGTTACAATGTTTTCTGTGCCTCTGATTTAGATCTAATATACATATGCAGAACACATTTTTCAAGATATTCAAGGTAAAGCATATATTAAATTGGACACAGGTAACATTTAGTTATAGGACCACTCACTACTGTTTCCTCATCATTGAAAGCAAAACATACATATGTAGTCATCCCCTTTAATCCACTGGAGATTGGTTCCAAGACTCCAGTGGGTGCCTGAAACTGCAGATGATTCCAAAAACTACTGGGAGTACCAAAAAAGTGTACACACATGACTCGTATTCATCTTACATGGCAAGGGGAAATTAAGGTAGCAGATGGAATTAGGTTGCTAATTTAGCTGACATTAAAGTAGGGAGATTAGCCTGTATTATTCAGGTGAATTCAGTGTAATTACAAGGGTTTTTTAAAGGGGAAGAGAGAAAGTCAGTGACAGAGTGAGAAGTGAGAAATACTTGAAAGGCCATTCATTGCTGGCTTCTAAGGAATATAACCACAGCCAAGGAATGCAGGAAGCCTCTAGAAGTTGGAAAAGGTAAGAAATCAGACTCTATTCTAGGGTCTCCAGAAAGGAACACAGCCCTGCAAAAATCTTGATTTTAGCCTGGTAAGACCTATTTTGAACTTCTGACCTCTAGAGTACTTTTAATAAATATGTGTTGTCTTGAGCTACTGAATTGGTTACCGCAGCAAATAGGAAATCATGCAGTTCCCAAGGATTAGGGTCCTAGTTTTGGGAAGCAGTTTTCAATATAAATAAATTTTGCAATCATTTTTTTGTATTGCACACAGTGGTGTCCCAGGCAAATAAGCCTCCCAAGCTCATGCTCTACCACTCTAGACATTCCCAAATGTGGATGTATTCACAATTTAGGTTGTGACATCTCCATTATATTACAATATTGAATTTAAATCAACAATAAAATAGATAAATTATGGTATATTCACAAGGTGGAACACTGTACAGCAATGAAGATGAACAAACTAATGCTACAACAAGAAAATGACTCTTAAAACCATGATGTTGAGCATTGGAAACCAGGCATTAAAGTATTTATACTCTATGATTCCAATTATATAAATTTAAAATAAGCAGTGCTATTTCAGCATGTTAGAAACAAACACACTGGTTACCTTTGGGAATGAGCTGTAGGTCCTGGGAGGGGAAGAAAAAAAAACCCTCTCAGATAATGATGTTATTAGTGATCTGTTGCTATATAACAAATCACTACAAACTTGGTGTCTTAAAAAAAAACACCACATATTAAATATCACAGTTTCTGTGAGTCCGGAGTCTGGGAGGGTTTAGTTGGTTCTTTGCTTCAGAATGTCATCAGGCTGAAATCAAGGTGTCAGCTAGACTGATTTCTCATTTTTAGGATCAACTGGGGACAGTCCACTCCCAACCTCACTCAAATTGGCAGTATTTGGTAATTTATGGTTGTAGGACAGAGCCCCTCAGCTCTTACAGGCCACGTTCAGCTCCTCAGCGTGTAGTTTCTTCATAATAGTTTATAAGATGGCCGCTTGTGTCCTCCAGGCCAGTAGGGAAGTAAGAAAAACTCAATCAAGCTAGAGTCTTACATAACATCATATTAACATAATATAATCACAGGAGCGACACCTCATCACCTTAGCCATAATATCTAACCAGATTGTGAGAGTAACATCCCATCAACTTTGTCATATTCTATTGGTTATAAGCAAGACAAATGCCTCATCTTTTTTGTTATCGATATATATTATTACAATTTTAATACAGTTTTTTCTTTTCTTAACATGTGTATACATTTTTTGGCACCCTCTGTATACATATTGTTTTTGTTTTTCCTTATACATAGACACCTATGAAAAAGCTTAATTTATAAATTAGGCACAGTGAATGATTAACAACAATAATAACAGAACAATTATAACAAGATACTATTATATAATAAAAGTTATGCGAATGTGGTTAAAATATCTGATAACTGAGAAGGCTAAGTGACTATGACTAAGGGGTGGGTAACGTACAATGTGGATATGCTGGACCACATAGTGATTCAAGTTCCAGACAGGCCTGAGCAGGACAGCTAGAGATTTCATCTCGCTACTCAACAGTGCACAATTTTAAACTTACAAATTGTTTATTTCTGGAATTTTCCATTTAATATTTTTTAACTGCAGCTGACCGTAAGTAACTGAAACTTCAGAGAGCAAAGCCATGAATAAGCGGGGGACTATGGTAAACATATGATTTCCTTCAAGACTTTTGATAATTCATTAGAATTTTATTCAAACATAACAATGCAATTTCTGTTTAATTTAAATGAAGACTTTAATATATTTGACATTTAATTTCCTTTTTAGTCACTAAAAACCCTAAGGGCAAATTTAAATTTCATTGGGGAAAAGCATATATCTTAAATCATCTTAGAACTCAGGCTTACCACAGTAACTTTATTTGTTAATACTTCAAAAATAAAAATAACAAAAAAATAAATAAAAACAATACTTTGGCCTATATATACATAAGCTATAAAGATGGTAAATATTGCATATTAATATATATTAAAATGTATCTATGATTATTACATATGTCATGGCAATTTATCCTATTATTTTATCTTGCTTGAAAAAATTCTTGTTCATCATTCTGATCATGATGATCGATTAGTAGCACTGACTAAACCATCACTAAAAGTATCCCTATGAGAAATATAATTTAAAAATATGTTCCTTTAGGGCCAGCCGAGTGGCGCGTTGGTTAAGAGCTGGCTTGGGAAGCCAGAGGTCCCCGGTTCGGATCCCACATATGAGGGCCAGTGACACTGCCCTTTACAGCTAAGATACTGAACACCAGCTCAACCTAGAGCTTGGCTGCCGTCAGTCGCTGGTGATGGCATAGGTTGCAACCCCTGCTGCAGTGGGTTGCCATGGGCTACCATGTGTGGCCGGCAGCCAGCATGAGTGGCCAGCAGGCCCCGTGAGCGGCCGCCCAGAAGCCGGTGATTGATCTGCCTCGCCCGGGAAGAGTGCAATGATGGTGCCAACTTGGGCCAGTGAAGCAACGTCCTCCACAACTAGACTGAAGAACAAAAGAACAGCAACTTATCTGTTCCCCTTCCCCCAATTACCTAGCACTGTTCCCATCCCTCAATTCCCCAATAAAAATCTTTAAAAAAAAATGCTCCTTTAAAAATGTTGAAATGTTTTCATCCAAATTAAATACACAACACATGTTTATTTCACTAAAATTGTATGCATTCTAAGGTATAACAATATTAAATTTCAATAGTTCTATTAATTGTCCGCCATTAGAGAAATGAACTCATAGGAAAAAGGGATTCTGAATGGATAAAAGAGTGGGACTACTCTTCTAGAATCAATGGCTTTACAATTGTTTTCTCTCCTGTATTGTTTTGGGAGAACTCACTGTTGTTCTATTCTGAGTTGCTTAGGAATTGTCTGCTTGCTTATTCAATGCCATTTATTAAGTGCCTTTTAAAGTCGATAGTGATGGATACACAATATATTGTAATTACTAGTCATTACTAGTCTCACTATAAATATCTCAGGGAATGAAAGTGGACATTTTCTAATTCCCTTTGAAGTGAATTTATCTTTTATGTTTGTTTGGCTCAGAGATGATTAAACATTTCTAAAGTCTTAGTTCAGTTTCATGATGCTCTGTAGAATTGTAAATGATATGTGTAAATACTAAAAAAAACAACTAATTATTGATATAATGTACTTCTACATATTGATAAAAACCATAATTTTTTATAACAGACATTTATTTTCTAGATGTTTCAGAGAGAACAAATTCCTTGGCTTAATGCTTCACCGACTCGGTATTTGAAAAAAAAAAAAAATCTTGCCCCAAATGTGAATAAATGTCAAAAATTCAAATATTTGCATATCTCTCCTTAGTTCAGTTGCTAACGGCTTCTTATATTTAGGTTTAAACTATCTATACTGAAATAAAGGTTAAAACCTTTTGGAAAAACAAAATGGCTTATTGATTTCAAAATGATTCAACGTTGTCCTGTGTTCATAGATTGGAAAAAAATTAATATTGTTAAAATGTTCATGCTAACCAAAGCAATGAATCTATAATGTGGCATCAAGGGGTGAGGGGTGGGGGTGGGGCATGCTGGCTCAGGCTTGTAGGAGAATTCTCAGTAGAAGGAGAGCAAAAGCAACAACAACAAAGATAGTTATAATACAAAGCATTTTGCTTGAAAAAACAAAAACAAAGTGGCACTAGAACTAATGTGTGGCCCAGTAATCACAGAAGAATGGCCCACCTGATTTCAGAGCCACACAGGTTGTCACGTGCACACTTGGAAAGCCTGACCATACAATATCCACTTTCAGCTTCAGAATAAGACACTCTAGTTACCTAAAAAGGACCAGGATATTTTGGGAAGGGCAGGAGATAGGAAAATGGTGTCTTATAGTAGCCAGAAAGACTACAAATGAGAAACACTGATGAAATTTTTCAGTAGATGCTGACATAGAAATTTACTATTGTATTTCTCTCTTGGTCATTCATTCTTAACTCTGACTTCACACCAAAATAGCCTATGGACTTTGAAATGTTGAAAGACTTGACCCATTTCCCAAAGATGCTGATTCAGTAGTCCTGGGATGCTGAGATGCACAACGCCAAGTTTGTGAAGCTCTGTCCAACCTTTTAGTCTCTGAGCTTAAGTTCAAGGTTTATATTGTTTTCTTTTGTGTTTTCTGCATCAATCACAGTACCCAGCACATCACAGGTACTCAAGGAATGTTTATGTAATGACTGTATATAGAAGTACATTATTACAGAAAGTCTGGCGTGACCTTGGAAGTTTTACTTTAAAAGGAAATTTCTGGCTACAGTGTTTGTCATTAACTGAAGGGATCCTAGCTATTAGCATAGATAGACTCTTGCCAACTGAGATGTTCTTAAATGGTGTCAGAATTATGAAGGTAGTACAAACAGCAGCTATTCCCTCCAGTAACACCCATAACCTAGTCCCTACCATTCCCTTACCTGCTCTATTTTATCTTATAACCATGTGCTAGTTTGTTGATAGACTTTCTCTCATCACTGCAATGTAAGCCCAACAAGAGGTGGGATATCGTTAGCCTTCTACACAATTTTCTAATATTTAGAACAGTGCCTCCTGAAAGTTATGTGCTCAATAATATTTATCAAATGAGAAAAATTATGTAATGTAAAAGTAACAAATCATGACAACAAAAGGAATCCACCACTTATTAGTGCATGTCAGACACTTTTTATCTGAAAGCAAAGCAAGAGAACGCTCAGGAGTTGTAGGAGCTTTGACATAGTTGCTTGAAATAATGCTAGAATCAGTCTGAAGCAAAGGGTGCATATTTTTAACTTGAATGTAGATTACTCTAAACTGAAGGGGAAAAGTCACACCATAGAAGCTAACATAATCCATTAAAACACACTACTTTGATTATAATTTTATAAATGAATGATTAGTCACATACACTGCAATACGCTGTTCAGTCTATTATATTTTAATACTTACTGAATATACTCAAAGACTGTACTTAATATTTTAATCAACTCATCAACATCATTTTTTATGGAAATGACGTGCTGAGTTTTTGAAAATATTTATTTTTCCAAAGGGATTTAAAAAAAATATATTGGTTATCAGTTTTTACTAGAAGGAGATGCTCTCCTCTCCCAAATCAGAGCAAACTAATTTTATTATTTTTTTTAATTTGTGAAGCTTTAGGAGAGTTTTACAGCTAATGTTAAATATTTAAGTTTTGTGAGGTTAAGTAAAAAATTCTGTAGGTCTGAGGTTGAATTAGAGCTATCAGCATGAATTTATATGATATTTAATTTTTAAAAAGAAACCAAATAAAACATGTTTGCTAATTCTGTCTATTCAAAGGCCTAGAAACAATTATAAACATATCCAGTAGCATTCAGCACCACTTGAGGTCCCAGGCTGTGGTCTCTAAACACTATTTCCATGAATAATCACCTGGAAGTCAGTAGTATATTAGAATAGCAAAAATCAGGAAAGCTATTAAATACTACTAGGGTCATGTCAAAGGACCAGCAGCCATCTTAAAGAGGCTCCCAATGGTCAAAGATGCTAAATATAATCATAAAAACTTCAGTGGGTTTAAAGATATCAAATAATTCATATAAATTCATGCATTTATGAGAGAGAGAGAGAGAGAGAGAGAGAGAGAGAGAGAGACTCATTGCCTCCTTGGTAGGCTGCAAGAGAACCAAATCATTACACTGGAAGCTGGTAAATAGAGGGGAAGAATGTTGCATTTATTCTGCCTTTCCTATATGAATTGCCTCTGTCAACAGTAGACAGAGGACTATGTGAAACAACACCATAGAAATATAGGAATACATCCTTAGAGAGGAAAAAAGAAGACTACCTGAAACTTTATAGGACAAATAACTCAAAGATAAAACTCATTTTATGAAATTATTCAATAAATAAACTGAAAAAAAAAGAAAAGGTAGAGTGAAACTATAGATTAAAAGAGACCTAAGAAACATAACAAATACATGGCTCTTATTTGGATTGTAGTGTAATCCAACAAGTTATTAATAATACTTACATGAATTATTAAAACACCTTTTTGCTTTGTTTTTAAAATAGAGCTTAGATTCCTTTACTTAGCAATACAGAAAGTGAATACAATAGTTATTCAGGATTGGGGTCTTGTTGGCTGGTATGGAGTAAAGATCCAAGTGCAAGGGAATTAAGATGAGAAAGTTCAGCTACTTCATCATATTATTTAAACCATGCAGACACACACACACACACACACACACACACACACACACACACAAGAAAGGGTAAAAATCAATAATCTGGAAGAAAACAAAATTAAGGTGAGGAAGTCTTTCTGAGGTTCAGAAACAGGATAGTGGCACTTAAACTGAGATACTGAAAGATAAAAACCTGTTCTTGGAAATTCAGATAAATGACTTTAAGATTTCTGAGTTGTTTCATCTGTGTGTCTGGTTGATTATTATGTGACTGGGTTAGTGTAGAATGTAGAAGCACAGATTATTACAGTCTGAGGTGTCTTGTAGGCTATGAGGATGTCCCATGAACTCAGTCAGCAAGTGGAATGAAGATGAAAACAGAGTCAAGATCAATATTTTTTACAAATGTGCTGGAATAATCCTTAGATCATAGTTCTCTTTTCTCTCTTATATCCAGATTAGCAAGAAGGAGAGAACTATGGATACTGTTGACCACAGCAACTGAACTTTAGGTAAGTGTCTCACATATCAAAATATAATATTTTAAAAGCTGAAACTATGACTTCAACTCCAATATAAACTAAATATGAGTTGAAGAATTTTTCTACTTATTAACTAATCAGGGAGACTTGTTAAACGAGTCCAAACAAAGCTAAGCAATGTTAGGATTACCGGGTAATGTCAAATAGGACTACATACTCTAATCTCTGGGGTTATCAGTTCCATCTGGATCAATATACAAATTAATATGCAACATCACTAATTCTGGGCCCTTTAATCAATAGTAATAATGAGTGAGCTAATTACATTTATCTAGATAATCCTCAAGTGACTTTTGCTCCTTTTTATGATATTGGAAGTTGTATCTCTGAGATTTATCTTATTTTAAAAGGCATGAATAATTTTTCTAACTTATTCACACTGTATTTTCACGTTGTTGAAATTACCTTGCACAGAGAAGATGCTTAATAAATATTTGTAGAAAAATGAATGATCCTAGTTCTATCTGTTTTGTAAACACCATCAATAACTATGATGAAATGTAGTAATATTTCCAAGAAAAATTATCCTGGAGGATCGTTAGAGATTTTTTTACCATTTTTTCATTTGGTGACTCATCCATGAAACACTAATATCTAGCTAAGCTAAGATTTCCTCTCATATCCAAACATCTATTGCTCCACTCCATTAACCAATCTTCAGATCTAGTAATGAGAATTAGTGTAATTTTATATTGCTTCATGGGTAGAAGATGCTTTAGCAGTACATCTCCTTTACCATGTCATTATAGATACCAAATATTCAAGCTTCTGTGGACAATTAAATGATAGAGAGTAGCCTGAGGGAAGTTGCCTAAGAATCTGGAAAGAAGAACAATTTGTTTTTTACTAAAAATCCTAACTCCCAAAGGAAAAAAAAAATCTCATACCAGCATTTACCAAGATCAACACAAGAGTTCATGATAGTATGCCATTCACACAGGAGAGTGATGTTTTCTCTAAAGTAGGAGTTTAGAACTCAGAAATGTCAGCCTCTACTCGACAGCCTCAATAACAGGCAGTTAAGAATAATATAGAGAGTAACATGTACTCAGTATCTAAGCTGTGACTTTACTTGAGAATGATTATCACTAACATGACCCTATTTTATGAAAACTAGGAGTCTGCTTTCTTAGTGGTTTTTGTGATTTCGCATCATGGCTTTCCAAACTGGGTAGACAACCTGTCTTCTTTAAGGTAATCATCACATGATTTTCAAAAGATCCTGTGAATTTTCAGTTCACTGTTTATAGCTTTGAACATTTTAGAAATTTTGCCCAAATAGATATTTAAAGTTCATGACAGCTCAAAAACGACTTTAGAGATTGTTGAGGAAGTTCTGCATGCTAAACATGCTCATATTTACACATTTACATATTTTCACAATAGATCAGAAAGAAATATTAGGAAATACAGATGAAAGTAACTATCTCAAAATCATCCTTTCACAGGAACTAGGGCAATTATAAAACAAATATAGAGGTTTTTATTTTGCTTTTTTATTTTATTTCATGTAGAATGTTAAAAAAAAATGAAATCTGGCATTAAGGAGAAAAAGAGAGAGAGTAACCCCTCTCTTTCCTCATGGTGAGTAGTTACTTTCTTTTTGATTCTAGGTCATGTTTAAGGATCACTAATAATATTATTGACACCCAGGAGGCGCACACTGCGAGGCTTTACCTTTCTCACTCTTTGATTTGCTCCACACGTCTTTGCATTCACTGACCCTTCTCTCTGTCATTATCGCCACCTCAAATAAGGCAAAAATGTGTCGCTGAGATCAGATGTAAGATCTGCCCCTAGATCAAGTATTTTTGAATAAAAGAATTAAAAAAGGAACTTGTGTTTAATCGAAAAGCTTTCTAAATAATAAAATAATACATACTGTTTATTCATCTTACAATCAAACAAACTACCTTCACGAACTGCAGAAATGGGCCTTGTGAGAGGTATTAACACAAAAAGTACATCCTGCCACAGATGAAATAAAGAATAGGAGTGCCAGCGTCCAAGCACATCTTCAGCAGGGAAGATTTCTCTTTTACAAGCTCTGACCAAACCAATAAAACAGATATTTTAAAAGTTTTACTTTGCCACTTCTTTCCTGGCAAGATTTTTTTCCCCTCTTACTCTTGAGAATCACACACAAAAAAAGAAATAATATTTTCAAAACAATCCTATACACTCCTAGAATAAAGAAATATGTTGTAACATTATATGTTATTTCCTTATGTCCACAGGAGTAAGACATAAGCTATATACATGGCTTTCATTTGCCAACCTTGATAGTAGTTGTCACTGCATTATATAGTCTACCAGTTACTTTGTGGTAGATGTTTATTATATATATTTTATTATGTTTAAGATTCATCAGCACAGAAACAGTTTAGCTGTAATCAACAAAGCTATAGAATTACATTTTGTGCATCCTTCATAGCATTTACTTAAAAAAAATTTCCTAACATTTGCCTAATACCTGAATTACTACCTCAAAAAAGCAGGATTTCAGAGAATTAGATAAGCCAGACAGCTTTGAATAAATATCTATGGAGGACAGTAGACTATATAAATGTTTTCCTCACTTTGATTGACACAGCTCTCTATCCAGACTCAATGTATGCTTCTGAACTGAATTATCAAGGTTTCCTAAATTCTGCCATTTTTCTCCTTGCTTTTGTGTTAGCATTAAAGACTAAACTCCAATATGGTCTTTTTTGCTTACTCTTTCTATTTCGTAATACTTTGTTATAGTTATTAGTTTTAATCAGTTACTTGGTTATTACTATGTGATAGGTAATAATGTATTAGGTATAAGGTATTCAGTATATATTCATTCATATACTCTCCCTCCATCTCTCTGTTTTGGTGAAACATGAATTAGAATAGAGTCCAGGGGCAATGATTCACCAAGACTTCCATTTGTATTAGTATTCACATAGCAGAGACGAGATAATGCCATTGGTGGTTGGAAGGAGAATTTATGACACAGCCAAGAAAAACTGAAATAACTGCTTAAGGTCCATATGGACTGGGTCTGAGGTTTTATAGTTTTCCATTTCTCTGCATATCATAGTGTAGCACCAGTGACACTTTTATAATTAACCTAATCACTAATAATATGCAGAAAAGCAGTTAAGTCACAGGGTATAACTCAATGAATTTTCACCTAGTAAACATATCCATACTAAAAAATAAAATAAAATAAAATAAAAAAATTAGCCAGCAGGGTAATGCAAATTGAAACCACAATGAGATACCACTTCACACCCAGTAGGATGGCTATCATCAAAAAGAAAGATAATAACGTCCTCAAGCATATGGAGCGATTCCAACCCTTATACATTGCTGGTGGGAATGCAAACTGGTTATGGTTGCACAGCTCTGTGAATATTATAAAAATCATATCTCAATAAAGCTGTTATGTTTTAAAAAAACTTTTGTTTTGAAGTAATTGTAATACCTTATATTTATATACAATGAGGGCAAATAACAAAAAATCAAAAAATAAAACATTTCATTGTGTAGACAGACCCTATGATGTCCCTCAAAGATCTCTGTCTCATTGTGTTCATGCCTTAGTGTAACCCTCCTCCCCTGGAGAGTGAGTGAGGCATTTGTCTTGTTTATAACCAATAGAATATGACAAAGTTGATGGGATGTTACTCTCACAATCTGGTTAGATATTATGGCTAAGGTGATGAGGTGTCGCTCCTGTGATTATATTATGTTAATATGATGTTATATAAGACTCTAGCTCGATTGAGTTTTTCTTACTTCCCTACTGGCCTGAAGGACACAAGCGGCCATCTTGTAAACTATTATGAAGAAACTACACGCTAAGGAGCTGAACATGGCCTGTAAGAGCTGAGGGGCTCTGTCCTACGACCGTAAACTACCAAATACTGCCAATTTGAGTGAGGTTGGGAGTGGACTGTCCCCAGTTGATCCTAAAAATGAGAAATCAGTCTAGCTGACACCTTGATTTCAGCCTGATGACATTCTGAAGCAAAGAACCAACTAAACTCTCCCAGACTCCGGACTCACAGAAACTGTGATATTTAATATGTGTTGTTTTTTTTTTTTAAGACACCAAGTTTGCAGTGATTTGCTATATAGCAACAGATCACTAATAACATCATTATCTGAGAGGGTTTTTTTTCTTCCCCTCCCAGGACCTACAGCCCATTCCCAAAGGTAACCAGTGTGTTTGTTTCTAACATGCTGAAATAGCACTGCTTATTTTAAATTTATATAATTGGAATCATAGAGTATAAATACTTTAATGCCTGGTTTCCAATGCTCAACATCATGGTTTTAAGGGTCGTTTTCTTGTTGTAGCATTAGATTGTTCATCTTCATTACTGTACAGTGTTCCACCATGTGAATATACCATAATTTATCTATTTTATTGTTGATTTAAATGAGAGCTGTTTCCAGTGTTTGAATTATGCTGCTCTGAACACCATGTACATGTCTTTGGATGTAATACACATAACAAACACATACACATTTCTATTGGGTATACTCACAGATGGGATTGGGAGTCATAGAATATAGAGCATTCATAAATTCAGAATTTTAGACACTGCCATACAATTTCCTCCAGTAGTTCTGCTCTCACCAGGAGGTCCAAATATTGGAGGTTTTTATCGCCTTTTTTTTGTTTTGTTTTTGTTATTTTAGACAGTCTCAATTTTAGATATTTGGCAATGGTAATCTGTAGTTCCTACTAAATAACTTTCTATTATATCATGCTACTTTAATTCTCTGCTCTTTTTCAGGTTAAATGTTTTCATGTTTCATAGTTTGTTAATTATTTATCTCTCTACTATTGTAAAAGCAGTATATGCTTCCTGTGATAGTAATTCTGTCTGCTTTTTTATACCTATATACCCAGCATCTCATACAGTGGCTTCATAAACAACACAAATATTTGTGAAGGAGTTAATTATACAGTGAATTAGTCATTTCCTTCCTCCATGCACTTTTTAAAAAGTACTTCTAAAAGAAGATGAACAATAGTATTTGGCTACTAATTCTATTTGCAACTAAGTTTGTTGACATTACTTCTGACCAATTTGTGGAAATCATATAACCTATGCCATCTCATAAAATTTAAAATTTAGAGCAATGGTTTATCTGATTATACTAGAATATGTGTTTTATAGTACTCTAGGGCGTTTGTATTTGAAAAGTAGCTGTGTTTTCAATGTGAAAGAAAAAAGAAGTATAAAAACTCTCACATACATTAATGTATCATTCCTAAATCCTCAATCATTGAGTTATAGATTTCTTAGTCATAAAATTACATAGATAGTCCTTAAACCAGATGGCAGCAGTGTGTTCATTCCTTAAAGCGAGGAGACAAGAAGCTTACAAAGAGAGAGTGTGCAAAAAATAGTTTAGATCATTCCCTAGAAAACACTTACTAATTTGAAGGAACATTCAGTGGCCAGGAAGCAGAGGCAACTTCAGAAGGCAGGGTGGTACTATAAATATTTGTATAAAAGTATGATCAGAACAAGAGTATTGTAGTTGAAATATGATATGCCAAATCTACATACACCATATTTCCTCATTCTGTAAATCACGGGCATAATTTGATTCTTGTGTTTATAGGAAAGCAGTTAAAAGAGGGTCATCCATTAAGATGATACAGAATACAGGATGCATTTATTACATGTTAACAAATCTGCATGTAGATAATTATTTAGGAATGATTTGATTTGTATAAAAGTCATTATAATTACCAATTTCATGTGTAAATATAAGGATAACAGTAGCCCAAGAATTATAGTATTTTAATTCTATAAAATATGCTCCAGTTTCCATAACTGAGCACTTACCCCTTAATATGCCTCCATATTTACTATGACAGTGGCTCTCAATATCGGCATCATTTGGAAACTTCTTAGAAATACAGTTTTTAGATCCCACCCCAGACATACTGAAACAGAAATTAAGGAGGTTGGGCCAGTAGTCTGTGCTTTAACAAGCTCTCAAGGTGATTCTAACGCATGCTAATGTCTAAGAGCCACTATTTGAAATTAAATTTCACCTTCCTTTATATGCATATGTGTCCCAAATTCTCAACTACAGGTCTTCAAAATATGTATTTTCAATGTTTCATAGAATTCACTGGTTTATATTAGCTGCAATTAAAATGTACTGTGTAGTAATAATGATTACTTTGTGCCAGTTCTATAGTTTGTTTAATATTTATATGGCTATGATTACTAGAAAATACATTTTAAAAAGTTTGTTTGATATACAACAGTGTATAAAGCATGACAAAAGAAGTTGAAAGGGCACTTTAATAGTGAACAGATTTGAAACCACTGACAAGTACCTTATTTATTTTCAACTATTGGATTATTGACAATTACCATTCATGTTCTTCCCTTTTTATTTTCTCTAAGGTTTGAACTTTTGGATAAGGTAGACAGCTTATGGTTCTTTATATTTCATTTAAGCGTTTTGACTCCTAAGGCTTAAATTATAATTTCGCTTTTAAATTTCAAAAGCAAAAGTTTAAAATATTTTAATTACTTTAGCTTATAGCATAATCAATTCTATAAAATGAGTATTTTTTCTAATGTGGCAAATACGCATCATGAAACTTACCATTTTAACAATTTTACAAGTCAGAAGTGTTAAGTATATTAATATCATTGTACAAAAAATCTCTTGCACTTTATCTTGCAAGACTGAAACTATACCCTTTAAATAATAGCTCTCTATATCCCTCTCCCATCAGCCCCTAGCAAATACCATTCTACTTTCTTTCTATGAATTTGACTATTCTATATCTCATATAAGTAAATCATACAGTATTTGTCTTTTTGTGACTGGCTTATTTCAATTAGCATAATGTCCTCAAGGTTCACCCACATTATAGCATGTGTCAGAACTTCCTTCCTTTTGAAGGGTGAATAATATTCCATTGTGTGTATATACCACATTTTGTTTGTCTATTCATCTGTCAAAGGACATCTGAGTTGTGTATTAGTCAGTTGGCGCTGCTATAACAAAATACCACAGACTGGGTGGCATAAAGAACAGAAATTTATTTCTCACAGTTTTGGAGGCTGGAAGTTCAAGATCAAGGTGCTGTCAGGGTTGGTTTTTCCTGAGGCTTTTCTCCTGGGTAGCAGAGTGCCACTTTCTCACTGTGTCCTCACATGGCCTTTTCTCTGCAAGCACACACTTTTGATGTCTCTTCCTCTTTTATAAGGACCAAACCCTACTGGATTAAGGTCCCATCTCTATAACCTCATTTAGCCTTAATTACCTACTTAAAGTTCCTATCTCCAATATATTCACATCAGGGTTAGGGCTATAGCCCACAAATTTTGGGGACACACAATTCAGTCCATTACTAGATGCTTTTACCTTTTGATTATTGTGAATAATACTGCTATGAATACAGGTGTGCAAATATCTTTTTCAGTTATTTAAATTTTTAAAAAAATATATATACACAGAAGTGAAATTGCTGGGTATAGAGTAATTCTATTTTTAATTTTTTGAGGAGCCATCATACTGTTTTCCATGGAGGTTTCACCATTTCTACCAACAGTGCACATGAGTTCCAGCATTCCACATCCTTAACAGCACTTGTTGTTTTCTGTGTTTTTTTTTATATTAGCCATCCTATAGGTATGAGATGATATCTCAGTATGGTTTTGATTTGCATTTCATTAATAAAGTATTTGTAAAAAATATTTAATATTAAGTGACAGAATTATTAAAGTCACTGTTTAAAGTACACAAAGATAATTGTTCTGAATTAAATATGAATATGCAATTCACTATGGATTGATTCCATAAATAAGTGCAAGTGAATTCAATAAAACTTTGCTATGAGCATGATACATATCTTGAAGAATGCCTTTAGCAAACTTCAACTTCTAGCTGCTATTGAACCCATGTCGTTATATCTTTTTTTAAAAAACTTATGTTACCAAGAAGGTTTACTATCCCCTAGACTATTATCTTCTAGATTGAGATGGAAGCAAAACTGTCAGGTTACTTCAAAATGGACCTTATATTCTGCTTTTTATCTTCAAAAGACATTGATTTCTGTAGAACTTCAGAATTTTGAGTTACAACTAAGCAGAATGAGTATGTTCACATGACAGATTATGTCTCACTTATAGTCCATATTTGTAAATTAATTATTAAAAAGCAATTTCTAAATTAATAATTAAAAGTGCATAGACCATGTATTGAATAATCTGTGTTAAAATATCATCCTTTAGTGAGTTGTTTATATAGAAATTTTAATTACAATATAATTTTAAAAATATATATCTAATTATTGTGTTTTAGGCTAG
This sequence comes from Hipposideros armiger, assembly GCF_001890085.2. Lineage (NCBI taxonomy): Eukaryota > Metazoa > Chordata > Mammalia > Chiroptera > Hipposideridae > Hipposideros > Hipposideros armiger. Next base: position 76,368 of record NW_017732698.1, on the reverse strand, counting down.
GTGAGCATGTTAAAAGTTTCTGGTATATATTTCAGTTATCTTTCCTCCAAAAGTGACATGAATTATGGTACTATTCATTTCAGAAAAATAATATTGGATTGACCAACAGGAAGAAGTCAGAAATATAATTTATTTTAATTTAGTTAGTCAATAAAGATAATCACATAAAATAATGAAGTCATGGTAGCATCAAATAATGACAATTTTATATTTTTCTCACTTTCAGTCACCATAGTACCTGATCTTATAACTTTTGGTTTTGTGTGTGTGGTGCATGCGCACACTGAGGCTGCAAGTATAATTGACTTTATTATTTCACTTAACGAAAAAAAAAAAGGCTTATAATTATAGGATATATATAACAGTTACAGTCAAAACCCATTTCAAGGCTCTGCTTAGGACACTGTGCCTAATTACATTTTGTTCCACATGCTCTTGAACATAAATACTGTTCTTCTAAAGGCTTAGCTTCACTTTATAACTTCGCTTTCCAAATAGCTGTTACAGCTTATCTTAGATTATTATTTTTTTTGTACCAGTTATTCAAAAGTGCTGTAACTATAAATCATAGAAATATTTGCAAGGTTGACATTAAGATAGGGCAAGTTTTTAGGGAATAAAATCAAATTTCCAGAGCAATTAAGTGAAGGTTGCTCAGGTATTTCATAGTCACTATACAGTGAATTTAGTGGATAAACTCCATAATTCCCCAGTACTCATAGACAAGGTTAAGTACTCACTTTAAAATTGAAGCTTCAGTTAGTTGGTTCATCAAGATCTGTATCTTTCTTAATCAAAAAACCCTATCATAAAAAATAATTTTAGAAACCTTTTTAAAAAATTTTTTTTTATTGTTAGTTTCAGGTGTACAGAACAATACAAGAGTTACCCTTTTTCACCCTCACCAGGTAACAACCCCCCTCCCCCCATCTATTGCCCTCCCACCACTGATATCATGCTTATCTATTACAATTCCATTGAATCCGTTCCCGCTCTCTACTCCATGTCCCGAGACTATATGTATATATATAATTATAGTTGACATACAGTATTATTCAACATCAGTTTCAGAAATACAATGCGGTGGTCAGGCCTCTACATTTTTTTAAGTATATTTATGATTGTTTACCCGTGGTTAACCCTAGAATCTAGAAATCACCATCTAAGTGATATAATGATTCTATGTAAAGGCTTCAGGAAGTTAATTTAAATACATTACCTACTAATATTCAAAACCTTGAATAGCCACCTTATCACCAAAAGATGATTAGATATTTAAGTAGAAAAATAATTATTTACCAATGAATTATTTTGGTTTGGTTACGAACATAGGAATTTGAGTAAAGCAACCTTAGCAATTAGTTAATAAGCAAGTTTATATGTGGAAATTCTTTTTACGTGATGTATTATATATTTATATATGTAGGAGAAAATATAATGGCCCACTTTTCTTTAAATTAGAAATATGCTGGTATTTTATTTCTACAAGAAGAATTTTGTTTTGCAGCCCTAGACAAATAACATATGGGCAAGTGGTACATTGATTTTTCTAAGTTATGTTTCAGTAGAATCTACAACAGATATATATCTCTGCTCAAAATAGGTAAATTCATGAAAACCTACAGGTACTATTTATTGTGGGAACTATTTTAAATTCTCATTGATGTATGGATAAGTGATGGTGGTAGAAGAATTGACTTTTCTTTCAGCATCATTCTCTAATGGGAGTAGTGTAGCTCAGCAGCATGTTGCAGTTTATTCCTGTATGCATGTTCAACCAACTCAGCTCTCTATACGCTACTGAGGTAAGAGATAAAATTGGCCACTCACAATCATTTCATTATTTTCTACAATTTTGTTTTTCAAAAGCAATGACATCAATAAAACCATTATGTTATAAATGTGTTGATAACAATGACAACTCTAAACCTGCCTCCCAACCACTTACTTGTGTATTTGTAAGAATTATCAACACCAAATTAAAGTCATAGGTACTTTCCTTAAGGCAAGAAAGGCCCCGAATAGCTATTACAATCCTGAGAAAGAGAACAAAGCTGGAGGATCGTGCTACCTGATATCAAATTATACTATGAGGTCAAAGTAATCAAAACAACATGTTATTGGTGTAAAAACAGATACATATATCAATGGAACAGAATAGCCCAGATATAAACTCGTGCTTATATAGTCATTTAACCTGTGACAAACAAAGCAAGAACATACAGTGAGATAAAGACAGTCTATTGAATAAATGGTGCTGGCAGAACTAGACAGATATATACAAGAAATGAAACTGGACCACCTTCTTACACCATATACAAAAACAAACTAAAAATGGATTTAAGACTTAACTGTAAAACCAGATCCATAAAATGCCTAGAAAAAAATACAGGAAGTAAACCCTCAGACATTACCCTTACTAATATTTTCACTGATATATCTCCTCGGACAAGAGAAAGAGAAGAAAAAATAAACAAATGGTACTACATCAAACTAAAAAGTTTTTTCACAGCAAAGGAAAACGTCAACAAAATGAAGACAGCCTACTCAATGGGAGAAGATATTTTCCAGTGATATACCTGATAAGGGATTAATATCCAAAATTTATAAAAAACTCTTACAACTCAACACCAAAAAAAAATCCAATTAAAAAATTGGCAGAGGATGTGAATAGACATTTATCCAAAGAGGACGTACAGGTGGCCAACAGATATATGAAAAGATGCTAATCATCAGAGAAATGCAAATAGAAACCACAATGAAATATCGCCTCACATCTGTCAGAATGGCCGTCTTCAATACATCAACAAGTGTTGAAGAGGATGTGGAGAAAAGGGAACTCTTGTGCACTGTTAGTGGGATTGCAAATTGGTGCACCCACTATGCAAAACAGTATGGAAATTCCTCAAAAAATTAAAAATAGAACTACCTTATGACCCAGAAATTCCACTCCTGGGTATTTATGCAAAGAAACCCAAAGCACTAATTGGAAAAGATGTACGCATTTCTATGTACGCTTGTGCACTATTTACAATAGCAAAGGTAATATAGGCAACCTAAGTGCCCATCAGTAGACAGTTGGATAAAGGGTTGGTACATATATACAATGGAGTATTACGCTACCATAAAAAAGAATGAAATGTTACCATTTGCAACAACATGGATGGACATAAAAAGTATAATGCTAAGTGAAATGAGTGAAATAAAGAAAAATACCATATTATCACATGTATATATGGAAACTAAATAATAAAGTAAACAAATAAACAAAAGAAGAACAGATTCATAGATACAGAGAATGAACTGATGGTTGCAGGGTTAGGGCGCCCAGTGAGAAAGGTGAAGGGATTAGGAAGTATAAATTGGTAGCTACAAAACAGTCATGGGAATTTGAAATACAGTATGGGGAATATAGCCAATAATATTGTAAAAACTATATATAGTTTCAGATGGGTACTTGACTTATCGGGGGAATTCACTTCAAAAATTATATACTCATAAATGCCTAAACACTATGCTGTACACCTGCAACTAATATAAAATAATATTGAATGCCAAGTATGGTTTAAACAAATATAGTCACAGGATGTAAAGTACACCACAGGGAATATAGTTAACGGTATGTAATTGTTATGAATGGTGTCAGATGGGTAGCAGACTTGCTGGGATTAATCACTTTGTGAGGTATGTAAATATCCAATCACTGTGTTGTTTTTGTGCAGCTGAAACTAATAATAAAAAAAATAATTGAGTACTGACTATGTGTTTTTAGGGATAGAGATTTAGAGTAGTGATAAAGAAGTCCCAGTTTTCATTGTGGGGGCAAACAAGAGTTAGAGACATACTTCATTAAAGGCAAAAGCTCTTTGAAGAAAAAAGAAAAGTAAAGTGATAAAGTGGTGGAGGGGCACCTCACATTATTCAGAAAAGGTGATTTATGATCTTAGTAAGTGGTTGGTTTTGTGAGAAAAACTTGGTTTTAGAGGGTTTGACATGAATGAGAGTGAAGAAAGTCATAAGAGTAATATTTAGAGAAAATGTGTTTCATGTGAGAGCAGATAAATAGAACAATAATTGAGGAGCTATATTGAGTCAGGGTGGTAAGGCTTGTGTTCTTTATTTTTTCACTCATTAGTAGTATAGCATTAATAAGTATGCAGGGTTTTTAAATAAACTAACCTTTAGGAAAGCAAGTATCAATTTAAGCATGTATCAAGAAATTGTTTTTTTGTTTGTTTTTTTACATTTTACTTGAAAATTGTTTAACTTGGTTACATATAATTTTGTAATTTACCTATTCTATATATTAGTGATTTGTACTTTGGTTAGAAGCAATATGTTTACATTTTTAGTTTAATTAAATTATTATTTAATATCAAACTATTTTTGGATAGTTAACATTTTTGAAGTAAAAATTACCAAAACTAAAAAGAAACTTTATTATTACACTTATAAAATGGTGAGTTTTTAATTTTATTACATTTTCTGCTTTATAATGATAGTGAGTTATGGGAAATAATTTATCAACTCTGTACCCGCAGGCATTTTTACTTGGATTACCAAGTTTTACTAGCCTTGACGTTTTTTTCCTCTACATTAAGACCAGATATTCTGACTTCCTAGTGCAGCCCAAATCCACTTTCTCATATTAACTATATCAATTATTGATTACTCTAGAATTCAGAAATTTCTAAACATTTAAAAAAATTTTAAATTTTATGAAGTGTTTGTTTTTAAACCCAGTTCAATCTCACTGTTGATAATTCTTGTCTGACATCTTAGTTAATACAGATGTTTTAAAATTATAGCTTTATGAGCAATCACTTTTAACTTTCCTATTTCTCTATCTACTTTGAACAACTCAAAAATATATAGTCCTGTTTTTAAATAGTTATGTATTTAAGTAGACATGTCTAATTGTAAAGTGAAAAAAAAAGCAGATAAATAGATAATTTAATAAGTTAATTCCTCCTGGAAATGAGACTCTTTAGACTTGTTAGGAGTAAAATGGTACCCTGTGAATTAGAGGGAATACCAGTCAAGAAAAAAAAAATCAGACCCTGTTCCTTGACTTTCTTTGTAACATGTGTTACCTTATAAGATGTCTTCATTTAGACCCATAAGTATAAATATCTATGTATATTTTTCATGTTGCTGTATTACTAGCACTTAAAACAATTCTCAAGGAATAGTAGGCTTTCAATAAAAATTTGTTGAATGAATGAAGACCATGGGCAAATATTCCATTACACATTGTTATCCAAGGCAGAGAGATCAGCACTAAGGTATGCTGTAGGTTGGGACACAGTAAGAACAGAGAGAGAAAGAAAGGGGAGAGGGAGAGAGGGAGAGAGGAAGAGAGGGAAAGGGAGGGAGAGAGGGGAGAGGGGGAGAGGGAGAGATGGAGAAAGGGAAAGAGAGAGAATGTCATAGAAATATCTTGATCCTCTTTTTTTCAGCATCCAAACTGTATATCAGCAGTGTGGGGAAAGAAATAATTGCAGAATAGGCTTCCATTGGGTTGCAAGGATTGAAGTGTTCCTGAGAAAGTTCTGTCTCATAATTTCAATCTCAGAATCTCACTGGGGCCTGAGATAACTAATTAGTAGCCAGGAACAATGTCAGATTCATACACAATCCCTGAAGTCCATCTCATGTTCTAGTTATTGGACATGATCTTGACGCCCTTGCGCAATCTCAGACACTTCGACTGCATACATTCTGTGCATAAACACAGTTTTATTGTGGCATTTAGAAATATGACTCCAAATTTATTTAAACACATCTGGTGATGTGTGGAAAGTTGAGAATTTGTTTTTGTTTTGTTTAGTTATATGTTGTTATTTATTAATTTCTGGCATAGAGGCTTGGCACATAAGCCTAGCACATAAAGGACTCAAACAAGTGCTACATTGATTTTTCCAGTGTATTTAAAAATATGTAGCTGAATAGGCTGTTATCAGTAGTAAATTGTATTTCCCGTATTGCCTTGAAAACTCGCAGTGCAGTTTTAATCACTTTCTGTACATCAAACTAACCTATCCAAGTGCCTAAAAACCATCCTTAAAGCTTTAAGCTTCTGGTTTAAGCATTATCTGGCTGAGCACAATTTGATTTACAAATGTATCCTGACATTCAAAGAAAGAGATAACAAAACTGGGGAAAAGCAATTTTTTTTCACAAAGCCTTACTACATTTTCTAAAATGCAGACTTCACAGACTGAAAATATCCCAACTGTACTTGCCTGTATGCATAATGGTTTTATCCCACTTTTATGTTTGGCAAAATTTCTATAGAATCACAAACCAGCTTTATCTCTTGACTTTCAAACATACTTTGTGTAAAATGTGCTAGAATAGTAAATCTAATTTAACTTGTGTGAAAAGTATTTCCAGAAAGAACTCAAAACTCAAAACATTATTTCATTTGCTAAAGCTTACTATCTGCTCTGATTTTAACACAAATAAAAACACGGTATTATTTATATGATTAAAAGGAAAGTAAATTGCATACAACTTTATTTCACAATAATAGCTAACACTTGTCAAATTTGCCATGTGCCAAGCAGTGAGTTAAACCCTTTACAGATAAGAACACTGAAATTTAGAAAAGTGGAAGGATCTCACACATTTGATAAGACCACAGGGTTTGAAGTCAGGGAATTAAATGGTATGCTGGGGATGGAGAGACAGAAAAACTACTTTAAAACAACAACAACAACAACAACAAAAACTACATAGCAGCCAATAAACCCTTCTAAAGGCCTTGCTAAAGCATTCATTTAGCCCCAGTCATTTCTTTTCCAAGCATGCAGCCAAATGCAGCCAACCCATGATAGAGTGTGTCTTTCTGTTCGTTGGAACAGGAGAGGGAGGTTGGGGCTTTGGGATACCTTTGTATGACCCAGTGCTATAAAAGTGTCATAATGTCTGGCAAGTATAATTTATAGAACTTTAAAATGTACACATTATTCCCAGCTAAGCTCTGACATCCGAGTAAAAACAAACATTATGCCTTTTTGACACACTGCTCAATGGAGCAGAGACACAATACAGACTTTTTTTTCAAAGTGAAATTATCCAAGATTTAATTTAATTCATCTATATTATCTCAATAGGAAATTCTATGTCTTGCAATGAAACCTTATACATTATACAATATGCAAAATTTTGGGCATAGATATGACTCATTTTTGGTAGTATGTAAATTTATAATTTACTGATTTTTTAATTTCAGTTTTACATGATATACAATATTATTCATAGAAAATGAGTAAAAGGCTGTCTAATATCCCTATTGCACCAAGTTGTTATCTTTTATTTTTCCTCAACCATAGAAAGTTTCATTATTCGATGCATGTTATATTTCTTTTAATATTTTTGAATAATTTTATATTTACAAAAAAGAGTCAAAGGTAGTATGCAGAGTACTCAGGTACTCTTCACAAGTTTTCTTTAATAATAAGAATTTCCAAAAACCTTAATATTACTACATTACTATTCACTACAGACTTTATCTGGATTTCATCAGTTTTTTCCACGAATGCCCTTTCTTTGTGTAAGGATTCAGTCCATGATACACTGTAGTTAGCACTCTATGCATTAATTTGTTTTATAGATTTATAATGTAACATTTTAAAAGTTAGTTGTTCATATTTTACTTTCAATGACAAATACAGTTCTTAAAGAATTAACTTCCAAAGATTATTATGAGAACAATACCTCCATATATATTATATATTATATGTTTTTTTTTAAAGATTTTTATTGGGGAATTGGGGGATAACAGTGCTGGGGAATTGGGAGGAAGGGGAACAGACAAGTTGCTGTCGTTTTGTTCTTCAGTCTAGTTGTGGAGGACATTGCTTCACTGGCCCAAGTTGGCACCATCATTGCGCTCTTCCCGGGCGAGGCAGATCGGTCGCCGGCTTCTGGACGGCCGCTCACTGCGGCTGCTGGCCGCTCACGCTGGCTGCTGGCCACACACGGTAGCCCATGGCAATCCACTGCCACAGGGACTGCAGCCCACGCTGTCGCCGGCGACTCAGGGCAGCCCAGCTCCAGGTTGAGCTGTTGTTCAGCATCTTAGCTGTGGAGGGCAGTGTCACTGGCCCTCACATGTGGGATCCGAACCGGGGCCCTCTGGCATCCCAAGCGAGTTCTTAACCATCGCGCCACTCGGCCGGCCCTATTATATGTTTTATATATCAGTAATATTATATTATCTATGTATATCAGTAATATATAGCTAACATATTACATATACTGTCCTTTTTTTGCAGAGATGCGGTATAAGAATAAATAAAAAGCCTGAAAAGTCAAACAGTAAATTTTTCTAACTTTGTGAACTTCATGCTTTCTTTTACCTAAATTCTATATTTAAGGTTATAAATATAAATAGTTATTTAGTTTGTGGTCCATAAAATACAGTAGAATGAAGAGATGATATTCTACTTTAATAATCTATTATACCATATCATTGTTTATGTCATAATATATAGGCATGTGAATGTAAATCCATGTTTTTAATTTTAAAAATCAGTGTAAGTAAATGAGAACATTAAATATTCTCCATAGAATATTAGATTAGATTAATAAACAATTACTTGTAACTGTGGTTAAGTTTATGGATACAAGGACACACAATGTGCTTGAAATCCCAGCATTATCATTTACAGGTAACCTTGAAAAAACTACTTAATCTCTTTAAACCTTAGTATCCTTATCTGTAAAACTGAGTTAATTGTAGTATCTATAGGATTATTGAAAAGATTAAAGTAGTCAATTGATATAAAACACTTAAAATAGTGACTTGTAAATAATACCATTAATTATCATTTTTGTATATCAATTTTATATACAAATGCTATTAGTGATCAGTTGTTTTGTATCATCAGAGCACACTTCCATTATCTTACTTACTATCTCAAATGATATGTTAGTTTTCATTCTATATGTCACAGCACTAAGGGCAAATTAAAGTGACACATTTAACTGAAACAATACTTATATCCATGCAATTCCTTAATAATCCTCAGAAATATGTACCAATATGCAAAAAGCTTCAAATTTCTGCATAGTAAGTAATGTTTAAAAGGACTCATTACAAAGCTTTCTTCTAAAATTCTCAATTATAATAACTTCCTCTGTCCAGTGCTAAGTAATATTGTATTCAGGCTTTGCAGTGTTTGAAATAGTCAATCACTGAAACCAAAAGCTACACAGCAGGGGGTATCTTCAAAAAGTTTTTAAGTTTGTATAATTCCCTTAAAGAAAATAATGTAAATCACAAACAGAAAGAGACACACTTGTGTGTTTATTCACGCGCTAGAGAGATCAGCAAATTCATTCTGCTTATGTTCGATTTTTTGTTTGTTTATTTTGTTCTTTTCCTACTTTTGCAAACAATCACTCTAAAACTCATGGCAAGGATGAAAGAATAAGTGGGGCATCTTCTGGAGAATATTTTCTTACACAAATTCAAGATAATTTCAGAGCAGTCTGATTTTTCTTTAAGCTTAATGTTCATTCTTCAAACTCTAACAAATATCTTATTGGATAATGACTTTCAAATCATTTGATTTCATAGTGTCACCATTATCCGTAAGATGTAGGACATTTAGAAAGACTGAAAGAGAAAAACATAGTACACCTAAAATATAAGATAATCTGGTCTTGAAATAAAGTCCACAGGAAAAAACCACTAGTACCATGAGTTACTGATTTGAGAGGGACAGATATGTCAAAGAACCAGAGAGACTAATGTAGAGGCTGTTACAATAATTCAGGCAGAAAACGATGAAGGGATTTAGATGTGTTTAAGGGGATTTGGTGAGTAGTATTTGTAGAGTGTAGAAAAAGGAAAAATATAGACTGTGTGGAAAGATTCAGATTTGGTTTCATCTGTGATCCAGAGAACTTAACCTAGAGTTGATATTGATATGAATTTCAATGATCCTCCAAAGATCACTTTCCTGATTCTCCAATGAATTATAAGAGTAGGAAGCTGTGTTTACAATGTTTAAGAATATGGACATGTGTTCAGATGATGGGATTGCATAGTTCTTGAAATTGAAAGAGGTCATAATGAAATTAGAAGAAAGGTGAGCTGGACAACGGTGTAAGAATGGGTCTTGAGGGTTGTTGAGTGCTTAGACTAGACTTTGAAGGAAACTGGACAGGTTTTCATTAAACCTACATAAAAAGACTGTTAAGAAAGGCTTAAGGGCCAGCTGAGTGGCACATTGGTTAAGAGCTGGCTTGGGATGCCAGAGGGCCCCGGTTCGGATCCCACATATGAGGGCCAGTGACACTGCCCTCTACAGCTAAGATGCTGAACAACAGCTCAACCTGGAGCTGAGCTGCCGTGAGTCCCTGAGGACGGCGTAGGCTGCAGCCCCTGTGGCAGTGGGGTGCCATGGGCTACCGTGTGTAGCAAGCAGCCAGCGTGAGTGGCCGTCCAGAAGCTGGTGACTGATCTGCCTCACCCGGGAAGAGCGCAATGATGGTGCCAACTTGGGCCAGTGAAGCAATGTCCTCCACAACTAGACTGAAGAAACAAAAGGACAGCAACTTGTCTGTTCCCCTTCCCCAATTCCCCAGCGCTGTTCCCATCCCCCCAATTCCCCAATAAAAATCTTAAAAAAAAAAAGAATGAAGATCAATATTAAGTTTAATTTATAAATTTTTTGGCACTAAGCTATTCAATTTCTTAGTTTTCACAAGTGTGTTCAACATACTAATTATAAAAGCAAGAAGAAAATTGAGGATTGAGTTCAGCAAAAATAGAAAGTTAGTAATACATATATTTTACATACAATTATACATATATGTACATATATTCAAATATATATTATACACACACATACACACACCCATTAAATGATCATTTCATCATTTTCTGGAGTATTATTTAAAAATGTACACATAAAATAATCCATAAACATTTTACTTTTATTTTCTATTCTAAGTACTCCTTTATGAATGTTAGACATAAAAAGATTATATTGTCTTTTCAAAAATAATTAAACATTTGCTCTATAAACCTGGGATATTTATACTAAAAATAAAAATAAAGATAATCTTAAGGGATAAGAGCATATGTTAAAGTACTCTACAAGTATATCAATTTGATATAAGTAAAGATTCAAAATATTATAATCACAGAAATAATCATCATATAAAATTTAAGTAAATTTACCAAAATTCATAATTATGTAATGAATACACAGCTTCAACCAAGAATTAAAAATTATAGTATGAAAAACTGTCAAATTAGAAAGCAGGAGTAAGAAATGAATACTCATAAGAACAGAGGACTATATTTGCTTGAGACTATAGTCAAAATGTGCTTACATTTACATTGTTTTTTGTAAGGTTTAAAAATTTAAAAACTCATATTGTATTAAACATTTAATAATTTGTTTGCTATGAAGGCATTGTAAATATTTTTATAATGACAAAATTTCTTGCTGTTTCAAATATAATCTCTCCCTCTCTAAGGGTAAAATTCAGAAAAAAATTCTGGTTGTGAAAGCATTATAGGCCTTTCTAGAACAAAGCAACTAATCAAACATTCATTTTAACAGAAAAAAAAGTCCAGGCAGTACACAAATCTTTTTCAAATGCATCAAGAATTGGTTATTTTACATTAATATGTGCTTTTAAAATACTCACTGCCAAGAATCAGGTGTGTTAAGATTCACTTGATCCACAAATCTGTAGCTATCTATCAATAAATCCGTAAATCACAGCACTATGTCTCTCAGCATAATTTTAAGAACACTACAAGTGTAATGAATTCATTTTTATTGCCTTCTAAAATCCACCATTTAAATTCAAGGAGAAAAAAAGAATAAGGGTTCATCCCATAGCCTCATAAATATGTGGAGGACACAGTACAAAATTATGACATGCTGAGAAATATAAAATATGAACATTATTGCCTTAGGGGCAGTGTTAGGTGCACTGTTGCAGTTTCGTGGGGCCCTGTGGAGCTATTGAGAGGAACAAACAGAGACAAGCATTCAGTTCATAGAAAGTGGCCAAAATTGACTGGAAAACCTAAGGAGAAGCCTGGATATTTTCTAATAGGTCAACAATATTTTCCAGTTTCGATTTCCATTGAATATGCTCAGACATCACAGATCATATTGGGTTGTCGGAAAAGTCATGACATATTTTTTCTATGTTTTTCGTTACAAAAATGTGTCATGACTTTTCTGACAACTCAATAGTTCATATTCCCCAGAGAAGGAAGGGCCATTTTGTGTGTGAGGAAGGCAACACTGAAGACTCACTTTGTTTCATCTTTCAAATGTGTCCTGATGTAAATCAAAGGTCCTCTTTAACACTGAGATAATTCTGTTCTTAATTTTGCTATTGGCATTCCCATGAATAAGGCATTATTTCTATGATATTGCATTAAGGGAAAACAAGACTTAAAGGACAAATGCCTAGCAGATACAGGGAATGCCTTGAGTTTGTTTCTTCTAAAGACCCATGAGTAAGTGACCATGAATGACAGATATGTGAATAGGAACAATGGACATGAGGAAGGAACTAGACACTTGAAAGAGGAAAAGTGATGAAAGGGCAATAGAAGTGAGTCCAGACATAAATACAAAATTTTCCAACTATAAACTTTTATACAGATTAGTATTTTTTAATCCCACATATTTCACTTGTTCGTATTGGCCTATAAGTGAATTAAATGCATTGCTAAGCATAAATATGCTAAGTTGGAACATTACAACTGAGCTGTCAGATCGCCATCAGAGCTGTTTATTCAGTATTCAGCAGAGAAGGAGTACCTACCTTTGCTTAGATAAACCATGGCCATATCCTGATAATGAATACTGAGGACAGTCTTAAACCAATCAAGTTTATGTCCAAAGAAGGTTGCCAGATAAATACAGTATACTAAGTTAAATTCCATTTTCAAATATATATATACTCATAAGATTATACATCTTAAAGATTACATATCTTATATCTATACTGATATCTACATCAATACTGATCCACATCAACATATATGTAGTGTGTGTGTGTGGTGTGCCCATGCAATATTTGAGATATACTTATATTAAAAAAAGTGTTTAACTACAATTCAATTTGAACTGGGTATCCTGCATTTTAATTTGATAATCTCTCAAACTTAGTCCCAGAATACTTAGCAAGGAAGAAGAATAAAATTATGTCCTTCCTCCATATGGTAGCTTAAGACCTACTTTTTTTATGAAGACTTTGTGTAGTATCACCTGTAAGTATCTTCCCCCTTTGGGGATTTCTGTCAACATAAGGTTGGAGATTACTAAATTTGATTCAGGTTTGGAGATTACTGAAGTTAGAGATTATATAGCATGGGCTGTTCTTTCTTTTTATTAGATTTTTGTTTTATTCTTGTTTGTATTTTTTGTTTTGTTTTGTATTTTGAATTCCTAGATCACTAATAACTTTGCCTTATTAATGTCTTTAAAAGATTCTGTAAACAAATGTGGCTAAATAATAATGATAATGAAAAGGATCATGTTCACTATTCAGCATGACATAGCTGTACGGCCAGAGACAGTGATATAAATCACATATAAGGTGATAATAATGGGCTAAATTAGGGTAAAAAAGAGAGAGAGGACTACAAAAGGAAGATTCACTGTCATTTTGGTTAGGTAGAGTGATGACTCCATGATGCTGAAATCTGGGACAGAAGATTTACTGATGATAATACAGTGATTTGATTGGGGTTCTGATATTTGTTTTTATAGTTTTATACTTGTTTAATATCAGATTTTCCTATTTCAAGAAAAAAATGTTTTAAAATTTGATTTGATTTTAAATTGGGGGAGTGAGGCTGGTGAAGTTTGTTTCTGAAGGCTGTAGGCTAGAGGGTTCCTCTTTCCATGGCCTCCTAGAACGACAGCAGAATTTTTTTTTTTTAATTAAAGTTTATTGGGGTGACAATTGTTAATAAAGTTACATATTTTCAGGTATACAATGACAGCAGGATTTATGCACAGCCATACATGTAATCTGGAAAACAATGCTGACTGGCATATCATGAGTACACATATCAAACACCTCTCTTTGTTCTGTGCTATACCACTCCTCTTATAAAATTACAAAAATTTCAGCTCTATATCACTTTTTTAAACTGTGGTGAAAGCAGCTAAATATTTTGATCTAGGGCTGAGACTGCCTTTCTCAGATAGCAAGTGATACTCTACCACTGCCACTCTGTGTTCTCTGGATGAAATCTAATCCACAGCAGATAGGTGGCCTGACATTTTGGTTTTACTTGTGGTGCTGAAAGCCTGTTGTGGGTTGTTCATATGCTAACTCAGCAATGTTAGTAACTTCTCTTTCAATGGTTGGACAGTGTAATTTTTTACTCTGAAAAGTCTAACTAAATTTTACATAGGATATTGTTGAACTGGCTTTGAAAAATTGCTAACTAAAAAGCAAAGGTACTGAAAATATATTGAGGGCTATAAAAAATAGATTCCTGTGTGATTCTGGAAGACTGATTTCAGTTTACTCAGATAACCTTTTCATAACCATCTTTTGTGGGCTTGTCTAAAATAAAATGAAAACCTTTTCAGGTTAATTTGTCAAAAATACATCCTTTTTGATTCATGATCTTTGCCAGGGAAAAAAACCTGATTCAAAAGCATGAGAACAAAATTTCCACTTACTATTGTCAGAATTTCTTATATTTGTGACAGAAAAAAATACTAAGGTATGCTTTGAATAATTCAGACATTTGATATTTTATATAATATAAATTGATTTTATTCCTTATCATGATTTATTCATCTAATAAGCATTAGCCATTATCTACTCTGTCCCAGACATAATGCTAAGAGATAAAGGAAAACCATGGTCAAGACATGATCTTGCCCATGAGGAGTTATAATCCAAATAATTATTTTGTTCCTACATTAGCTCCACATCTGTGCTAAGTAAATGATGGACTCTAACAATGGGATATTTGCTAATGCCTAGAAAAAAGAACAAAAATTAAATATGCATGAGTTTATGTTCTGTCTTTACATTTGGTTGGAGGACATCTATTCTTTTCATGTAAGACTTTAAGCTTTTGTTCTTGATATCGCAACAACAATAAGTTTGTCTAAATATGATCCCTGAGGGAGAGTGATAATTACATTCTTGAGATACATGTCAGTAGAACATTGACTTAAGAATATCAAAACAAGAAAATACTCATTAAAAAAAAATACATTGAATCTTCAAATTGCTCTTTATTAAGAATTCTAACTAGTGTACATGGTAAATGGTATGGCAAAATTCATATTTATGGAATACCCGTCTATGCGATTGGCCCCGTCTTGTCATTTGGATCAAGATTACTTTTTCTTTTAATCTAGGACACAACCCCAGATTGTATAGGTTTACATTTTATAATAATATAGCAATAGGTGTTATTTTTGAGAAAATACGAGGCATCTTATGTTATCTCCATTTGTTATCTCTCTTTTGTACTACCAAAAAAAAGCTATAAAATACTAAGCATGTTTTTATGCAGCAGACACAATGAAATAACATAAAATGTTATATAAAAATTCATTAAGACCTTAAAACAACACTGCCAAAAAGATATTTATTATGTTTATCTAATATATTTGCAAGTAACTTGCCTACAGTCAAAAAACAATGTCCGTAATTCCCCATGTATAAGACGCACCCTTTCTTGAAAAATTTGGGGTCTAAAAACTGGGTGCGTCTTCAGTGGTTGTAGATTTTTTTTACTTGCATTTCCCACTTTTTCGCACTTGTTGTCTTTGCGCTCATTGTTTCGCATTTGTTACCGGTGTATTACGGTAGGTTATGTTTTGCCACGTTCTGCCCAGAAATGGCTCAGAAAAGATTTTCGTACAGTGCTGAATTCAAGTTAAAAGTGATCCAGTTTGCAAAAGTGAATGGAAATTGTGCTGCTGAATGTAAGTTTGGTCCTCCTCCTACTGAGAAAACAATCTGAGACTGGCTACGGGAAGAAGAAACCCTACTGAAAACGCCACGGCAGAAGAAGGCCATGAGAGGCAATATATGAAGACAGTGATTCATTATCAGACACAGATGAGGACAAACTAATTGTAGGGAGTTTTGACAGTGATGAGGAGTTGTATGAATTTTATGATGAATAAAATGAGTTCAATAACTTTATGTAATACATTTTTTTTCAAATTTTGGGCCCAAAATTAAGGTGCATCTTATACATGGGAGCGTCTTATACATGGGGAAATACAGTAAATAGCAGACACGAGATTATCAACCACGGTTTTCTGAGTATATTGACTGACCTATTAACAATTTAATTTTTCTTCTCTCAGATGGTTATTTGGGCTTGGGATTATATAGCGCAAATCTCCTTAAAAAAACAAAACTGGTAGTTGATAATTAAAACAACTCTGCCTATATATATGAACATCGGCAGATAGGTAATGTTGGGAATAAGGTATTAGCTTTGTATTTGTAGTTAATTCAATTCCATACATATTTGTAAACTAATGCTTACTTGGGTTGTTAGTCTTTTTCTGAGGAAACCATACTACTATGTTTGAAAACATTCTATAATAATATTTTACATTTGCAATTGCAGTGTACTTAATAAACGTAATTTTAGTATGTTGATGTTCGTCCTTATAATAAGCTGTGAGCTACAAAGGGCAGGCATGTCTAGCCCTAATTAGTGGATAAAGAAAAGAAGATCAGAGTGGAAAAGACATTTATTTAGGCACACATGACTAGAAGGTGGAAAAGGTGAAATACAGAAGTTGTCCACTTCCTATGTTACTTTTGCCCATTAACCAGTGGCTACTTCAAATATCATTAAATGGGTTCATTATAATATTTATGATTATATATCACTATATAATTTTGAAACTATTATTGGCAGCTCAGTTCCATAGGGACTATTTCACCATGGCTATTTATGTTCTTGGCACATTCTCTCTCTATATCATACTATACACCTACTGGTAGTATTTAGGTGTCGATATAATGGTGAGCACACATTATTTACAGGATTTCCCAGGTAGCAAATTACTTGTTATGCCACTAAAATTTCTTCATCTTACTCTTATAATTTATACCCTTTTCAAATGTTATTACTATTGTTCTTCCAAACATTATCAAATTTGTAGCATTTCCTATTTTGTTCTACCATAAATTAGAAGAAATCTCAGTAAGAATAAGCTAAGGATATATATATATATATATATATATATATATATATATATATATATATATATAATATGCAATTCTTAAATATGAATATTTTATGGATTTTAATATTTTATTTAACATATATAAATTATATATTTATACATAAATACAATTTAAATATTATATTTAATATTTATTATTAAATATTATATTAAATATTTAATATTTAAATTGTATTTCTATATAAATATATAATGTAAATATATATAAATGTAATATAAAAATAATTTAGTATTATGTACACAAATTCAAAATTGTGAAACATATTCCTTTTAAAAGTTTTTTTTATCTATTGAGCCTAGTAAATATGGTGCCATACATTGTAATACAGTGATAAAATTTCAGTTTGAATTTTAAAGTTTGTTTCTTTGCATTTATCTTAACTTCTTTCATTTTTCATCTATTTCAAATACTACTGTACTTAAAGAAAAATATTTAAGGTAATGGTAGATAGGCCTGGCTAAACTGTCACTTGGAAATCCCCAAGAAAGAATCCAGGTTATAGTTTTTTCAAAAGATCAAAATTAACACCTAAGCAACCATAATTGAATGAGACCTTGGCTATAAAAAATATAGAGAAGTGAGTTAGGAACACCATTTCTGTTAGAGATGAATAGAGTAAACAGATGATTTCAGGAAAACTTGCTGATTCATTGTATATGTTGAGTGATGGAAAGAGAAGGAATTAAGAATAACATATTTGACCTCCTTTACCCTCAATAAATTTAATTTAAAAAACATAAAAAGATAATTTAGAGATTTTAGACTTGAACAACTGGGTGGATAATGTTGCTGCTTACTGAGCTAGAGAAGATTGAAAAACATTCAACTCTGGTAATCTTGGAGGGGGAAAAAAGGCAGCTATATCAAGTTCTACCAAGGTCATTCCAAGGTTGGGTGTTTATTAATGAATGAGGATAAAACATCTGCCAGACATAGCTCATCGCTCCAAACTAGATGACAAAGATAAGTACCAGAAATTGTCAGTGCCTGAAAGGATAGCTTTCAAACATAAAAAGATTCAATATTAGACAGACTGGCAGAGAGTAATATCCCATGAATCTAAAGCTGAGAACTATACAATTGTTTTTTAATTTGTGTAAAGTGCAGCTCACTTTTACCAGGTTGTTTGAAATCTGCTCCTAGACTGTTATAGCCTAGAAGTCAGAAGCTATATTTAGTCTTTACCACTAGATTTCTAGAACCTCGCATATCCCGATCAATAAATGTTTGTAAATATTTATTGACCAACTTGTTACCAAGCTTGTTCAGAGGCATTTGAAGTTAATATAAAATTAAAAAAAATACCTTATAAAACAAAGTACTTTTACTGCAGATTCATGCTATTTTTATCAAAGTCCCATGTAATGCACAAAAATAACTTATACTTTATTATATGTTAGGTTGTCAGAATCAACTTTGTTCTAGCCTTTTTTTCAGTCCTACCCAACACTTTACTCTTTTCAAATACCTGCAAAACGTATTCAAAGCCAGCTGTCAGGTATTTTAGACTGAATACAAAAAATGAAATTGAATACAAGAAAGGGAATACATTATCTTAGAATTTTAAGCCATAAAATTTTCCAAAATTATGGTAATTGAAACACTTGCACAGGTTTAACTGTGCAGAATAAGAAATAGAACAGCTTTTATCTCCTTAAGCTTATTATCATAACGATTAAAACAAATGCACAAAAATACTTGTTGTATTGTTACACACTATATCTGAGACTAAATGATTGAAAAGAAAGGTTACTTCTTTCAAAATGATATGTAAATTAGTACTTTGCGTTTATGCCAACAGTGCTACTTTTTAAAAGCACACTGCATCTTATTGATAAAAATCAATATCTAAAACTCAATTTAGATAGACTAAAAAAATTAAGATTAGACAACATGTAAATTAAAATGATAAAACATTTATTACAAACAAATACAATATGGCAACATTATTGTTCATCTATAATTTGGCTTTTAATCCAGAGGGCAAATAAAGTTCTAGTTAGTTGTACACCAAAGCAGAAGCTATTTTAATGCACAATTAACATTTTGCTTCTAAAAAAGTTAGAAATTTACCTCAGTGTAAAACCTGTAACAGTGTACTATTAAATATTTAACAGAATGGGCAGCTGCAATACTATCTCTACTTTGTCTATACATTTGAATTTCCTTTTGAAATACTGAGATTAGCATTCAGAACTTCAATAGTATAAAGAATTATCTTTACACAATTCTTTACAATTATAGTAAAGAATTATAGTAAAGCTTGCCAAAAGACAGATTTGGCCTTTGCCTTAGCTCCTGGAGGTAATTGCTAAATCCTTAGACCATTTTGCCTAATAAGTGTCTTTGTTTAGCTCGGGGCCTGTGGTCATGTCAGATAATCTAATGGTGTGATTTATAAGGGAGGCATTGGGTCTTGCAGTATTAGTTCTGCCTCCAGAGGAGCTGGAGATTAAAGTTAGCCACCTGGGTAGTCAATCATGACTACATGACAGAGCCCCAGTAAAGGGACTAGACACTGAGGCCCCAGTGAGCTACTCTGGTTGGCAGCATCCTGTGAGGGCTGTCAAACATCATTGTTGGGAAAGTTAGCCTTGTCCCAGACACGAGTAGGGGAGGATCACCGGAAGCTCCATGTGCACACGTTGCTTTCCTGGATCTCATACATACATCTCTTCTCTTGGATGACTTTAATCTGTGTATCTTTTCACTGAACTAAACTGTAACTGTGAGCTTAACAGCTTTCAGTGAGTTCTTCTGGCAAAATATCGAAATTGAGGGTAGTCTTGGGAAACTAAAAGTTGCATTTTGTGGCAGAAGTGGTGGTCTTGAGGACCTTTGAATTTGCAATTGGTGTCAGAAGCGAGGGTGGTATTTATTAGATCCTAATTTTATTAGATTTCCTAATTTTGAAAATATTAAAAGTACTTTAGTTCTCATATTTATAATCTTATAACTAATATTTATTAACTATATCCATTGGTCATTTAATTCTTACAAGACATTGCTGAATTAAGTTATTAAGCCCTATTTACAGATAAAGCAACTGAAATGGTTAAATAAATTTTACTGTCTTTCGTGTTGAAATTCCCCATGCCCACTTCATGTTATTATTTCATGTTGCACATAATAAAAATTATTGAATTAGGAACAAGTAGAGTATAAGACATAAAGTAGTTTTAAATTTCCAAACAAAACTACTAACAGTTTAATAAACTCGTCTCTTTTGTCCTAATAAACAAATGAGTATATGACTCAACTCTGTTTCTGAAAGTATCTTTAAAGTAAGTTTTCCGAGGTTTCACTTAATCATAAGGAAATGGAATTTTGAGAAAGAAAATAGAACTTTGGTGTTATGCTTGGGAAACAAAAGATGTGGCTTCTGAAATATTCTGTGTATTGAGACCTGCTCTCCAGAGTCATCAGAAAGTCAGAGTGAGTCTTTGGATAGTGTTCAATAAACATATTATATAAGCAAGATTCTTAACATCCTCACAACTCCTAAATCTTTGCTTATGGTGAGCTCATGAATCAATGGGTTATTTCTAGAAAACATTTACTTGGTGTTAATCACATTTCTTATCTCTATCAGAATGAACATTAGCCCTATTCTGGAAGAGGTAACCAAGCGAGTCTTAAGAATATCGAATACCCTCATCTACCATTCCCCTACCCCCTTTACCCTCTGGTAACCACTAAACTATTGTCAGTGTCTATGAGTTTTTGTTTCTTTGTTTGTTTATGTTTTTCCTTTGTTGCTCAAATATATGGTGATAGAAGGAGAACTGACTCTGGGTGGTGAACACACAATGTGATATATAGATGATATATTACAGAATTGTACACTTGAAACCTATGTAACTTTACTAACCAGTTACCCCAATAAACTTCAATTTAAAAAAAGAATATATAATATATAG